>NC_140992.1:48047047-48373051 GCF_052327205.1 Somniosus microcephalus | reverse complement strand
AGTTCTAACGCCTCAAGCGGGGCTATACCCAATTTCTAGGCCGTAATTCTGTCACCAGGTTTCTGGGATGCTCCCTCTCTCCATCTCCTACCACCAATAGCTCTACAACTTGAGATATCTCCAGGGCCTCCTCCTCTGCTGGAGTCAAATTTGTGAATATTGAAGGGCCACCTCCTGTTCTGTCTCTCCGTATTGTTCTGGGCAGTCTTTTCCTGCAAGGAGGGGAAAAAAGAGAAGTTTGAGTGATCGTGATGGAATGAGTGTAAGGAATGGATGGGCTACATCTGTAGAGGGTGACTATGAGGGAGTGGCGTGACATTGCCAAGTGGCCTCCTTCTGTGGTATTATTTGCTATGATTGCATTAGGATGAGGGTGAGTGTCAGGGGTGGTTAGTCAGATGGGGATGTGAGTATATGTACATAGAGAGAGGGGGATGGGTGGACATGCAAGGTAGGTTGGTGTGAGGAATGATGTGGCAGGAGTAGGCTTGGGAAGGCAGAGTGATGGGGATGTGGTGATGGGCATATCAAGCTGAAGGTGAGTATGGCATTGCACTCACCTTTCCTGACCTCATGAGATCATTGAATCTTTTCCTGCACTGGATCCACATCCTCCTGACAACATCCCTGCTGCTGACCTCTTCTGCAATCTGCAACCATGCTGTTTTGATTTCTTTGGGTGGTCTTTTACGCCTATGAACAGAGAAGAGGGCCTCCCTGCGTGCTCTCACTGCCTGCACCAGAACATGGAGGGATGCATCGCTAAACCTTGGTGCCGCCCTCTGTCTTTGTGCATCCATGAGTGACACTTTTTTCTCCTTGGTAATAACAGTCAGAACTCTGGAAATGACCTTGCTCACTCCTTCACCAACCTTGAAATGAGATGTGTGCAAGGTTGCTTTAAATGTCGGCGCTGGAAACAGGTCATCGATGACATCATCAGACCCGCTCCATTTAATTGCGCCAGGAAAAGCGCTAGAGTCTTTCAATTAGGGCCATTAAGTAAAAGTCGCTCTGAACAATGCGCTGCTCACCACATCGCGTTCCCCACCCGCTACACGCCTGCACACACACAACCCGACTCCAAGGTAAAGATTCCGGCCAATATATTCACGTGCACTGTGGTGGAGAGTGAGTTGCCAGGTGGCTCTTGGAAATTTTAGACCAATTGTTTAGCACAGTCCTTAGGACCGGAGAGGGTTTTAAAAAAAATATTGTAGGCACAACCCTTGGGGTAAGCTTGGGATGTTTATGTGGCCTGACCAGGCATGCACGGGAAATTGATAGAGAAATGTATATTTTTCAAAATTATTCAATTTTTTATATGTTCATCGCATTATAAATTTACTTTTTATGGGTATATGTAATGGTCTGGGTAGGAATATGGCTGTCCAAACAAATTTGATGACAATTTTTAGCAATGAAGTACATAGGAATTGCAACACAGTTTGTTCAGCCCAACCAGTCCGTGTTGGTGTTTATCCTCCACATGAGCAGTAGCCCTAATCCCACATGCCTGCTCTTTCCCCATATCCCTGCTCTTTTCCTATATCCCTTTATTTCTCTTTCCTTGTACCACCTATCTTAGCTATTCTTCAAAGTGGACGTAGTCTCTGCTTGAATCATTAACTCCTGTAGTACATTCCACAGCCTCACAACCCTCTGCATTAAATAGTTTCTCCTGCCAGTCCTAAATCTCTAACACTTAATCATCTATCTATGTCCTCTCATTCTAGGTCCCTCAAAAAACTGGAAACAATCTGTTTCCATCTACGCTTCCCCATTAATTTTGAATTCTAGTCACCCCGTAATGAGATCAGCCATTGTAACGGCTGCATGAGTGATGTGATTTATTCTGAAAAACGGGAACCAATGTTTTTCTATGGTGAGTGGAAATTTTAAAATTTGACCCAATCAAGATGATTTCCGCTAGCTACCATTTAATTTGACTGAATTAGAAAGCTTTGCCGTGTATGGACATTACTGACGTGTTACTTCCCCACACCCTATGGATCCTTGCAGATGCAACATTTTTATATATTTAGATTGATAATAACAAGGACAGATACAATTATATCCTACAGGTTGATAGAGAGTTATGGTCTGAAATCCAAGTGGGATATAGTTGTATCCCACATTCCCAAGATGTATTTCATATTCTGTTTAAACCATATTAGATATTAATGAAAGTAATAAAAGAGTAAACATAGATTATATTGATTCACAGATTGTGCAGTGATTTCCATGATATCACTGTGAAAGTTTTTCCTTCTCCTGACACTGCTATTTATTCTCTATTATGATATTGGCCCAAATATTGCGGTGGCAGGCCAACACACGGCGCCCGCTGTTAGTTAGACTTGCCCATGCCTATTTAGTGTTGACGGTATTTTGCCCTGCAAGATGCTGGAAGTGCAAGATGGAAACAGCACGGCACCCCCTGCAAGGCATCTGGAATCTGAGTGCATCGGGCAAGCAATTTGTATCTCCTTAACCAATCAGATTGTAGGATTGTGAAATGAACAGCACAAGGTCTGAACAAGGAAGTGTAATTTAGAATGGTGAATTCAATGTCAAATCAGGTACAGAAAGAGAAACAAAGAGAGGGAAAGAAAGATTGGATTAAGAGAAAGAGTAAAAACAGAAAGAAAAAAGTTTTTATTTTTTTTAAATCTCGAACAATTAAAACCTGAAGGATTGAGACTCCACTTGTAACAGTTAATGTTCAGTGCCAGAGAGGTTGACTGGCAGTAATTAACACTTATCATTCGTTAGAAGGATGCTTAGACTGAAATGGACAAGCCCTAACTTTCTGTGGCAAGTTTAGTTTGTATCTACCATGCAAGTACAGGAACTTCACGCTGTTCAATGCATTTGAATGGGGAGCCAGGGAGCGAGATGCCATTTTCGTGAACCTAATGGCGAAGTGATGCATCTCGGACAGCAGCCCATTGTCTCCATGATATATTTTTCATAAATCGTGGAGATCACATATGATATAAACATAAAGAATATCTGATTTACATACACCTCTTTGCTTTTTAATAAATAGCTTAAACACCAAATTTAAAAATAATTTGTTGAAAACTGAAAGTGAACAAGAACATAAGAAATAGGAGGAGGAGGCCATTTGGCCCTTCGAGCCTGCTTGTTATAGGTTGTTATAGTATTTATTTTGACTGGAAATATTTTCTTTTATGCACTTGTTAAGGTGTAAAAGTTGATTTTTACCTTTTTAGTTCATTCCTTAAACCTATATTTTCATCCAGAAGATCCGCATTTGTGTCATGGGATATTTCCACAATCTTGTGAAGTTCAGTATTCTGCTCTGATAGTCTTTTACTTCTTTGTTCAAGTTCAGTCTTTACAGATAGATCCCTAAATGCCATGAATAAAACAAACATTCACATTCAGACTGATGTGCTCTTTACAAAAGCACTCACCAGTGCCCAGTCATTTGCAAACAGGGTATTTACATTTCTGCAGGGCCGATTTTAACATCCCCACCTGGTGGGAACGGTGCGGGTGGGGATCAAAATGGCGGGGATTGGGGGGGGGGGGGGTGCCGGGGGGGAGAGGGGGGGCGGTTTGCAAGGCATACAGTTTTACTTACCTAACTTCAGCCACAGAAAGGCCGCCTGCCCCTTGGAGCAGGGCCTAATTTAAATGGCAGTGTTGCTGCCTCGATGATGTCATCTCGATGATGTCATCTCGATGATGTCATCAGGACGTGCATGCCGTGTTAATTTGATTAAAGGCCGCACAATCTCAGACCCGCAAGGATCTTGGTCACAGGAACCCCAGATAAAAAATATATAATTTTTAAATGTTCCTTGTGGTCCAGGAGGAACAGGAGTGCATCTCCTGGTCCCACAAGGATACCTTAGCCTCCACTGCCCTGGGCTTACCCCGCAATCCCCCCCACCCCCCTCGATTGCGAACTTGCCAATCTCAACCCCCCCCCACCACCAAATCCTTACTTAGTTTGCCAGGGACTGTTACCGTGGGACCCTGGTGGTTTGGCCGAGAATCAGAGCAAGAGGTGTTTAAATCTCCCAGGGCTTATGTTCCGGGGGGGGTTGGACAGTTCATCACCTGCTTCAGTCCCCTCACCCCCGATTTCCACCTTGAGTTAGAATCGGCCCTTGCATGTCTTTGATTCATTCTCCTCTCCTAAATTTCACTAAATATCTTTCAATTATTTTTGTTCAATAACATTTTCCAACTATAACATAACCTTCAGAATTCTGTCACAATGCATCTTAATTCTAAGTGAAGCTCCGTAAAATGTTTGAATGTTTCTATCCAAGTAATCATAGGGTAGATTGCTAGAAAAGGGGCGGCAGCGGAGTTAAAAATCGCTGTGCACCACTTGCCTCCCTGTTCACACTCGGCACTATATTTACTGGGGCCTTTCGCTGGGCAGCCTATGTGCCCATCTGAATCAGACAGGAGCCTCATTACTGTATGCATAGAGCCCAGATGCAATTTAGAGGGACAACTAGGTGGTAAAGGGGAAGAGGCCTCAGGAACCTAAGTTAATAATTATTTTTGCGGGGCCAGCAGGAGCAGAGACGCTCCTCTGGACTCCAGACGAATAATGTGGATTTGCTGCGTCCCAGATTTCGTGATTAAAATTTTGTTTTACAAATTTTTGGAGGCCTCCAGGGCAAAACATCTCATTTCCTTCTCAAATACCATGCCTATGTAGAGTTAATAGGTCCCAAGCTGAGTAGAATGATTTGGGATAAAAAACAGAAAATGCTGGAAATACTCAGCTGGTCCGGCAGCATCTGTGGCGAGAGAAACAGAGTTAACGTTCCAGGTTGCTGACCTTTCGTCAGAGTGCTTCTGTAGAATAATTTGGGAGTAGCCTGGACTGTTTGATGGCCTGGCCACTGAGCGTTGGTCTATTATAGCGATATAGCGTTTTTTAAAATATCGCTAAGAATGTTTGCATGCTTTTGCTTATTATATTGTTTTATCTGCATTTTCATTTGTGCATTACTTTTTGTTGCTGTTTATGTCATTTTTTGGATTTCAAGACTTTTATTTACAACTCCTTTTCTACAAGTTTTGCTTTGAGGTGATATTTGATTTACAGAAAGCAAAATGGCCAGCATTGGCGTTCCTTTGGGAGCTCTAGTGACGTTCTATTGTTCAACCTGAACTAGTGATAAACACACAACTGGATATATTTGACGAGATGCTCCTCCCAGCACAAAGACTCACTGGGGACCAGAATGATTCATAGGTTGCAATCATCTTGAATAACTAAGCTTGTGTGCACTACATGCCTTCTTCTGATTCTCTGCTTCCTCCTTCAGAATGAGCAGTTAAGAGAGGAATGGCCAGCAGGATAATCATCAATCCTAGTTAGGCAAAGCTGAATTACATTTTGCACAGTTAACACCCACAGATGGCAGGTGGAATTCAGCTTTAAGAGGCAGTGAAATACTCAAGGGCCTAATGAAATAAACAATGAAATCACTGGGTTAACATGCAGCTACCAAAAGGGCTCCCCTTAAAAGAGCAGGAACCAAAATGGCTGAACAGATCAATCATGTAGCATCTGTTTTATAACGGGACCATGACCTCATTCAAATTTTTTTTAATCGCTTAATGAGGCCCAGCAGACACCAGGCACGCAGGCCCTCAGTTCCGTAGGCAACAGTCTCAGCAGCTGATAATACAGATGACCTCTGCCCAACACACACTAGGCATTACAGGCATCAGGCATTTCATTATGCAGTCCATGGTACAGCGGCATCTTGAAAGCTGCTGTGTGTTTGCGGTTTTGCCCTTCTGCTGCCAGTAGGGGTTAATTTTACCCGCCCAACACTTCCATGTCCCATTAAATATAAGCATGTGCTTAATAGTTTCTTCAGGTCAAATATTTTTGCTGCATAATGCTAGCTTCTCAAAATTTATACTCTTGCTTCTGGGATGATTTATTAATTGTACTCATAGTTTATCATTTAAGTTTACAACTGAAAATATAAAAAATAACTTAGGTTCACAGTTGCCTCAAAGGTACACGGCTGCACACACGTTCCAGAGTTCACGTGCAGTTGATTTGAAATGCTGTGTGGAGAACTGGACAGTAGCTGGGGCGGGGGAGGGGTCCAATACACAATGGCCCCGGGAATCCAGACACACTCGTTTGCGACCTCAAAGCCGATCGCAATTGCAGCTCTTGAAGTGTGTGTTCCGATGGTTGATAGGTTGCTATGTAATGCTGGGACAGGTTTGGTTTACTCCTTTGAACTTTAACCTTTCAACGGGACTGTAACATTTGCATATCGAATTATCATTGGCCCGCAGGCATCTGTAAGGAATACCTATTATATTTATAAACTCAGGGATATACCTGTTTATACACTGTATGAATGGAACCGTGTTTATGTGTTCAACCATAAATGTATTTTGATGCTTTGGCAACATAAGATGTACCTTATCATGCCAATAAAGCGATTTGTATTGTATTGTATTGTATATTCACATGTGATCACATGCTGAGTTGTCATTGGCCTGCAGGCATCTGTAAGGACTGCCATTGTTTGGAAGACCCAGGGGGTCCTGACTCCATCTTGTCCACACGGTGCTGTATTGATTGAGAAAGCTTACTGTAATACTCCGTTGTCCTGCAATTTATTATTTTTGTACAAAGTGTGCAAAACAAGACAGGGACAGCGGGAGAATCGCCCCGCTCTGATTATTCGCATTTCAGCGCCGGCTCGCGGGATATCAAGGCCGTGCATGCGCAGTATCCAGTTGACCCACGCTTTTGTCGGCACCATGCAGAGGTCAGGGGATCTGGGGGGGGGGGCGGGAGGGAAGAGAAGGGGGGGGTCGGAGGGAAGAGAAGGGGGGGTCGGAGGGAAGAGAAGGGGGGGTCGGAAGGAAGAGAAGGGGGGGTCGGAAGGAAGAGAAGGGGGGGGTCGGAGGGAAGAGAAGGGGGGGGTCGGAGGGAAGAGAAGGGGGGGTCGGAGGGAAGAGAAGGGGGGGGTCGGAGGGAAGAGAAGGGGGGGTCGGAGGGAAGAGAAGGGGGGGTCGGAGGGAAGAGAAGGGGGGGTCGGAGGGAAGAGAAGGGGGGGGTCAGAGGGAAGAGAAGGGGGGGGTCGGAGGGAAGAGAAGGGGGGGTCGGAGGGAAGAGAAGGGGGGGGTCGGAGGGAAGAGAAGGGGGGGTCGGAGGGAAGAGAAGGGGGGGGTCGGAGGGAAGAGAAGGGGGGGTCGGAGGGAAGAGAAGGGGGGGGTCGGAGGGAAGAGAAGGGGGGGGTCGGAGGGAAGAGAAGGGGGGGTCGGAGGGAAGAGAAGGGGGGGGTCGGAGGGAAGAGAAGGGGGGGTCGGAGGGAAGAGAAGGGGGGGTCGGAGGGAAGAGAAGGGGGGGTCGGAGGGAAGAGAAGGGGGGGTCGGAGGGAAGAGAAGGGGGGTCGGAGGGAAGAGAAGGGGGGTCGGAGGGAAGAGAAGGGGGGGGTCGGAGGGAAGAGAAGGGGGGGTCGGAGGGAAGAGAAGGGGGGGTCGGAGGGAAGAGAAGGGGGGGTCGGAGGGAAGAGAAGGGGGGGTCGGAGGGAAGAGAAGGGGGGGGTCGGAGGGAAGAGAAGGGGGGGGTCGGAGGGAAGAGAAGGGGGGGTCGGAGGGAAGAGAAGGGGGGGTCAGAGGGAAGAGAAGGGGGGGGTCGGAGGGAAGAGAAGGGGGGGTCGGAGGGAAGAGAAGGGGGGGGTCGGAGGGAAGAGAAGGGGGGGGTCGGAGGGAAGAGAAGGGGGGGGTCGGAGGGAAGAGAAGGGGGGGGTCGGAGGGAAGAGAAGGGGGGGTCGGAGGGAAGAGAAGGGGGGGTCGGAGGGAAGAGAAGGGGGGGGTCGGAGGGAAGAGAAGGGGGGGGGTCGGAGGGAAGAGAAGGGGGGGTCGGAGGGAAGAGAAGGGGGGGTCGGAGGGAAGAGAAGGGGGGGTCGGAGGGAAGAGAAGGGGGGGTCGGAGGGAAGAGAAGGGGGGGTCGGAGGGAAGAGAAGGGGGGGTCGGAGGGAAGAGAAGGGGGGGTCGGAGGGAAGAGAAGGGGGGGTCGGAGGGAAGAGAAGGGGGGGTCGGAGGGAAGAGAAGGGGGGGTCGGAGGGAAGAGAAGGGGGGGTCGGAGGGAAGAGAAGGGGGGGTCGGAGGGAAGAGAAGGGGGGGTCGGAGGGAAGAGAAGGGGGGGGTCGGAGGGAAGAGAAGGGGGGGTCGGAGGGAAGAGAAGGGGGGGTCGGAGGGAAGAGAAGGGGGGGTCGGAGGGAAGAGAAGGGGGGGTCGGAGGGAAGAGAAGGGGGGGTCGGAGGGAAGAGAAGGGGGGGTCGGAGGGAAGAGAAGGGGGGGGTCGGAGGGAAGAGAAGGGGGGTCGGAGGGAAGAGAAGGGGGGGGTCGGAGGGAAGAGAAGGGGGGGTCGGAGGGAAGAGAAGGGGGGGTCGGAGGGAAGAGAAGGGGGGGTCGGAGGGAAGAGAAGGGGGGGTCGGAGGGAAGAGAAGGGGGGGTCGGAGGGAAGAGAAGGGGGGGTCGGAGGGAAGAGAAGGGGGGGTCGGAGGGAAGAGAAGGGGGGGGTCGGAGGGAAGAGAAGGGGGGGGTCGGAGGGAAGAGAAGGGGGGGGTCGGAGGGAAGAGAAGGGGGGGGTCGGAGGGAAGAGAAGGGGGGGGTCGGAGGGAAGAGAAGGGGGGGTCGGAGGGAAGAGAAGGGGGGGGTCGGAGGGAAGAGAAGGGGGGGGTCGGAGGGAAGAGAAGGGGGGGGTCGGAGGGAAGAGAAGGGGGGGGTCGGAGGGAAGAGAAGGGGGGGGTCGGAGGGAAGAGAAGGGGGGGGTCGGAGGGAAGAGAAGGGGGGGGTCGGAGGGAAGAGAAGGGGGGGGTCGGAAGGAAGAGAAGGGGGGGTCGGAGGGAAGAGAAGGGGGGGGTCGGAGGGAAGAGAAGGGGGGGTCGGAGGGAAGAGAAGGGGGGGGTCGGAGGGAAGAGAAGGGGGGGGTCGGAGGGAAGAGAAGGGGGGGGTCGGAGGGAAGAGAAGGGGGGGGTCGGAGGCAAGAACAAACCCAAAACAAAAAACTATGAAAAATGGTTTGACCGAGATTGCCATAACATGAGGAAAAAATTTAGAAAAATATCAAACCAAAAACACAGACATCCAGAAAACGAGGAACTACGCCTTACTTATTGTCAGACACTAACACAATACAGAAACACACTCAGAACCAAAAAAGAGCAATATATTAAGAATACACTCAGCTCCATGGAGGAATCCATTGATTCCAATTGTTTCTGGGAAAACTTGAAAACACTACACAAAAAACAACACGACGATTTGGCCATTCAAAATGGGGACACATGGGTAAACCACTTTGAAAAATTATACCAGAAAAACACACTAAGACCAGAGCAACACCAAATATGCAAAAAACTGGAAAAGCTAGAAATGGCCATAAAAGATAACCAAAACCCGCTGGACGCCATAATAACAGAAAAAGAACTTCTTGAAAAACTCAAGGACCTGCGACCAGGAAAAGCCTGCGGGACAGACGGCATACTAAACGAGATGATTAAACACACAGACAACAAAATGAAACTGGCTATCCTAAAACTCTTCAACTTGGTTCTGAGTGTCGGTTATTTCCCTGATATCTGGAACAAAGGACTCATAACGCCCATATACAAAAGTGGGGACAAAATCGACCCACACAACTATCGAGGCATCTGTGTAAACAGTAACCTGGGGAAGGTATTCTGTAGCATCATAAACAAAAGACTTATAAACTTCCTTGAGGAGCACAATGTCTTGAGTAAAAGCCAAATTGGATTCCTGCCAAACTATAGAACATCCGATCATATCTTCACCCTACAGACCCTAATTGACAAACACGTTCACCATAACAAAAGCAAAATCTACGCATGCTTTGTAGATTTCCAGAAGGCTTTCGACTCCATCTGGCATGACGGTTTATTCCTGAAACTTATCGAAAGTGGGGTAGGAGGGAAAACATATGATGTAATTAAATCAATGTATACAAACAACAAATGTGCAGTTAAAATTGGAGACAAACAAAATACTTCCCACAGGGGCGGGGGGTGACGCAGGGCTCGCCAATCTCACCGACACTCTTTAATATTTACATAAATGGATTGGCAAAACTACTTGAACAATCTACAGCACCCGGCCTCACCCTATATGAATCCAAGGTTAAATTCCTCCTCTATGCAGACGACCTGGTTCTGCTGTCACCTACTAAAGAGGGGCTACAGCAAAACCTGGACCTGCTGGAGTCGTACTGCCAGACTTGGGCCCTGACAATAAATCCCCAAAAAACCAAAGTCCTTGTGTTCCAGCAAAGATCCAAACATCAGGGACCCAAAATAAATTTCACAGTAGGAACAACCAAAATTGAACAAACCACCAACTACACATACTTGGGCTTAAAAATCAGTTCTACGGGAAACTTCAAACTGGCTGTGAATGAACTGAAAGAGAAAGCAAGAAGGGCTTTCTATGCCATCAAAAAATCAATCCAAATAGAAATCCCAATTAGCATTTGGCTCAAAATTTTCAAATCAGTAATTGAACCAATTGCACTCTATGGCAGTGAGGTATGGGGACCGCTAACTCAACAAGAATTTGCAAAATGGGACAAACACCCAATTGAGATCCTACATGCAGAATTCTGTAAAAGTATCCTCCGGACTCAAAGGAAAACAGTAAACAATGCATGCAGGGCAGAACTAGGCCAATATCCATTAATAATCACTATCCAAAAAAGAGCCACCAAATTTTGGAATCACCTACAAATGAGCAATCCCCAATGCTATCACTACAACGCCCTGAAATGCCAAGAGCTGACCATAAAGAAGAATACCCTCAGTCAACTAGTCCTGGGACTCAGTGAAGTAACTACTAACAATACTAACAATAACCAGCCCCAGGACAGTGACAGGGTAACACAAAGAATTCGACCCAACACAATCGTCGCTAAGCAAAAGGAAAAATATCTGACATATTGGGCAGAAACAACAAAAACCCAAAGCAAACTCAATTGCTACTTGGCCCTAAACAGACAATACAACATAGCTGATTACCTGACCATGGTAAAGGATAACAAACTGAGAAGAACCTTGACAAGGTACAGACTTAGCGAACATAGCCTAGCGATCGAAAAAGGCAGACACAGGCAGACCAGGCTGCCAAGAGAGGACAGGATATGCTCTCACTGCAGTCAGGGAGTGGTGGAGACAGAGATGCACTTCCTCACAGCTTGTGGAAAATATCAGGGCATCAGGGAGAATTTCTACCAAAAATTCTCACAAATATGCCCTGATTTCAGAAATCTGAATGACAACCAAAAACTCCCATTCCTACTGGGAGAGGAGAGAAGCTGTATAACACTGGCGGCACACTATGTTACAGCTTGCCATGAACAGAGGGACAACCAGTAAACTAAGAAAAGAATATATATAAACAATGCGAATGTATATTTATACACTCAGGGATATACCTGTTTATACACTGTATGAATAGAACTGCGTTTATGTGCTAAACCATAAATGTATTTTGATGCTTTGGCAACATAAGATGTAACTTATCATGCCAATAAAGCGATTTGAATTGTGAATTGTGAATTGGGTCGGAGGGAAGAGAAGGGGGGGGTCGGAGGGAAGAGAGGGGGGGGTCGGAGGGAAGAGAGGGGGGGGTCGGAGGGAAGAGAGGGGGGGGTCGGAGGGAAGAGAGGGGGGGGTCGGAGGGAAGAGAGGGGGGGGGTCGGAGGGAAGAGAGGGGGGGGGTCGGAGGGAAGAGAGGGGGGGGGTCGGAGGGAAGAGAGGGGGGGGGTCGGAGGGAAGAGAGGGGGGGGTCGGAGGGAAGAGAAGGGGGTGGAGGACAGACACAGAGTGGGACAGAGAGAAAGGGACAGAGAGAGGGGTGAGGGTCCAGACGCGTGTCGTCCGTTCCCGAGAAATGAGCGGCGGCCACACTTTGGAACAACACAGGTGGAGGCGCAGCTCGTGTACAATGGCCGCTGGATGGAGGCTAAAGGAATTTTTTTTTTTTTTTTTTTTAAATTCAGAAAATTGTTTAGAGCCAGAAAAAAATACGGGAAAGTGATGTTGAAGTTCCAGTTACATTTTGCTAGGTGTTGCTCCCTTTTTAAAAGAATCTATCAGGGTTATTTAAATCATGTTATGGGAAAGGGAAAAAGTTTGTGTCCCTGTTTGTACCTCAGAGTCTGAGAAACACTGAGGGAACAGCAGCAGAAAAAGAACAAACAACTTCTCCAAAACTGATCCCAAATCATCGCCAAGGCTGGGGATAGTTAACCTCACCGCCGCCTTAGGAAGTTTAACCACTTTATTCACTTTCTTATCTGAACTCCGCTTGGAATTAGAATTTATTTTATTATTTTTCGTTGTATGTTTAACGACAGCGTTCAAGAGGGAAAAAGAAACTTGGAGCAACTTCTGTCAAAGCTGCAATGATCTAGAAAGAATTTTAAAGATTTTTTAATGAATTTTCACAAAAAGAATGTGAAAAACACTTTCCCCCCTCCACCCTAAGTTTTGGAGATGATTTTGGAAGAAACAGAAACAAAAATCAATTTCCCCCTCATCTAAACAAGTTTCAACCCTTGAAGTTCAAATGCTTTTAAAGAGGTTCTGAAATGCTTAAAACATTTAAAAATTGAAATTTCTCAATAAATTTGATTTTGAATGATTGACTGAAGTGAGTCGCTTTACACAAACATGCAACCATGCTGTTGGAGGGGGAGGGCAGGGGAGGATATGTAGGAGTTACATATTACTTTTTATTGAGTTCTTTAAAAATATCATTAAGACATTTAGGAAGACAACCAAAAAAGGGGAAAAACAAACCATTTTATTTTGTCTGTCATTCTATAGTCCTATCAAGTCCCAGGAATAATGTAAATATAGATTTCCTCTTAAACGTTTAGTGGAGTGTCAATAGAAACATGAGTTATGTAATGATGTATAAAAATTGCAGGAAGCTACTTTAGAAGAAATTACTATTTGTTTATTGAGAAAGACACAGAAAATACTTCGATTAAACTGATAATGTACAATTTTGATTTGGTATAAATGTTTGAAATAGGAGGTTAAAAATGGAGAGTACAGGAAACTCTTTTTTATCTGGCACCGACGGGACCGGCGTGGTGCCGGTTGATCAAAAAGTCCGGATTACAGAGAGGTATATTTACCAAGGTACGACAGCCCCGTACACGGCCACAGGTGCAGGAGCCCCAGTTACACGGCACTTGTGCAGGAGTCCCGGGTACACGGCCACAGATCCAGGAGTCCCTGTTGCACGGCCACAGATCCAGGAACCCCAGTTACACGGCCACTAATATATAGTAAAACTTACCTGAACCTACTCCTGAATTTTGCCGGTTAAGAGAGATTTCCGGATATTTAGGTGACGGTTAAAAGAGGGTTTCCTGTACAATGAAGTTTGTTTCCCACTATATCATTGGGAAGTACCTAAAATAATTCAACATTTTTCATGATAATAACAGGGATTAATATTGTGGAGAATGTTTGAGAGAAAAACAGTAGAAGTGAAATTTGTAAATTAACATCTTTACATCAACATATTAGGAAACATTTCCAAGTCAGTCTGATTGATTCTCCTGTCCAGGAAGATGAATGTTTATTTCTGTTAAATCATAGCTTTTCCTGCTTTTTGTTTTCATTCGGTGATGTAAATTGTGTGTGTTTTTCTGCATTTGCAGATGAGTGCTTCATTTGACATGTTACATGGGTGGGGTGGGGTGGGGGGGGGGGGTGTTGCTGGTTCAAGAAGACAATGTTAATGGAAGTGATTGAAGTTGGAAATATGGATACCCGTTTTTGTTCAATTCTTTTTAATACTGTGAACGAAAAAACTACGCTATATATTTGTTGGCTGTCTGGTTGCAGTGATTAATATTCAATTACTTATGTGGGCGTACAGCACGTCAGCACTATAGGAAAGCCACTGCTCCTGCTGCTTGTGCAGCCATTGCTATAGTGACATGAGGGATGGGCTAATATGCTGAAAACTTTCAAATTAATACAAATTGCACAAATAGTTACGCCTCTTTCAGCTCACTTTGGGCTTTTGGCTTGTTTGTCGATGCATAACCGTGTAACTGAGTGACGTTTCTGAAGTGTTAATGTATTATTATGTAGTTCTTTTATATCTCAGTCATTTCTGACAAGTAATTTTTTATTAAATAGCGTTCGTATATGATGAACTAAAAGCTTTTAATTAATTCTACCGTAAACAAACTTGCAGAATGGGCATGTAAATGACAAATGAATTTCAATATAGATAAATGTGAGGCGGTGCATTTTGGTAGGAGGAATAAGGAGGTGACCCACTCTTGGAAAATAAGAGTCTAAATGGGGTAGAGGGGCAAAGGGATCTAGGGATATAGATTCACAAATCATTAAAAGTAACAATGCAGGTTAAAAAAGCCATAAAAGTGCAAATAAAGCACTGGGACTCATTTCTCAAGGAATAGAATTCAAAAGCAGAAAAGTTATGTTAAACTTGTATAGAAACTTGTCTGATTGTCTCAGGATTTGAGACGGTGGGGTGGCAATATGGCAGTACTGCATATATGCTTTTAAGTGGGTGCTGTTGATGTCGTTTTAAAATTTGCTCACGGGCAATAGGGTCGCGCTCAAAGGAGTTCGTGGCCCGCTCAGTACAAAAGAAATTAGAGGGAACATTGCTTAGCTCAGATAAATTTTTCCTAGTAAGGTATTTATATATCTGTAAATGAAATAATTGTATTCTAAGATATCCTTAAAACCTATGTAATGTTTTACATAATCAAAGCATTAAAAATTCATATACCAAGAGGTCATTGTTGTCCATTGCTCTTTCAGTACATATATAAATGATCTGGACTCAGATGTACGGAGCACGATATCAAACATTTCAGACAACACAAAAATAGGGAGCACGGCTAACGGAAAAGGATTGTAAGCGGCTTCAGGAGGACACAGATGGGTCAAATAGATTTTGAATGAAATTCAATGCGGAGAAATATTACGTGATTTTGGGAGGAACAATTAGAAATATAGAAAAATAAGAGCAGGAGTAGGCCATTCGGCCCTTTGAGCCGGCTCCGCCATTCAATATGATCATGGTTGATCCTCTATCTCAATACCATATTCCCGTTCTCTCCCCATACCCCTTGATGCCTTTTGTGTCTAGAAATCTATCTATCGCCTTCTTAAATATATTCAGTGACTTGGCCTCCACAGCCTTCTGTGGTAGAGAATTCCACAGGTTCACCACCCTCTGAGTGAAGAAATTTCTCATCTCAGTCCTAAATGTCCTACCCCGTATCCTGAGACTGTGACCCCTCATTCTAGACCCTCCAGCCAGGGAAACATCCTCCCTACATCCAGTCTGTCTAGCCCTGTCAGAATTTTATACGTTTCAATGAGATCCCCTCTCATTCTTCTAAATGCTAGTGAATACAGGCCTAATCGACCCAATCTCTCCTCATACGACAGTCCTGCCATCCCAGGAATCAGTCTGGTGAACCTTCGCTGCACTCCCTCTATGGCAAGTATATCCTTTATTAGGTAAAGGAGAGCAAAGCTGCACACAGTACTCCAGGTGTGGTCTCACCAAGGCCCTGTACAACTGTAGTAAGACATCCTTGCTCCTGTATTCAAATCCTCTTGCAATGAAGGCCAACATACCAGTTGCCTTCCTAACCGCTTGCTGCACCTGCATGTTTGCTTTCAGTGACTGGTGTACAAGGACACCCAGGTCCCTTTGTACATCAACATTTCCCAATCTATCACTATTTAAATAATACACTGCCTTTCTGTTTTTCCTACCGAAGTGGATAACTTCACATTTATCCACATTATACTGCATCTGCCATGTATTTTGCCACTCACTCAACTTGTCTAAATCGCCTTGAAGCCTCTTTGCATCCTCCTCACAACTCACAATCAGACCTAGTTTTGTCTCATCAGCAAACTTGGAAATATTACATTTGGTTCCCTCATCCAAATCATTGATATATATAGTGAATAGCTGGGGCCCAAGCACTGATCCCTGCGGTACCCCACTAGTCACCACCTGCCACCCTGAAAAAGACCCATTTATTCCTACTCTGTTTCCTGTCTGTTAACCAATTTTCAATCCATGCCAGTATATTACCATCAATCCCATGTGCTTCAATTTTGCACACTAACCTCTTATGTGGGACTTTATCAAAGGCCTTCTGAAAATCCAAATACACCACATCCACTGGTTCTCCCTTATCACATCCCGACGATGTGTTCGGCGAGTCAGGCGGAGGCAGCGCAGCGCAACAAGCAGCAGCAGCAGCCACGACGACCCGCTGCAGCACGTCGGCCGGCAGCTCCGTGGCGGGAAGCTCGCAGTCCGACAGGGAGGAGGGGAGCCGAGCATGGTGGCCAGAGGTCAGATCGTGAGCGGGAGAAGCAGGCCACCACACGTGGAGCCGGCAACAGTGCGGAGGAGGCCGCGGTGACGAGGACGGAGCGGCTGAGGGACATCGTGCTCCCACTGCCACTGGAAGCCATTGAATTGACTTTCTGAACACGGCGCTGTAAGGATAGCCGACGTGTCCCTACAGGGAGTAAGCATTCCATTGTACTTGTACTAGTACTGGTTACATATGGCAAATAAACTTGAATTGAATCTATTCTACCAGTTACATCTTGAAAAAACTCCAGTAGGTTTATCAAACATGATTTCCCCTTCATAAATCCATGTTGACTTTGTCTAATCCCGTTGATATTTTCTAAGTGTCCTGTTATCACATCCTTTATAATACTCTAGCATTTTCCCTACTACTGATGTTAGGCTAACCGGTCTGTAGTTCCCTGTTTTCTCTCTCCCTCCTTTTTTAAATAGTGGGGTTACATTTGCCACCCTCCACTCTGAAGGAACTGTTCCATAATCTATAGAATTTTTGAAGATGACAACCAATGCATTCACTATTTCCATGGCTACCTCTTTTAGTACTCTGGGGTGCAGATTATCAGGCCCTGGGGATTTATCAGCTTTCAGTCCCATTAATTTCCCCAGCACTTTTTTTTCACTAATACTAATTTCCTTTAATTCCTCCTACTCACTAGACCCTTGGTTTCTGGGAAGTTATTTGTGTCCTCTTCCGTGAAGACAGAACCAAAGTATTTGTTTAATTGCTCAGCCATTTCCTTGTTCCCCATTATAAATTCTCCTGTTTCTGACTGCAAGGGACCTACATTTGTCTTCACTAATCTTTTTCTTTTTACATACTTGTAGAAGCTTTTACAGTCCGCTTTTATGTTCCTTGAAAGTTTATTCTCATACTCTATTTTTCCCCTTAATCAATCTCTTGGTCCTTTTTTGCTGAACTTTAAACTGCAATCCTCAGGCTTGCTACTTTTTCTGGCAACTTTATATGACTCCTCTTTGGATCTAATACTATCCTTAATTTCTTTTGTTAGCCGTGGTTGGGCCACTTTTCCTTGTGTTTTTGCGCCAGAAAGGAATGTATAACTGTTGCAATTCATGCATTCGTTCCTTAAATGTTAGCTATTGCCTATCCACCGTCACGCCTTCTAATGAAGCTCCCCAATCGATCATAGCCAACTCACTCCTCATACCATTGTAGTTTCCTTTGTTTAGATTTAGGACCCTAGTTTCGGATTGGACTTCTTCACTTTCCATTTTAATTAAGAATTCTATCATGTTATGGTCACTCTTCCCTAAAGGACCCTGCACAACAAGATTATTAATTAACCCCTTCTCATTGCACAATACCCAATCTAGGATAGCCTGTTCCCTAGTTGGCTCCTCAACATACTGGTCTAAAAAGCCATCTCATACACATTCCAGGAATTCATCCTCCACAGTATTATTGCTAATTTGGTTTGGCCAGTCTATATGTAGGATAAAGTCACCCATGATTACTGTAGTACCCTTGTTACATGCATCTCCAATTTCCTGTTTGATGCCATCCCCTACATTACTACTGTTTGGAGGCCTATAGACAACTCCCACCAATGTTTTCTGCCCCTTGGTGCTTCTTAGCTCCACCCAGACTGATTCTACATCTTGATTTTCTGAGCCAACATCCTTTCTCACTATTGCTCTGATTTCATCCTTTTTGCCTGTCCTTCCTAAATATCGAATATCCTTGGATATTCAGCTGCCAGCCTTGGTCACCCTGCAGCCATGTCTCTGTAATCACAATTATATCGTATCCATTTACATCTATTTGTGCTGTTAATTCGTCTACCTTATTACGAATGCTTCGTGCATTCAGATAGTGCCTTTAGATTTGTCTTTTTAACATTTTTAGACATCTTAACATTTTTTGTACTATGGCCCTATTTGTCTTGTTACCATTTTTTCTTACGCAGACCCTATATGTTAGTGCACTCCTTTGTTTGTACGCTCCGTCCCTTCCTGACACAATCTGGTTATCCTTACCCCAATCACTTTCCTGCATTGCTTCCCTGTCTTTTCTCTTTAGCATTCTAGTTTTCTCTGCACTGGGACCCTCCCCCCCCCACCCCCTATTTAGTTTAAAGCCCTATCTACCTCCCTAGTTATTCGATTCGCTAGAACTCTGGTCCCAGCATGGTTCAGGTGTAGTCCATCCCAACGGAACAGCTCTTTCCCCAGTACTGGTGCCAGTGCCCCACGAATCGAAACCCACTTCTCCCACACCAATCTTTGAGGCACGCATTCTTCTCCCTGATCCTATTGACCCTGTGCCAATTTGCTCGTGGCTCCGGTAATAGTCCAGAGATTATGACCTTTGTGGTCCTGCTTTTTAATTTAGTCCCTAGCTGCTCAAACTCTCTCAGCAGAACCTCTTTCTTTGTCCTACCTATGTCGTTGGTACCTACGTGGACCACGACAACTGGATCCTCCCCCTCCCACTCCAAGTTCTTCTCCAGCCCAGAGATGTCCTTTACCCTGGCACCAGGTAGGCAACATAGCCTTCGGGACTCACGCTCCCGGCTGTAGAGAACAGTGTCTATACCCCTAACTACACTGTCACCTACTACAACCACCTTCCTTTTGACTCCCCCCACTTGAACGGCTTTCTGTACCACGGTGCCGTGGTCAGTTTGCTCATCCTCCCCGCAGTCCCTGCACTGGTCCACAAGGGTTGCAAGAACCTCGACTGAGGCTCCTGCAATACTACCTCCTGGATCCCCGTACCTGCCTCACTCGCAGTCACACCCTCCTGTCCCTGACCACATGTCAATTCTAAAGTATTTAATCCAAGGGGTGTGGCTGCCTCCTGGAGCAAAAGGTCCAGGTAACTTTCTCCCTCCCTGATGTCTCGCAATGTCTGCAGCTCAGACTCCAGCTCCTCAACTTGGAGCCGAAGTTCCTTGAGCCACAGACACTTACCGTAGATGTAGTCGCCCTGGACAAAAATGTCCACAAGCTCCCACTGGAGGAAATATACACTAAAAGGCAAAATTTAGTAGAAGGTAAAAGAGACATAGGGGGCTGAATTTTATTGGGGATGGCAGGTTGGGGACGGAGGGGGTGGACTCCGAGGCAGTTGGGAATCCCGGGAGGCCAGGTTTCCCACAGGCCCTGCCGAGTTTAGCGGCACGGCCTGATTTGCACGGGAAGCCTTTGTTTCCCACCCACAGCCAGCCAGATTTAGAGGCTGGCTGACTCCGGGCGAGGAGGCCTGCAGCATTAGGCCACACAGAGGAGGGAGGGACAGGTCGCGTGGGGGCTGGGGGCGGCGGCAGCAGCTGGGGGGGTGGGTGGGTGTGTGTGTGTCTGAAGGAATTGTGGGCCAGGAGCAGCAAAGGGAGGGCCAGAGGAGCAAAGGGGGGGGGGGGGAGGGAGTGGCAATGAGGCCTTGTGGGAGAAATCGGAGGCCTCATGGGGAGGTCACTGATCATGAAGTGGGGGGGGGGGGGGGGCGGGGGGGAGGCAAGCGAGCCTGGATCCAGGAGGTAAGTGTAAAGGCACTTACCTCGTTTTCAGCAGTCCTTGCCGTGCGAAATTCTACCCTTCGTGTTTCAAATTCACCCAGGATTACAAATATCTCCAAGGTGTGCAGCGTTCCTCAAACCACTGCTCTCGCCACATCGCGAGATCCACACTCAACGCCATGCATTGCCACATCAACACTCTCGATCTCTCTCTTCAGCACTCTATCTCAAAGCTGTCCTACATAGAAACATAGAAGATAGGAGCAGGAGTAGGCCATTCGGCCCTTCGAGCCTGCTCCGCCATTCAATGAGATCATGGCTGATCATCCAAATTCAGTACCCTGTCCCTGCCTTCTCCCCCTATCCCTTGATCCCTTTAGCCTCAAGAAATATATCCAACTCTTTCTTGAATATATTTAATGAACTGGCCTCCGCCGCCCTCTGTGGCAGAGAATTCCACAGGTTCACCACTCTCTGGGTGAAGAAATTCCTCCTCATTTCAGTCCTAAATGGCTTACCCCTTATCCTTAGACTATGACCCCTGGTTATGGACTCCCCGGCCATCAGAAACATCCTTTCTGCATCTAGTCTGTCCAGACCTGACAGAATTTTATAGGTTTCGATGAGATCCCCTCTCAATCTTCTAAACTCCAGTGAGTATAAGCCCAATTGACACAATCTCTCCTCGTACGTCATTCCTGCCATCCCAGGTATCAGCCTGGTGAATCTTCGCTGCACTCCCTCCATGGCAAGAACACCTTCCTCAGGTAAGGCGACCAAAACTGCACACAATACTCAAGGTGCGGTCTCACCAAGGCCCTGTACAACTGCAGCAAGACATCCTTGTTCTTGTACTCGAACCCTCTTGCTACGAAGGCCAACATACCATTTGCCTTCTTAACCGCCTGCTGCACCTGCATGCTTACCTTCAGCGACTGGTGCACAAGAACACCCAGGTCTCTTTTCACTTCCCCTTCTCCCAATCTATTGCCATTCAAATAATAATCTGCCTTCCTGTTTTTATCACCAAAGTGGATAACCTCACATTTATCCACATTATAGTCCACAGTTCCATTTCATCCTTCGCCTCATTCAGCGCTTCAACAAAAAACTTTTTTTCTTCCTTTCAGATGTCAAGGATCACAAGCTTCAACAACTCTTGGACACCAACACCCCTCCAGAACCTTCTTCCCCTTCACTTTCCTCTGACCACATCCCTTCTTCCAATCTCACCCCGTCGTGTTTTCACTATCCCCTCTGACCTTCCTCTCTCTGACCCCGAACGATCAGTTATCAGCAAAGGCTTGAACTTCATCCCTTACGCCCCCATCTCAATGAATTTCGAGCTCGGCACAATGCCGAGCTCTTTTTCCGTCGCCTTCGTCTCCATGCCCACTTCTTTGGCCAGGAGTCTTCCCCCCGCTTTCAGAATTCTCGTTCTACTTGGACCCTTCCCTCTGGCCTCTTACCCTCTCTAGATCTTTTCATTGCTAACTGCCAGCGTGACATTGGCCGTCCCCATTTCTCTGTTCCCCTCACTCGCTCCAACCTACCTCCTTCTGAACTTGCAGCACTCCATTCTCTACGATCCAGCCCCAACATTGTCATTAAACCTGCTGACAAGGGTGATGCGGTTGTTGTTTGGCGAACCGACCTCTACCGTGCGGAGGCTGAATGCCAACTCTCTGACACCTCCTCCTACCTCTCCCTGGACCATGACCCCCACTACCAAACATCAAGCCATTGTTTCCAAGACTGTCACTGACCTCATCCCCTCTGGAGAACTTCCCCCCATGGCTGTCAACCTCATAGTCCCCCAACCCTGCACAGCCTGCTTCTACCACCTTCCCAAGATCCACAAACAGGACTGCCCTGGTAGACCCATCGTTTCAGCCTGTTTTGCCCCACGGAACTGATTTCTTCCAATCTCGACTCTATTTTTTTCTCCCCTTGTCCAGTCTCTTCCCACCTACATTCGCAACGCTTCCACCACTTTAACAGTTTCCAGGCCCCAACCATCTCCTTTTCACTATGAACATCCAATCCCTCCATTCCCCCACCAGGATAGACTGAAGGCGCCGACCGCTTCTTCCTTGAACAGAGGCCCAACCAGTCCCCATCCACCACCACTCTCCTCCGCCTGGCTGAACTTGTTCTCACATTGAACAACTTCTCCTTTGACTCCACTCACTTCCTCCAAATTAAAGGTGTTGCTATGGGGACCCGCATGGGTCCTAGCTATGCCTGCCTTTTCATGGGATATGTGGAACATTCTTTATTCCAGTCCTACTCCGGTCCCGTCCCTCACCTCTTTTTCCAGTACTTTGATGACTATCGGTGCCATTTCCTGCTCTCGCCTGGAACTAGAAAATTTCATTCACTTTGCTTCCAATTTTCACCCTTCCCTCACCTTCACACGGTCCATCTCCGACTCTTCCCTTCCCTTCCTGGACTTCTCTGTCTCCATTTCAGGGGATAGGCTATCAACAAACATCCACTATAAGCCCACAGCTATCTGGACTACACTTCCTCCCACCCCACTCCCTATAACGACTCAATTCCATTCTCCCAGTTCCTCCATCTCCGCCGCATCCGTTCTGACGATGCCACCTTCCATACTAGTGCCTCCGATAGGTCTTCCTTTTTCCTCAACCGAGGATTCCCCTCTACCGTGGTTGACATGGCCCTCGACCGTGTTCGTTCCATTTCCCGCACATCTGCTCTCACCCCTTCCCCTCCCTCCCAGAACCACAAAAGGGTTCCCCTTGTCCTCACCTTTCATCCCACCAGCCTCCACATTCAACGCATCATCCTCCACCATTTCCGCCACCTCCAGCGTGATCCCACCACCAGACATCTTCCCTTCCCTTCCCCCCCCCTTTCAGCATTCCAAAGGGACCGTTCCCTTCGCGACACCCTGGTCCACTCCTCTATCACCCCCAACACCCCTTCCCCTTCCCACAGCACCTTCCCGTGCAAGCACAGGAGATGCAACACCTGCCCTTTCACCTCCTCCCTTCCCACTGTCCAGAGCCCCAAACACTCCTTCCAGGTGAAACAGCGATTTACTTGTACTTCTTGCAATTTAGTATACTGTATTCGCTGCTCACAATGCAGTCTCCTCTACAATGGGGAGACCAAACGCAGATTGGATGACCGATTTGCGGAACACCTCCGTTCAGTCTGTAAGCATGACCCTGAGCTTCCGGTCACCTGTCACTTTAATTCTCCGCTCCACTCCCACTCTGATCTCTCCATCCTCGGCCTCTTACACTGTTCCAACGAAGCTCAACATAAGCTCGAGGAACAGCACCTCATCTTTCGATTAGGCACTTTACAGCCTTTTGGACTCAACATCGAGTTCAACAATTTCAGATCATAACCTCAGCCCCCATGTTTTCTTTTCTCTCACAAGGCAGCTGCTGATGATTCTGCCATTGTCATTTACACCTCATCTAGACTCATCTTTTGTTTCTTAACTTGTTCGATTACCATCTCCTTTTGCCTTGCACCATCATCCCTTTTGTCTTTCAATCTCTCCTGCCTTCCATCCTATCACAAACCTTTCTTTTGTTCTTTCCTCCCCTCCCCCCTTTCCCTGCCCCTACACTTGCTTAAGTATCTGTTATTTCTCCAACTTTTTCCAGTTCTGAAACGTTAACTCTGTTTCTCTCTCTCCACAGATGCTGCCTGACCTGCTGTGAGTTTCCAGCATTTTTTGTTGTCCTCTTAAAGGGGAGGTGCAGTTGTGGCTGCAGCAGTTGACAAGACTTCACTCACGACCTCTTTTGTGAACCGAAGACGTCTCATGCCCTGGTCGTCGCTGAAGTTGAGGTAAGAAAATTGCTCACTGAAGACCTCTAAAAGAGTTGCAAAATGGCAGCGGTGGCTTCAAATCAGCATTGCACACTGATTCGCGTCATGATCTCACTGCTCTGCATGCTGCTGGTGGTCGTTAGATGTGGGCACGCAAACCCCTTTACTAGCATGACGTCCTACACACTTCCCATTGGAAATGTACATCTTGGACACCATTTTGAAACCTTAGGTGGCGGCGTAGTGCCTAAAAAGCGGACACTACACAGCCCAATTTAACCCCCAGAATGCCCTATTAGAAACAATGATGGAAGCAGAATGCATAATAGCTTTTTAAAGGGAAGTGGATAAATATCTGAAGAAGAAAAATTCAATAGCTGGGGAAATGGGATTAATTTCTGTTAGTTCTGTCAGAGACAAGGCACAGGCACAGTGAACTGAATGGCCTCTGTAAAATTCTCCGATTCTATCATTCTACATCTCACCAAACTTACGAGTTTTAAAAAAATAGAAACAGAAAATGCTGGAAATACTCAGCAGGTCAGGCAGCATCTGTGGAGAGAGAAACAGAATTAACGTTTCAGGTCGATGAACTTTCATCAGAACTGGAAAAAGTTAGAGATGTGACAGACTGGGGAAACTAAACGCAGATTGGATGACTGCTTTGCGGAACACCTCCGCTCAGTCTGTAAGCGTGACCCCGAGCTTCCGGTCGCCTGTTACTTTAATTCTCCGCTCCACTCCCACTCTGACCTCGGCCTCTTACACTGTTCCAACGAAGCTCAACGTAAGCTCGAGGAACAGCACCTCGATTAGGCATTTTACAGCCTTCTGGACTCAACATCGAGTTCAACAATTTCAGACCATAACCTCTGCCCTTATTTTTTCACATGGCAGCTGTTGATGTTTCTGCCATCCCCATTTACACCTCTTCTAAACCCATCTTTTGTTTTTTTTACTTGTCCCATTACCATCTCCTTTTGCTTTGTACTATCATCCCTTTTGTCATTCAATCTCTCCGGCCGTCTATCCTATCACAGACCTTCCCTTTTGTTCTTTCCTCCCCTCCCCCTTTTCCCTGCCCCTGCACTTGCTCAAAATCTGTCACATCTCTAACTTTTTCCAGTTCTGACGAAAGGTCGTCGACCTGAAATGTTAACTCTGTTTCTCTCTCCACAGATGCTGCCTGACCTGAGTATTTCCAGCATCCGCAGTATTTTGCTTTTATTTTATGAGTTTTTAAAATTGTTTTATGCTTACTTAAATACTTACCAATTGTACCCATTTGTAGCTTTAATGGTCTCTTCAAAATCTAAAGCATTTTCTGGGTGTTTTTTTGCAATTTAGGGAAAAAGAGAATAAAATATGTGAACACACTCTAAAATCAATTGTCTGTAATATCTCATTTCTAAGCACACTTTTTGCTATATTATGAAATTAAGTCACTTAATCCACTATTAACTAATATTGTGACCAACAAATTCTAATACGGACTTACTTTCCTCTTTAAATTACTATTTTATTTACCCAACCCAGCTTTGTGAGGTGTATTGTATTGTTTAACTGTTAAATACAAATGTTCACTGTTCATTTAGGTGGGTGACAATCAAAAATCTTCACACAAATACAGTGAAATCTTAATTTTTTGGTGTTTTAAGAAAAGATTTTGTAACAGTTAACGGTCATAGATTTGGTGCCATTTACCTATAATCATGACAAGACTGAATCTATGGTTTCACAATTTATTAAAATATTTCACAAAACAAATTTGCCCTTGATGTTTCTCATTTCCTAATTCTGATTTCATTGTGAAGTGGCTCAATATGAATGCAGGACATTGAGGTAAAGCTCCTTCACTGTTGATTCCCACTTATTGTAATTTTTTTTTGCTGATAAGTTTAAAAAAGCAGTAATGGTTTTCTGTTTTATTCTATACAAAGAAACCTTTAAAATAGTTTTTTACCGATTTCCACCAATCCTGGTTTTTTTTCTGGCTTGGTAGATCAGTATAAAATGATTTCTGCCCATTTCTCACCTTGAATAAGAAGGATCTTCCATGCTCCTAGTGGATCCTGATATGAGCATGTGTCACACTAGTGATGCCATCATGCACATTGTGTGCATATGTCATCATGCAACATGCATGAAGTCACTGGCACATTGCGCACGCATCCCGGGACCTGATTTCAGTCCCAAATTCTGGAAGTGAAGTCAATTGAGGCAAGCAATTTAGTGATATTGCTAATGGGCTATTTAAAAACAGAAGTAAAATTGAAGTATTGATCTTGTCAATCCCAAGCAACTTCAAAAGTTCTGGAAATTTCAGACTTGTCAAAGTGGAAATGAATTTACTAAAGAATATGAAATAAAATCTTTCAGTATTGGACCCTACAATGTAATATTATGGGAAGCCTCACATATTGGTAGTGTTGGAGCTTTCATGAAATACCACTTAATGGCCCTGATTTTGTGGTCAATATGGCGGAGTTCTCTCAGAAAAGGCCGCCATACCTCCAGAATCCGGAACTTGTGGTCTGCCATCGTACGCGTTGACAGACCATCCGTGCGGGCCACGAAAAAGTAATTGCTGGCGCAACTGACTGACCAGCAATTGCACACGGAAATGTTATGGTTGCTGCAAACAGGCGCAGGGCCTGTTTGCATCAGTGGAAGGGGATATCTCAGGCATTAAACAAACATTTGCATATCGTAACTTATACATATACACTGTATCAAATGAGTTTCTGCAAATATTGGCCCGGATTACAGTTTTAATGTCTAAAATTATCAGAAAATTAAATTTTTAGTGAGGTTGGTGGAGTGATGGTAATTACGAATAAAATTCCAGTTCTGTAAATTGTAATTAGATTAGATTTCGGGATTCCATTACATCTCATTACGGGATTCCCTTCGGAAATGATTAAAAGGGAATTCTGCTTTGTGATTGGAGGACTAGGCCCATGAGATCCCAGGTACACTTCTGCACCGCCTGCATCCCTGGAATCCGTGGGCCATTACGCTGCCCTCCGCCTCGCAGCCTCAGATCTCAAGTTTTCACAGCCTCGCCGCCAGGAGGTGGGTGCATAGTTTTTTTGCGGGTCGGAGGTGGCCTCTGACTGCAAATTTTGGCCCGTTATGTTTCAAAGCCTGAAAAAATATGAATGTTTAGATTTATCCATTATGGAGTGCATGGCAAGTTCAGATTATATAGAGTACATCACAAAGATTGTGTGTATTGCATGATGTTGCAAGAAGTACAGAAGTACAGAATTATAGGGAGCCTCACAGGATGATAGCATTGGAGCTCAATAACTGGCTTCATGAAACTTCATTTTACATATTCCAAAGCAATATCAAGGCCTGAAAATTTTGAATGTTTAGCTTTATCCCTTCACAGTGGCTCAATGACTACTTAAAATGAACCTAATGTTTTGGCTAAAGTAACGATGGGTTCAGTGATGTTCAGAATAATAACTGATTTTCTCCAAATGTACCTTGTTTCTTGGGGCTCTAATTTTTCACCCTGATTTTCAGTGCTAAAAATAAAAACTGAAAAAACACACAAAAAAACATGCATTTCAAATCAATGATTAAAACTAACTTTACAGGTCATTAACTATAAGCACATACCAAACGTTCTTACCTTTCACTTCAGGAGTAGCCCTCATTATAACAAAGTCAATGCTGTCTATTTTTTCAACTGGTCTGTGAAACATAATTCCAACAAAGGTAAGGTGAAAAGTACTCCCTGCACCCAATTACACTTGCATTTTCCAGTTGTTAGCACAAAATAAAATATTTAACTAATGCATATTTAATGAATGTGTTTTACAAAAACATGAACTGATGCTCAAACTGTTATTTAATCACTGTACATTAACCATGAGTGTCTATATTATTTGTGTGTATTTATGGTTGTTACAAAAATAGAAATGTTTTTACTTCTTTTATTTTTAAAGCAAATGCTTCAAGTTAATGAGACTTGAGCATAAAAATTCAAGGCTGACACTCCAGTGCAGTACTGAGGGAGTGCTGCACTGTCAGAGGTGCCATCTTTCGGATGAGTTTAAACCGAGGCCTCATCTGCTCTCCCAGGTGGGCGTAAAAGATCCTATGGCACTATTTCGAAGAAGAGCAGGGGAGTAATCCCCAATGTCCTGGCCAATATTTATCCCTCAATCAACAGCACTAAAACAGATTATCTGGTCATTATCACATTGCTATTTGTGGGAGCTTGCTGTGCGCAAATTGTCAGCCGCGATTCCTACATTACAACAGTGACTACACTTCAAAAAGTACTTCATTGGTTGTAAAGCGCTTTGGGATGTCCTGAGTTCATGAAAGGCGCTATATAAATGCAAGTCTTTTTTCTTTTTAATAGTGACTGTCTGACTACGCTAATACATTTTATCCTATTTACCTGTAAATATAACAAGATTGAATCCACTGTTTCATATTTTTTTCAAATATTTCATAGTTGAGAAGTGCTTTTGATTTGTCTGCATGCAACATAAGTTGCAGATCATTCAACTGGCTACTATAACTGTTCTGTCCTGTCATTTCTTTTATGTATTCTAGAACATCAGATCTAAGAACTCTTCCTAAAGAAAAACAGAAACATTTAAATTATACAACTCCAGAAAACTAGTATCCAAGTTAAAAAAAGTCAGCTATATCAAACTTAACACCATATTACCTACCTATTCTAAAAATACTAGATTTCAATTACAACTTTTGTTAAACTTGGTATTTATCAAATTGTCATTTTTTACATGACCATTGGTTATATGAATGCCAATCTTTTTATTGTTGAAAATTACATTATATATTGAAGGAATGTACACATATGCATCTTTCATCTGTTGCTATTTGATTATCCAAAGATATTAATGGAAACCTCCATCCAGTTCTCATTATTGTTAATAATTGCCATTCTATCAAAATAGAATTTATTGAGTCAATAATGAAAGATTCTCAAAAATAAATATTCACCTCCCCATATCCCAGAGAATTGATTTAAGATTCTTGTCCTCACCTTGAAGTCTCTCCATGCCTCGCCCTTCCCTATTTCTGTGACCTTCTTTAGTTGTATGTCCTTCCACAGATCCTCTGGTCGCCCAGCACTGGCCTACTTCTGGTTTCCCACTCTCTCTACTCCTTCAGCCACTTTGCTGTTACCGCCTGCATCTCTGCCTTGTCACCTTCCCTGCCCTGCCTTCAAAAACCTTAAGATCCTTCTCTTTGATTGTGCTTTTGCCCCCTGCCGACCCCCTTCACTTTTTTTCCTTCTGCACAGCAGCCACTCGCTGAAAATAAATTCCAAGACATCTCCATGTATGCAATGAGCACAAAGTAAATTGTTCTTCTTTTGCTTACTCAATAAATGAAATCTTTCCAGACCTTTGACTCCACTTGAAGTATCTTAGCAATCATAGTGAGACCTGATCATGTATGAAACTATATTACTTGATCAATTGGTATGTGCAGAGATGGTCTCATTCAAAAGAATGAGGATTAATAGTAAATACCATAGTGATAGAAGTGTGAGTGTATTTCTGCGCCTATAATTCTCCAGTAATTACAATGTGAATTTATCTGAGCTTTCAATTTAGTGTCACACACTCAAATCATAATCTCAGTTTATATTTGCATATGGTCTTCATTCAGATAATGAGTTTCACAAATCCAATACAGCCAGATTGCCTGTACAAGAGGTTGAAATTGCTTGAGGGTTGTCTACTTTAACATCACTGAAATGCATCTCATTATGGGCCAATGAAAGAAACACTAATATGAGAGATTCTGTGGATTGAACCATTTCACCAGCTCTACTGCGTGAAAATTGGAAACAAAAGAGAACACAGAATTTTTTTCACATCCTACCTGTATTATCAGGATCACATTTTTGGAAGATCAGTTTCACTATGTAATCATCAAAGGTCATGCTTCTATCACATTGATCATCTATGTCCATGGTTCTGGTATGACTATGTCCTGCAATGTTGTTTGTTCTCTAACTGTTAGTGACAGCCACTGAAGAAAAGTAGAATAAGGTAGTTAGTAATTTTATCAGCGCAATAAGTCTTGCTCAACTTATTGTGATTATTACATTCCAAACTTCATTCATTCAATTCCACTCAAGTGAATATCTGAACACTGAACATTTATCAATGAAAAGAGATTCAAATTTCTATTTAAAGTCATGACATACATTTTAGCTTTCAATTTTCAAGATCAGGTACAAGAGAGTTAAATATCTCCTTCAAATGCTTGCCTCTGGAAAAGCAAATAGTCCAGATAAAGCATGCATTCTGAAAGTCTTATCTGAGCAATTAGATACGCCCTTGCACATCCAATTGGTCCTTATTGACCCATTTCTAAGAAAAACAGCAAATGTGATGTCCAGCAAGGGATCAAAACCAGACCCTCAAAACCTCAGATTACCATCTCTATTATAATGATGTCAAAACTAATGGACAATATTATAAATGAGAAGCGACTGTACCACCTCAGTTGCAACAACCTGCTACCTAAAAACTCAATTACAAAGGAATGAGAAAAGGTAATTCAGCTCATCCAACTTGCTTTTGTCCTCCAGATTGTATATAGACCTAAAGTGACTATCTTTTATTGTATCCCTCACCCGCTATCCCTTTGCTGAATTAAGAATTGAACCAATTACTTTTAGAAACATAGAAAAATAGGAGCCTGCTCCACCATTCAATATGATCATGGCTGCTCCTCTATCTCAATATCATATTCCCACTCTCTCCCAATACCCCTTGATGCCTTTCCATACCTCTTGAATGCTTTAAATGACAAAGTCATTCCTCTACTAGGATGATATTAATTTTGTTCCTAAAAATGAATAGGGCTGATTTTCCTCTCCTTTACACCCAGGGAATGCTCATTTCCCAGGCACAAAGCAAAACAAAAGAGGCGGAAGACACTGTCAGTTCTCCGCCCCTTTGTGTAACCCAAGGATTTCTTGGGAAGTCCCCCAAGGGAGCAAAGTGGTTATAGTCCAAGGAGACGCAGCCATGCAAGTGAGGTGGGACGGGGCATGACCAACTCTCCTGTGTCATTTTCTTCCGCCAATGCCAAGTGGGCCCCCATTTTGAAGGGCGCACTGAAGAAATGGGCACTAGGCCCTGCACTCAACCTTCCTCCCATCCCCCCTCCTCTCAGCCTCTCATCCCCTTTCCTCTCCCCATCCACTTCCCCTCCCCACCCTGCTCCCATCCTCCCAATTTCTCCCAAAGATCACCTAATATGTTCATTAAAAAATCCTTATATAAAATCATGTTTATGAATGTGTAACTTTGAAGCAGGGACTGTATTATATTTGTAGCCTGTGGTATAATTATCCCACACCTTCTAACCCTCCAAGTGATAACCTCAAATAAAAACAGAAAATGCTGGAAATACTCTGCAGGTCAGGCAGCATTTGTGGAGAGAGAGAAACAGAGTTAACGTTTCAGGTCGATGACTTTTCGTCAGAACTGGAAAAAGTTAGAGATATAACAGGTTTGGTGCAGGGAAGGGGGGGAGGAGGAGGAGGAAAGAACAAAAGAGGTCTATGACAAAGTGGAAGGCAGGAGAGATTAAATGACAAAAGATATGATCGCACCCCACCCGGATTTGGACAAGTCATCTAATGCCGCGCGGGGTCTCCTCACCTCGGCAGGTCTTTGGCCCCTTGCTCCGAGTCCGAGGAGGAAGAGCAACTGCGGCCAATGAAGTAACCAAGTGTGCCGGCCTCCCTGTGTGACGCCGCCCCTTCTCGCTGCCCTCCAGCGCTGTGAGGTCACCCTGTGTAAACAATAGCCTCAACCTTTCAACTCACCGTCTAAGCAGGCGGGAGGGCGGAGTGTGAGCAACTCTCGAGCACATTCATGGCGAACACCGCCCCGACTGCAATGCGCTATCTGCGCCCCGTCGCCTTCAATCCCACACACAATGGCCTCGAATGTAGAAACATGTCCTTTCTGAATATTTCAGTATTAGCGCCCTGATCTCTTTATAAACACTTTCGTAGATTTGGTTTGGAGATTCACGACCAGACACCGGGCTGACCAAAAACAATGCTTTCCTAAAAATAAATCCGACACTGTTAAGTTGGTGAGCCTGTTTCCACAATTAAAGCGGGTCTCCTCTGAGGGAATGCATCCGAAATAAATGTTTTTTTTCAGATTTGATTTTTACAACACCTGACATCACGATGCCAGCGTACCTGGGTGCTGCTGAGTTATAGGACATCACAGAAACAATCCACCAGCGAGCGTGTGTGCTGAACCAGTGCTTTCTATTCAATGTCACCCCAGGAGCTGCCAACACACAGCTCTGCTGTACTCTACAGAGACTGCTGCAAAATAAAACTACATGATAGTCTACTCTCTAAGTGCCTATCTGACGCTTATACGACTTGCTTATAAAATCCAAGTTTATTAAAAATATATATATATATATGTGGCCGACCGTTTTTGGATATTTATTGAATGGGAGCAGAAACAAGCTCATATGCAGCATTTGCCTGTTCTTGTTTCGAGCACCGCTGATAACATCGGAATCCGCAAACGGGCAGATTCTTTTACCTCTGAATCACCTTTCTACACGTGAAATTAGTGTTTTCTAAAAGAAAATAGTGCAGGTACCGAGCGTAGAGCACTGTAATGTCAAGCTCATCCAACACATGCCACTCAACGTGAATGCCAATGGGTGAGATGAAAGTGTTTCACCCCATTGCAGTCCGCTGGCAAAATACTGCCGATGCTGGAAATCTGAAACAAAAGCAAAAAATGCTGGAAACACACAGCCAGCATCTCAAGAAGGGTCCATACCTGCAACGTTATCTTGTCTGTTCCCCCCAAATGCTGACCGACCCTCTGTGTTTCCAGCAGTTTTTCTTTTTGCGATGAAGATGGTTTGTCCATCATTGTCAATGCTAACAGCCTATGATTCATTTCCATTTAATACAGATTGTGGGTTCTCATAAGATTGTAAAGTCCGATTTTCATGCGGAATATTTTCCCATGAGTAGGACATTGGATGTCAGATTTGTTGTGTCGGTACCTTTCTACCTAGACACAATTAGAACTCAGAACCCAGAGATTCAAACATGAGGTGCTTTATTCAGGAAGGAACGGGAAGTTCTGGAGCGTTCCGAACAAAGAGATCTAAACTTAACCAAGAGAACACCCAACCATTTATCTGCTGTGACAGCGCCACCACAGGTGGGAGGAGAACACCCAATACATAACATATTCCTCCCCTCTTAAATGAAAGGTCCACATTATTCCTCAACAGCTAAGTTACTTTCAATGCACTCAACTAACCAAGGGTAGAGGTAGACTGTCTCAAACCCTGACTTTACCCTGGGGTTTATTCTGCCCCAGTCTTGTGGGTAAGTCACTAAGCCTACAGATCCAAGCGTCTTGGAGGCCGCCGCTCTCTGACAGGAAACCGCCGGTCATCGCAGGCTTCCACAGCAGTAGGCATTGACACAGGCCTAGATAGAGAAGGTGCCTGTGTCAGTCGAAAGTCAGGAGTTTGCACAGGTGGAACAGTCTCTATGACTTCCTGTGTTGGAGAAGAGCACTGTGGCAAAGGATGCTGGTTTGCGGTATCATCCGGAAGCAGTTCAGGCCAACCAGCCATTGGAGCCTCTGTGGCTGTCTCTACTCCTAGCAACAGTTGATCTGTGTGTCTTCTCCAGACGACGTCCTCAGCAGTCTCAACCGTGTAAGACACAGGGCCCATCTGCGCGATCACTGTAGCAGGAACCCATTTCGGTCCAGTGTTGTAGTTTCGAGCTAGGACGTGCTCTCCCGGATGAAACCGTCTCTCCTTGGCTCTTTTCTCTCTCTTTTCAACTTGAGCTTGTTGTTGACAATGGACAACCTGTTCTGCCCTTGGAGGTTTGAGTAAGTCAAAACTTGTCCGCAACTGCCTCTTCATCATGAGCGAAGCGGGGGAAGTTTTGGTTGTGGCATGCGGCTCATTCCTGTAAGACAACAGGAAGCTGTTCAGACGTTGGTGGATTGAGCCCTGACCTTGTGATGCCTTCAAGGCGTGCTTCAAAGTTTGCACGAACCTTTCTGCCAGGCCGTTAGTAGAGGGATGTTAGGGTGCAGACCTGATGTGTTGGACACCATTCACATGCAGGAAGGTTGCAAATTCCTGTGATACAAATTGTGGACCATTGTCACTTACGAGTTGTTCCGGTGAGCCATAACGGCTGAACATCTCACCAAGTTTCTCAATTGTTTTCTCTGCCGTGGTAGACCTCATCACAGCGACCTCCGGCCACTTGCTACGAGCGTCCACAACCACCATAAACATCTTCTCTTCGAAAGGACGGGCGAAGTCCACATGTACTCGCTGCCACACTTCTGCAGGCCAACCCAGGGGTGTAGGGTTGCCAGCTGTGGAACATTCCGGACCCTTTGACATGGGGAACATGTTTTGTCTTTCTCCTCAATATTTCCATCGAGACCTGGCCACCAGAAGTAGCTTCTTGCCATTTCCTTCATCCGAACCATCCCACTGTGGCCTGTATGAAGTTGTTGCAGTATAGGTTCCCTCAGAGGTGGCGGAATGATGACACGGCGTCCCCAAAGAAGACAACCTGCCTGGACGGAGAGCTCATTTCTTTTTGAAACGTAAGGTTTCAAACTAGGAGAATCTTCTATAGCTCTCCCTCGAATGACATCGTCCATTACCTCAGACAGGACTGGATCGTTGCGGGTGTACCTTCGCACCTGAACTGCTGTGACAGGTGCTCCCTCCACTTGTCTAAAGTAGAAGATGTCTATCTGACGAGGCTCTGGGGGAGTAACAGGCAAGGGTAGCCTCGAGAGACCGTCTGCGTTGCCGTGCAAGTCTGATTTGCGATATTTGATGTCGTATGTGTGTCCTGACAACAGTAAAGCCCACCTTTGCATCCTGCTTGCAGCAAGAGACGGAATTCCGGTGTGGGGCCCGAAGATTGAAGTCAATGGACAGTGGTCCGTCAGGAGTGTGAACCTTCTCCCAAACAGGTACTGATGAAATTTTCGAATTCCAAAAACGATTCCCAAGGCATCGCGCTCAATATGTGCATAGTTACTCTCGGCCTTGTTCAAGGTGCGTGATGCGAAGGCGATAGGTTTCTCTTCACCAGAAGGCATGATGTGGGATATGACTGCTCCCACACCATATGGTGACGCATCACATGCTAACTGCACGGGTAGCTTTGGGTCAAAGTGTGTCAGGACCTCCGATTTCAGCAATGCTTTCTTTGCTTGGGCGAAAGCTTCGTTGCACAGTTCAGTCCATTTCCATGTTTTGCCTTGACATAGCAACTGATGTAACGGCTTCAGCAATGTTGCTAAGTCTGGAATAAACTTCCCATAGTAGCTAAGTAGCCCCAGAAATGAACGTAACTGGCTCACATTCTGGGGTGCTGGGGCCTCCACGATCGCCTTGACCTTTGACGGTGCCTTATGCAGGCCAGTAGCGTCAATCACATGCCCCAGGTACTCAACTGAAGACTGAAAGAATTTACATTTGTCTTTACGAACTCTGAGTCCGTACTCTTTCAGTCGTTGTAGTGTCGCATCCAAGTTCAGAAGATGATCCTACTCATTTGTTCCAGTGACAAGGATGTCGTCCAGGTAGCACTGGACTCCTGGAAGTCCACTCAAAATCTGATCCATTGCCCTTTGGAATAAAGCAGGGGCCGACGTAATTCCAAACGGAAGGCGGCAGTACCTGTATAGCCCCTTGTGTGTCACAATTGTCAGCAGCTCCTTTGATTTGTCATCGACATGCATTTGTAGATAAGCCTGGCATAAGTCTATTTTGCTGAACTTTAGCCCTCCGGCCAAGCCCGTAAAAAGATCATCAATGAGGGGAAGAGGGTACTGTTCCGCAGACAGCACCGGGTTAATAGTCACTTTAAAATCCCCGCAGATTCGAACAGATCCATCCTTTTTCAGGACAGGAACAATGGGTGTGGCCCATTTGCTCATGCTCATGGGCTCCAGGACTCCATTCTCGACTAAGGCCTCCAAGTTAGCCTCAACTTTTGGCCTAATTGCATAGGGTACAGGTCGGGCTTTGTGAAACTTCGACTTGCTGTCAGGTTTAATGTCCAGTCTCACGCTGATCTTTTTCATGCTCCCAAGTTCCCCATTGAAGAGTTCTGCATGTTTGTTTAACACTGCAGTCAGACCTGACTCCCCCTTTGACATCATGCAGACTGCAGGTCAGTCCAGCGTGATTTTCTCTAGCCACGCATGTCCCAGTTTCCCTTTACCACATATAGTGGCAGTTTCACAGTCTGTCCGTTCAATTTAACTGTCACCTCAATGGCGCCTCTCATGGCCACAGGTTCGCCGGTATACGTCTTTAGCACAATGTTTGTTGGCTGAAGGGTAAGATACTTTAGCATTTTGTTGTAGACAGTGTCTGAAACAAGGGACACAGCCACACCTGTGTCCACCTCCATCCGCACTGATTGTCCCTCCACCAGTGGTGACACCCAGTAGCCATTTGAACCACCTGCAACCATCAGTATGTGCACCTTTTCCTCCTCAGAGGTGTCGCTCCCCTCTGTTTTGCTTGTTCCATCATACTGCACTGAATGAACACTCTTTTTCCTCTCTTGTCCAAATACAGACATTTTGCTTTCAAGCTTCCCAGCTCTGTCTGTTCTTTTTTTACCTCTACAGGCGCGTTCAATGTAACCCTTTTTGCCACAATTTCGGCATTCCAGCTCCGTACACCAGCAGTCATTAGCGTGATGGCCCATTTTCCCACAACGGTAACATGTGCCGTTCCGCGCACCTTTAGGCTCAGACGACACCTTGTGAACTCTCCCTGTTGAACTCAACTGGTGAGCCTCCTTTTCCGCCATCTCCATGGAGACACTAACTTCAATGGCCTTTTCAAGAGTAAGGTTGTCCTCAGTAAGAAGGCGCTTCTGTGTGGCTGCACTTTGCAGACCACACACAAGTCTGTCTCTAATGGTGTCATTCAGCACCTCCTTGAACTCGCAGTGTTCTGACAACCTTTTTAAAGCAGCAATAAACATCGTCACTGATTCCCCCTCCTCTTGATTCCGTTTGTGAAATCTAAATCTCTCAGCAATAACCAGAGGTTTTGGTGAAAAATGTGCTCCAAGAATTTCCACTAGTTGCTTATATGTTTTAGTTCCTGGCTTATCTGGCTGCACAAGGCTGCGAAGTAAATTGAATGCCTTCGGCCCCATTACACTCAAAAAGGTAGGCATGACCTTTTCATTTGCCACCGCATTCGCCAATACAAAATAGTCAAAACGTTCCGTATAAGCGCTCCATTGCTCCACGTTTTCATCAAAATCACCAATGTTTCCTAATATAGTAGCCATCTCACATTTCAAATTAAAATTTCTGTTTACTCACTGCACCCGTAACATTAATGTGATGCTGCAATCTCTGTTCTGAGTGTTTTGTAGTCAAAAACAAGAAAGTTCCCACAACGCAGATTCATCCGATCCTCGTCGCCACTTTGTTGTGTCGGTACCTTTCTACCTAGACACAATTAGAATTCAGAACCCAGAGATTCAAACATGAGGTGCTTTATTCAGGAAGGAAAGGGAAGTTCTGGAGAGTTCCGAACAAAGAGAGCTAAACTTAACCAAGAGAACACCCAACCATTTATCTGCTGTGACAGCGTCACCACAGGTGGGAGGAGAACACACAATACATAACAAGATTGACCTATGGGCTGATCTTTGGTTGATTTCCCTTTCTTTGGCTAGCTGGATAGGACTTCAAACTACCGTGAATCATATTTTGCCATTCGGATTATGTTACTGATCATTAAACATCACAATGTTATTGTTGCAGCCTGCATCAAATCCAATAGATGGCACTGGACTCATCCTGCCCCATTGGTGGTCTGAATATCCCATCAGTACTGTTGATCATTTGAAATTCTTCTCAATGCTATTTTTGCACAGGTGTTAACCCACTTAAAACAACTGGATTAACACCTCTGCTAAAGCCATAAGGAGAGGAATTTCATCAATACAGAATGATTTCAGGGCCATTGTGTCTTCAATGTTTTGCACCCAGTGATGGACTAAAGAGAGAATGATTAAAACAGAGCAGCTTATTATAATGTTCTAAGGGTACATGATAGTTGTGGAAACAATTTAAGTTTTTAATTCATCTTTCTGACTGCAAAACAGAGGAGTAATTAAAAATAAGAGCATATCAAATTGTCTGTATAGAGATGTACAGAGCATCATCAACAAAATGGGGGGATTGGAGGCAATAATTAGGTGAAGAAATCGATGTAATAAGGATAACAGAAACATGGTTGCAGACCGGATGGGCTTGGCAGTTAAATATTGCAGGCTATAATTTAGAAATGATGGGGAAGGAAGAAGGGGTGCTGGGGTAGCTGTGTTAATCAGAAATAACATAATGGCATTAGTAAGAAAATACATAAACTAACAAAGGGATAGAAACAGAATACATATCGACTGAAATAAAGGATAGGAAGGGATTGGTCACAATGTTAAGGGTATGCTACAGACCACCAAAGAGTGGAAAGGAAGTGGAGGGAAAAATATGTAGACAAATATATAAAATGAGTAAAAGAACACAGAATCATAATCAAGGGGGATTTCAACTATCCCAAATAAATTGGCGGGGAGAGGGAGTGAAAGGGGAGAAGGGGATTAAGTTTTTACCATGTGTCATCATTGCCAATTCTCCATACGATCTTCCATTCTTCGGGTGGTTCTGAAACATCCTTCTTTTCCTCTTGGAGTTTTTCATTACATCGCCCTTCAAATACCTTTCAAGATCCCATCCCCTCTCAGCACATGCTCAATCCAATTCTTTTGCCTTTTCTGATAACATCAATCAAACGATGTTCTTGTATCATTGCCAATGCCTCCTCATTACTTATCTTGTCTATCTACTTTACTTTCTCCATGCAGCTTCAGACCCACATCTCAAAGTGTATCCTTCCTGACCCAGTATTTAAGAAGTCCAACAGGGGACGAAACACTGCTTGTAATGGGAAATCAGAGCACATAAGAGAAGTAAGCATGGGAGAGCATCTAAGGAATAGTGATCACATTATAATAATGTTTAAGATAATGATTGAGAGAAATGTAGGTAATACAAACACCAAAGTAATAGATTGGAAAAAGCCAACTATGATGGAATGACGATAGAGCTAAAGAAGGTAAACTGGAGAAAAATATTGACAGACAAAGAGGTAGAACAATTGTAGGCAATACTTAAAGACGAGATTGATAGGTTTCAGGAGAAATATGTTCCATTAAAAAATCAGAACAAATTAGCCAACAATGAGATGCTATGGATAAATAAAGAGGTGAACATAAAAATTGAATCGAAAGAAAAAGGCACATGCAACGTACATCTATATATATAAACGGATCGATCTGTCTGTCTGTCTGTCTATCTGTCTGTCTGTCTGTCCTCCGGTGTGCGTCTGTCCGGCTATGCGCTCGAAAGTTATAGAGCGTACCTACGCGTGCGTTACCTCCAAAGAAAGCTTACGGTTCCAGGACGGTCGTAAGCATATTTACTTTTCGGTCGGACGAAAATTGTTCACGCCTTATGCAAAAAACCTTCAAAATTAAACTCATTATCTGCTACTTAGCATTGATTGACTGACGTCAAGGTTCGACCAATCCTGTGCCGTCACGATTGACCAATCCTACAGTTCAGTCGCCTGATGGTTGGGCAATCGCTGCAGCTGTGGGCGGGACTAATCGTTTTCATCTCAGGGATGTGGCAGCTATTGCCTCAAGCTAAAAACCCCATTTACTTCCAGCTCAAAATCTGCTCATCCAGCTTCGAAAAAGTTAGTATCTCTTATGTTATTTTTAAAAGATTTACCAAAAATGTTTTATAAGTACTTTCACTTTCATCTTTCAAGGTATTAAAAGGTAGAAATGTTGCCCGGCAGCAGATTGAGAGAGGGACACAGAGACAGGGCCCAAAAGCCTGGGACTCGATTTAAAATGTTGCCCGGCAGCAGATTCACAGAGGGACACAGAGAGGCCCCAAAGCCTGGGACTCGATTTAAACCGCCCGGCCCAAAACAGCCCTGGCAAAGCCGGGCTCCCCCAGCTAGTAAGCAATAAAGGAAAGGACGACAAAAGGGAATATGGTAAGGTTAAAAAGAGGTTAAAAAGACAATTAGGATGCAAAGAGAAAATATGAAATGAAAATATCAAAGACTATAAAAAGAAATAGTAAAGTATTCTATAGTCACATAAGTAACAAAAGGAAAATTAAGATAGGGATAGAGCCACTAACAGATAAGCAAGATAAATTCACACGAGATGATACTGAAATAGCAGGGATACTGAATAGATACTTGGCCTCAATTTTCACTGAAGAGGAGAACAAAGAGGAAATGATAACAGTTAAAGAAGTCAAGGTGGATTTTACACCTCTGAGTTCACTAGATTCCTATCCTCCCTCAATCTCTCCCTCCATGTAAACTCCCCAATGCATATTCACGGCCACCCCTTAACCTTGCCATCTCTCGTGGGCTTGCTACTCCCATCATGTCAATCGCAGATAAGGCCATCTCTGACCACTTCTTCGTATCGCTTTCCACCTACATCCCCCTTCCCCCACCCACAACCCTACTTCCTTCTGAGTCCGTCCCTGGAAAAAACTCTCCCCCAACTCTCTTACAACTGCACTTATGAAATCCTAACTGTCCAGCCTTTGACCCTCCATTCACCACGACATTTCTGCAACCAGGGATCTGCTCAGCCACATCCTCACCACCACCTTTGATGCCCTAGTCCCTATTAAAACAATTACACTCTCTCACCCTGGCCATTCCCCTGGGTATGGCCCTCATCTTTGCTCCTTTAAGTCCAAGGGACGCAGACTTGAACGGACCTGGCAGACAACTGGTTTAGCTATTCACTGCCAGATCTGGCTGGACCACATAAAGCATTATCGGGTCCTGCTCTCGTCTGCCAAATTTGCTCACTATTCCAGAATCATTCTGGAATACAAAGATAAATCCCGGCTTCTATTCTCCACTGCTAACCGCCTTCTTAAACCCCTATTCCCTGTCTCCTCCACCCTCACCTCCGACAACAAGTGTGATGAGCTCATGGACTTCTTTGTCTCTAAGATTGAGATAACAACAACAACAACTTGTATTTATATGGCGCCTTTAATGTAGCAAAACGTCACAAGGCGCTTCACAAGAGTATTATAAGACAAAAAATTTAACACCGAGCCACATAAGGAGAAATTAGGATAGGTGACCAAAAGCTTGGTCAAAGAGGTAGGTTTTAAGGAGCATCTTACAGGAGGAAAGAGAGGTAGCGAGGCAGAGAGGTTTAGGCAGGGAATTCCAGAGTTTAGGGCCGAGGCAACAGAAGGCACGCCACCAATGGTTGAGCGATTATAATCAGGAGTGCTCAAGAGGACAGAATTAGAGGAGCGCAGATATCTAGGGAGGTTGTGGGGCTGAAGGAGATTACAGAGATAGGGAGGGGCGAGGCCATGGAGGGATTTGAAAACAAGGATGAGAATTTTGAAATCAAGGAGTTGCTTAACCGGGAGCCAATGTAGGTCAGTGAGCACAGGGGTGATGGGCGAACGGGATATGGTAGGAGTTAGGACACAGGCAGCCGAGTTTTGGATGACCTCAAGTTTACCTAAGGTAGAATGTGGGAGGCCAGCCAGGAGTGCATTGGAATAGTCAAGTCTAGAGGTAACAAAGGCATGGATGAGGGTTTCAGCAGTGGATCAGCTGAGGCAAGGGTGGAGACGGGAGATGTTACGGAGGTGGAAATAGGTGGTCTTAGTTATGCTGCGGATATGTGATTGGAAGCTCATTTCAGGGTCAAATATGACACCAAGGTTGCGAACAGTGTGATTCAGCCTCAGACAGATGTTAGGGAGAGGGATGCAGTCAGTGGCTAGGGAACGGAGTTTGTGGCGTGGACCGAAAACAATGGCTTTGGTCTTCCCAATATTTAATTGGAGAAAATTTCTGCTCATCCAGATCTGGATGCTGGACAAGCAGTCTTACAATTTAGAGACCGTGGAGGGGTCGAGAGAAGAAGTAGTGAGGTAGAGCTGGGTGTTGTCAGTGTACATGTGGAATCTGATGCTGTGTTTTCAGATGATGTCGCCAAGGGCAACATGTAGATGAGAAATAGGAGGGGGCCAAGGATAGATCCTTGGGGGACACCAGAGGTAACGATGCGGGAGTGGGAAGAGAAGCCATTGCAGGTGATTCCCTGGCTATGATTATATAGATCACCGTGCCTTCAGCTGCCAAGGCCCTAAGCTCTGGAATTCCCTGCCTAAACCTCTCCGCCTCTCTAACTCTCTTTCCTCCTTTAAGACGCTCATTAAAAACTATCTCTTTGGCCAAACTTTTGGCCATCTGCCCTAATGTCTCTTTATATGGCTCGGTGTCAAATTTGTGTCTTGTAATACTCCTGTGAAGTGCCTTGGGATGGTTTACTACATCAAAGGCGCTATATAAATACACATTGTTGTTGTTGTTGTAATCATTGATAAATTCAGCTGTGTTTTTTGAAGGTCCTAACTGACACAACTTCAACTGCTTTTTCTGGCAGTCTGCTAGTGGGGGAGAAAAAAATTCCAATCTCCGCTTTGCTTTACTGGAGGCTGGTTAATTTTCTACTCACTGTGCTCACAGTCTGTGCTACATAATCTGATTATGTGTACATCATCTGTGTCCCTTGTTATTTTGAAGACCTGGATCCTTATCCCTCTCAGTTTTCTTTTTTTCAGTGAAAATAAGTTCAGCTTTATGATGCTCCCTTTACAACTTAGAGCCCTGAATCCCAGAATCTCTGTACCCTCTCCAGTGCATCTTTGTCTTTCTGTTACTCCTCAGGTACAATCTCTGTTTTTGTGTATCTACAACCAGACCTGGTTAATGGGACGGAAAAAGAAGGGAAAAGGCAGAAAATTTGAAGAAGTAATGAGAGACAATACAAGTTATTACAATAACAACTTGCATTTGTATAGCAGCTCTAACACAGTGCCTTTGAAGTAGGAAATGTCGTAAAATGCTTTACAGAGAGGAGGAGAAAAAAAATAGACAAGCGAATGGCTGATGGGCCATGGGGGTGGAATTAAGAGAAACTGCTGAATGCTGGGTTGGAAGATGGGTTTATGAAGGTTTTTAAAGGTGCAGAGAGAAGTAGGGAGGGGAAGGATTTTAGGAGGAAGTTCGAGAGAGTAGGACTGAGACAGCTGAAGGTTTTACCACCAGTGGTGGGGTGGATGGAAGGTTGGATGCACAAAAAGCCAGAGTTAGAGGACTGTAGGGTGCGGAAAGGGACTAGGGACAGGGTCACTGGCCAAGGCTTGGAAGCTAAGCAGAGCCAGGCCTGGTTAGTACCTGGCAGGGTGACCATCAGGGAAGACCAGGTGCAGAAGGTCACAGAAGGAGCCCTGAGGAGGGGCGGTCGGTGAGAAGGCCACAGGAGGAGCGGCTGGTGAGCAGGCCCGGGCAGTGGGCTGAAGATTGTCGGACAGGAGGAATGGTGGAAATGGAATGGCGGCGTGCACTGACGCAGCGGCTTTGCTTCTCCTAGTCATGGGAGCTTGCAAGATCACATTTCATTGTTCATGTACTTGTGCAATGACAATAAAGTTGTATTATTATTATTATTATAAGGTTATAACGAGTTTGTAGCGGACACAGAAAACAGTGGCTTCAGTTTTCCTGATGTTCAGTTGGAGGAAATCTTCACTCAGTTGTGACTTGATTTCGAACAGGCAATATGGCAGGACAGCAGTGGTCGTGGGGTTGAGGGAAGTGCTGGGGTGGTAGCGCTGGATATCAACATACATTTTATCCTACAGGTGGATGTAACTGAAAAGCATCATTCAAATGAAGAAGAGGAGAGGGCCAAGAATAGATTCTTGGAGGACTCTGAAGTTGATTGTGCAAGATGGGAAGTGCTGGTACAGGTAGACTATCCTTTATCCGCACTTCCGAAAACCGAAAACCTCTAAAAACCGAAAGTTTTTTTGTGGAGCGTAAGTCGTGCGCACGACATGACCTGAGTGGCGCCAAACATGACGGGAGTGGTCCAGGAGCTCTGCCTTTCCCTGTGAGCAGGGCAGAGGGTCACAGTGTTCCCTCCTGGGTAGGAGATTGCAGGCCGAGCCGGGCAGTGTGAAGGAGGTACCGGGAGAGTGAACCCAACAATACAGCGGCCCGTCCGATAGCTGCAGCGGCCCGTCCGATAGTCTTTTCTTCCCCCCGCACCGCCCCCCCCGACCTGATTTGTGGGCCAGCTTAGTGTAGGAGTCAGCCGATATCCGGCTTTCCCACAACTGGCGGCGGCAGTCAAGCCCCAGACCCCCGCTAAGTCAAGGAATTCAGATACGGAGCAGGGGGAGCCGGAAACCTCGATCTAATGGCAGAAATCAGCAGCCGTTTTGTTAGGTTTTTTTTCTTCCCCTAGCATTTTTTTTCTTCCCCTAGCATTTTTTTAAACAGTCAGGCTGTGGAAATAGTCTCTGTAGCTTAGCAACAGCTTCAGAGATGCTTCCAAGGCAGGGCCCGAGTGTTTACAAGCTGTTGCTAAAAGTTTGTTGTCAGAAAACCTTCTGAAATCTGAAAAATTCCAAAATTCGAAACACAGCTGGTCCCAAGGTTTTCGGATAAAGGATAGTCTACTTGTAATGTGCAGACTACATTTGGATAGGTAGGATTATAACCTTGCAAGGGTAGTCCTACGAACCTGGATAGTGGAGGAGAGATGATGGAGAAGGATTGTGTATCAAACACTGTGGAGAGGACAAGGAGGGTTAATACACCATGGTCACAATCACAGAGATGTCATTTGTGACTTTGGCCAGGGCATCCTTGATACTGTGATTCCTTGAGGAGGTGACAGACATGGTGGATTGGGGAAACGCAGTGGATGTGGTGGACATGAACTGTCAGAAAGTCTGTGACCAGGTACCATTCAGAGGACTATTGGAGAAGATTAAGGGGTATGGAATTGCAGGAAGGTAGCAAACCAGATTAAGAATTGACAAGGAGGGAAGAAACAGTGAGTAGCAGTTAAGGCCAGTTTCTGCTTATAAGTGTGTAGCAGTGTCCCACCAAGTACTGTTCTATTCAATGATTTGGATATAGGGCTAGAAGGACTAGTGTCCAAAATTTGCAGATGATACTAAAGTAGGAGGTATAGTAAATAATTCTGAGGTCCCAAGGAAGCTGCAAGAGGTGGAATGAGCAAAATAGTGGTTGATGGAATTCAATGTCAGTAAATGCAAGGTGATATATTTTGATTGTTGTTTTTGTATTTTCACACTTTTCCTTTGGAGAACAGTGTGAAGCAATGCCAGGATTTACAGGTTGATTAACAGTCTAACAGGCCGCAACATGAACACGCCTTCCATGGCCATAACCATCTTTATACCAGTCAACAGGGTGGTTAGTGCTATACAGCAGGAGGGTTTTATGGGCTCCCACAATCCGTACGATGAGGGGGGAATCACCCCCAAACACCAGAAAAGATTATCCAACAGCATGTCAACCTTGAATTCAGAGCCAGAGCTCTTGGCCTTCATTCTCTTGGACTGGCTGGAGTGGGATTCGAAACCTGCCCCTTCTGACTCAAAGGTGGGAATGCCGCCACTAAGTCAAAATCTCGCTACATACATTTTGGTAAAAAAATAAAAATAATAATTTGAATTTGAATGTAGAAAGCTGGGTGATATTACAGAGCAAAGAGATTTGAGGATTCAGGTTCACAAGACAGTAAAAGCAGCACCATAAGTGGACTCTATGTACAGTTTTATACTTCAAATTCATCTCTAATGTAGGGGGAGTGTGGTAGTCATGAAAAGGTGTTGTATCTTTTGGGTTCAGATTGTGAACTTTTCAGACAATTCCTAACACTCTTGTTCTGACCTTAATTTTTTCTAAAATTGTTTCTCTGCTCTCATTATTTCCTTCTCATGTGCCCTTTTGCCTTTTAATAATCTTTTCCTGCTTTTCCAATGGCTACTTCCAATTTTGCTTCTGATGACCTGCAAATGTGTTTTTAAGGGGGCAAGGTTGACTGTTTTTCTTCCAATTTCTTGTTCCACACACATAAAATATTCCAACTAGCATATGGACCAGTTAGATTTCATAAACCAAAATATATTTGGTAAGAATATCAGTACTGTAACTACCAAGCTAATATCTACAATAATTTAAATGAAACTATAAGTTAAGAAAGACAGTGCTTATGATCAGGTCTTGAATTTCCTATTTTGGTTTGCCAGTAAATTGTCACATATAAAGAGTTAAAAAGAACACAGATCAACATCCTCACTGTAGCATAGATTTGGTCTGGCTCCCAGGGCCAGCATTATTATACAGGGAATCTGACTGTAAATGTTTTATCCTTTTAACCTCTCGACCGCAAGGTTCTTTACAGACTTGTTGTATTTACTATTTCTTCACATACTTTACAGAATTTGTTTGCATTTCCTTCATTTCGAACACATGCTGGGATTGCAGATCAGCATATCACTGAGCAGTGTGCATTGATTTCTGTTGTCATTTCAGAAGTGACCCCTTAAGGCTTTAGAGCCAAGCAGCAGCTGCATCTCAGAGACTGTGTTGCTAAGGCTTTTCACATTGATCTTCCTCGGAGACCATGACTTTTGGGGCTTAGCAGATCTTGTCTGCTTGGGGCTGTGGCAGATGGGAGGTAACCAAACCATGCTGGTAATTTTCAGAGTTTTGACAGTGGGCACTGCTAGTGAGCAGATGTCAATAGAAAATATCATTTAACAGATAGTCATAAAAAGGACAATTCAAATGGAAAAGTCTTCTTTTTTAGTGAATGCAGTTGAAACAAGAAATTAATTCTACTCTAAATGCAAAGCAGAATGTTTAAATTAATGCAACTAAAGCTGTAGATCAATAGCCTTTTTAATGCCATTCTCATTCCAGTCCTATAATCCATGACTCCAGGTTTTGATTTGAAGTACTGTCACCCAGCATCTCCCTTGAGGCAGGTAGCTGCACACTGATTTGCTACTTGAGCCTGACTCAGTGTTAATAGAAATGAGCAGCAAGCAGGTCTGATACAGAATTTCATCAGCTTTGTCTTCACATTTCTAAAAATATCTAGATGCTGAGTTTCCTTGGCCTAAAACTATTTTTTTTTTAAAAAAAGGAGGTTTTGAATATTATTGAAGATGGCAAAAAAGATTCTAGGATCTAAAATAGCCGCATTAGCACCGGTATCTTGAATGGAATATTGCTACTGGGAGTGGCACTCGCCTTTGTGTGTTTGAGAAGGTTCCACGGGAGCAGCGGTAGATTTGGAGCTGAGGACAGTGAGATGCTTCTCTGTCTAAGGGAAGAAGAGATGTCACTTCAAGAACTCACACAGCGACTGGTCAACGTTATCACTCATGTCGGTAAGAAACTCAATTGTTTAATTTCATTTAGTCCTGTAGCGAAGGATCTACACTCAACATGCACAATAGCATCTTTGAAGAATTCAGTTCAAATTAATATATATGATATGATGATGATGGCTGCAGTCATGTTTCAGCAAAAACTGTAAAAATAATATAATTTGGATATTTGTTGAGAGGGTATAAAAATATGCTTAGAATAACCTTAATAATGAGCCAATCTGGCACCACATCACGAAAAAAACCACATTCCTAGGATAGTCATTTGTGGTTAATTATTAAAACACTCTTCTCATTTCTGGCACCTTTGTTCAAATTCAGTAAAGAAATATGAATGCAATTTTGACTAATATATAATGAGTGAAAGGAGTTTGGGCACTCCCACTTCTGTTGCCAGTGAACAATATTCACAGAACAAAACTGCTTAGATTTCATTACTAATGTATACTTACTCAACAATCCTGCTCTGAGGGAGCACAAGGAAACAGTACATGAAAGATAAATGTTGCACAGGTGCACGGGATTCAGGTTATAGTATAATGTGTGTGTGCATGGGGAGGGATTAGAGATCTGATCTATGCTTGATTTGACTTGGTAGTTCATTATATTAATGGGTTTAAAGGGAAAACATGTCTAGTTTCTGGATATTTTTTTCTTTCCCTTAATGGGCACTTATGCACAAGCACAAAGAAAATAAAAACACTAATGTCAATAGATGTATTTTGTATTGCTTCTTGCTCCATTTCCTTTTCCATTCAAGTGATTCTGCAAGTAATGGTTTGCATTTTATTCTATCTATTCATTAGAGCTTAGATAGTAAATTATACAATGTTGTTTGTAAAGCATCAGTACAGAAGAGTATCCAAAAATAATTAACTCGATCCAAGGCTAACACAGTAGTTCAGTTATTAGTTTCCTTTTCTCTTGCAACAGCAGTAATATAGAGAACAATGGATAGTGGATAATAATCAGAAGACAGTTACCTCATCAAGGGACTCAGATGATGTCATAAGCCTCGAGATTGAGTAATTTATAACTGTCCCTTGAATCTTAAGATTAGAATATGGTCATGAAATCACTCTGTGCTATCTGTTATAATTTATAACATATATCATATTTCTCTCTGGTCACTAATGAGAATGAAAAAGTCAATGAAGTTTGCCATGTTTTATACTCCTACACTATTATTTGTTCCCACTACCAACCAAAGGAAAATGTAGTTAATAATTTTACAACCTTCCCAGGGGTTTTTAATCTGTTGTTGAAATCATTTTTTTGTGAACTGCAACTCTTGGCATAAGAATTAATGATTCATTCATATGCTGATAAATCCTATGTCCTGTAAATAATGATGTGGAGATGCCGGTGTTGGACTGGGGTGGACAAATGTGGGAAGTCACATAACACCAGGTTATAGTCCAACAGCTTTATTTGAAATCACAAGCTTTCGAAGCGCTGCTCCTTCGTCAGGCCATAAATCGTAGTCCTATCAGGTATCTTGTTACTAGCATATGTGATTGACTTTATGAGGCTATTACAGTATTGTTAAGCACTGAGACAGTCTAATGCTTTATTATACGAGGAATTACTGTTGCTGTTCTATTTTTCAGTCACATGACAATTGGGTTCAGTGTATAGGTGGGAGCAGTAAAAAATGGCACAATATTCTTCAAGAAATTCTAGCAAAGATTAAATAAGAGAAAATGTTTGTATGATGGAGGACAGTTTATAAGGTGGCTATGATTGTCTTTGCAATATCAGATATGGCTCAGTCTTAGCACTCTCACCTCTGAGTCAGAAAGTTGTGGGTTCAAGTCTCACTCCAGAGACTTGAGCACATACTGCAGGCTGAAACTTCAGTGCTGCACTGTTGGAGATGCTGTCTTTCAGATGAGACGTTAAACTGAGGTCAGGTGAATGCAAAAAATCACACAGCACTGTTTGAAGAAGAGCAGGGGAGTTATCTTGGTGTCCTGGCCAACATTTATCCCTCAATCAGCATCACTAAAAATATGATCTGGTCATCTATTTCATTCAAAATACTTCATCAGCTATACAATGCTTTGGGACATCCTGAGGTCATGAAATGCGCTATATAAATGCAAGTCTTTCTTTTTTATATGATTTGACAAATCATAATCTAACATAAATAAAATCATTGATACAAAAATGATAATAGAAAGGCAAGAAGACCACATATGCCCATTCATGGAATAATCCATGTCCGACCACTTTAGCCCAAACAAACTACTCTAGCACAAAGTCAGATATCAGTACTGTAAATTTACTTTTACCTAATCTTCTGTAGCCTAGAATGTAAGGTAATTCTCCCCATTTCCATTCGCAACTCCTCGGATAATGAAGCAGTCCATGCCCACATACAGCAAGACCTGGATGACATTCAGGCTTGGGCTGGTAAGTGGCAAGTAACATTTGTGCCACACAAGTGCCAGGCAATGACCATCTCCAACAAGAGAGCATCTAACCACCGATCATTGACATTCAATGGCATTACCATCACAGATTCCTCCACCATCAACATCCTGGGGGTCACCATTGACCAGAAACTTAACTGGACCAGCCACATAAATACTGTGGCAACAAGAGCAGGTCAGAGGCTAGGTATTCTGTGGTGAGTGTCTCACCTCCTGACTCCCCAAAGTCTTTCTACCATCTACAAGGCACAAGTCAGGAGTGTGATGGAATATTATCAACTTGCCTGGATGAGTGCAACTCCAGCACTCAAGAAACTCGACACCATCCAGGACAAAGCAACCCACTTGATTGGCACCCCATCCACCAGATTAAACATTCGCTCCCTCCACCACTGGCATACCGTGGCTGCAGCGTGTACCAGCTACAAGATGCACTGCAGCACCTCCCAAACCCGCGACCTCTACCACCTAGAAGGACAAGGGCAGCAGGCACATGGGAACACCATCACCTCCAAGTTTTCCTCCAAGTCACACACCATCCTGACTTGGAAATATATCGCCGTTCCTTTATTGTCGCTGGGTCAAAATCCTGGAACTCCCTCCCTAACAACACTGTGGGAGTACCTTCACCACACAGACTGCAGTGGTTCAAGAAGGTGGCTCACCACCACCTTCTGAAGGGCAATTAGGGATGGGCTATAAATGCTGGCCTTGCCAGTGATGCCCACATTCCAGGAACTAATTTTTTTTGAACTTTTGGAATTAATTTATTCAGTTTTTTAATGAATTTAATAATCATCTTTTTAAAATTTTAAACCTATTTATGTTAATTTAGAAATTAAATCCCATTTTTTACAGGTAACATAATTGGGCATATAAATCAATGACACTAATTTATCCCATTATAATTTATTATGGGTGGTAGAAATGATTCACATTCACATTTTTTATGCATACTTACTTTTTCCTGACCAGAAATGTTACACATTCATCTGGATTTAATTCAAATTTTACAGAAATTTATCCAGTAACTAATTTTAAAGGTAAAATTTGCAAAGAAGCTATTGATATGTTTAGTTATATAAATCAGAAATTGTAAAGGAGTGTGGGAGGTTTGATTAATTCAAAACTGACTAGCTTTTGAAAAATTCCTAAAATCACTTGATGCCCCACTCCCACACCCCACCCATCTTCCAGTTGCTTGGAGCCAGCCTGGCAAGCCCACCGCCTGAAATCATCTTATCCCCCTGAGTTTTTTCAGCTGTGGGAGCTCCAGACCTCATGTAACTCGGTCAGTGACTTCTGTAGTTCCCTGCATTGGACAAATAAAGCAGGCCCTGTGCTGTATCCCCCTGATCTTCTCTTCCCATAGCTTCTTATCTATAACCCCCTCAGTATCTTTGTCACTACCAATTATAACATCGAATGACATGAATGAATAAACTCCCACTTAAGTGACTCTGCCTTAATCAGTTCTCTCCACCGTTAAAACCAATGCCTCCAAAACTTCCTTGGAAAACCCCTGGGCTCTCTCCCTGGGGTGGCGATCTGCCATCAGCATTTATAAAGAAGTGCTCCTTCCCTTTGTCCTTCTTATGGTTGTTGAGGCAGCTGTACACCCAACAATGCTGAGAATGAGGTGCTGTAGCATCAATGAACCTCCCCTTTAAGCAGTGAAAAAAGCTAGTGGCAATCATTACTTGCGTTTAGACTACACCTGATATTGGTCCATCTTTTCAGTGTAACGCCAATGAGCTTGAGTTTTTAGACTAGATTAATGGTTGCAATAATTTTAATGAGGAGTGAGGACGAATTTTGCGTGCAGTCTAGACAATTTTTCACCTGGCGCTAATTCACCATTTTTAGTCTAAATGCTGCCCATTCCTTGGCTATAATAAATTTCTAGCCCTTAGTTTCTTATGTTTAGGGATGTGCCTGTACTGCCCAATATCCAACTATACAATAGTGTGACTCAGGGGTGTAACAATAGGATTATTTATTTCACAGACAGCGTGAGTATACGGTAACAGTCAAAGCAAATTCCATTTACTTGGCCAATCTCACTTCGCTCCTCAAATACATGGATAAAAATAATAAACCACATATTCTGCCCTTATCGGGGGCTGATTTATTTGCTTTTGACTTTACCTTTCGTTCAGACTACTTCTAACTGCAAATAATGACCTCCTAAACATTCTTAACTTCCAGCTCTGGGCCTAGGGCTATGTGCCATAGTCTGTTGTTCAAAACGGGACTACCCATGCGGCTCTTTGTGTCCTCAACCGGGGAAGACCTGAGACACTGAGATTCCCCCTCTCCCCTTCGATTCACAAATAGGTCTGTCAATCAAATCAGCTACCTCTCTTCACCGCCTGGAGTGTGAGTTTAAAGAGGCCAACTCCTACTGTTCTGAAGGAAAAAGCAGGGCTATCCTGGATAACGAGCCTGGGATGAGACAATTGACTCTCATTGTATCAATTGTGAATTTGACAAACAAGTCTATCTGGCATCAGAACAAATAGTCAATTCCTGCAGCCTGTGCCCTTTCCTTTTAAAGCTCTCTTTAAAAAACATAGGCCTGGAATTTACAGTTGTAATGACGACGAAACTGTCAGCACTCGATGTCATTACTCTGTAAATCTGACAGCAACTTCTGCCGTCTGCCATTCGGCCCCTTGATCCTGCCCCGCCATTCAATAAGATCATGACTGACCTGATCTTGGCCTCAACACTGCTTTCCCGCCCGCTCCCCATAACCCTTGACTCCCCTATAGCTCAAATATATGTCTATCTCTGCCTTGAATATATTCAATGACTCCACCTCCACAGCTCTCTGGGGTAGAGAATTCCAAAGATTCACGGCCCTCTGAGAGAAGAAATTCCTCCTCATCTCCGTTTTAAATGGGCGACCCCTTATCCTGAAACTATGCCCCCTAGTTCTAGATTCCCCCACGAGGGGAAACATCCTCCCTACCCTGTCAAGCCCTCTCAGATGTTTCAATAAGATCACCTCTCATTCTTCTAAATTCTGATGAGTATAGGCCCAACCTGCTCAACCTTTCTTCATAAGACAGCCCCTTCATATCAGGAATTAACCTAGTGAACCTTCTCTGAACTGCCTTCAATGCAAGTATATCCCTCCTTAAATAAGGAGACCAAAACTGCATGCAGTACTCCAGGTGTGGTTTCTCCAGCGCCCTGTACAGTTGTAGCAAGATTTCCCTACTTTTATACTCCATCCCCCTTGCAATAAAGGCCAACATTCCTAATTACTTGCTGTAGCTGCATGCAAACTTTTTGTGTTTCATGTACGAGGACTCCCAGATCTCTCTGTACCGCAGTATTATGTAGTTTCTCTCCATTTAAATAATAATTTGCTTTTTTATTTTTCCTACCAAAGTGGATAACCTCACATTTTCCCACATTATGCTCCATCTGCCAAATTTTTGCCCACTCACTTTATCTATCTATCTATATCTCTTTGCAGACTCTTTGGCCGTGATTTTCTCAGCGGTGTCGGGATGGGGATGGGTCAGCTGGTTTCCGGGTTCCAGTCCCACCCCCAGCTGCCTCCGCTCTGCAGACGTGATTTTCCTTTGATTGGCCTTGTTAAGCCCGCCCTTACTGGCCAATTAACAGGAAGCGGGTCTGTTGACATCATTTGATGACACGTCACCTGCCGGTTTCCTTAAAGGAACCAGGCACAATTTTATTTTGACAATTGATTTTTCAGTGTTTGACAGCATTGAGGTACTGAAAGCACTGACAATCACTACACAAAGCTGAACTCTTGCACCCAGGCTCTCCAATGACTCCCTCCATATGCTTATGGAGGGAGTCACAGTAGGCAGGGAAGTTCTCTTCCCTTCCAAGGGCGGAAGAGACCTCCCCAGGACACCAACTTACCTTGCACCTCCACCCAACCCTATCTACTTTATCACTTCCCCATCTCACTAGCCACCCCTCACACTCATGCTCATTCTACTGCAAGCATACCAACTAACAACACACAAGGGTGGGCACTTGAGAGGTTTAGCCAATGTCCATGTGAAGTTTCCGGTAATGTGTTGTCATACAGTGAAACCTCTTTTTTCAGATCTGAGTTCACATTGAGAATGTCTTACTGAGTTCCAGTGATTGTTCAGTCATAACTCCCACCCCCCACCCCCCTCCCCAGCCCCGCTTTAGTGGTGTGTGTGCATGGAATGGCCTGGACATTAAAGGGATGCTTCACGGTGCTGGTTTGGGATGTTGTCAACCTGGTGCGTCATGTGGCAGCCAGAGTTTACAGCATCAAGTGAAGAAAGTCTGGCCATGGTGATGCCATCGCTGTCCTCCCGGCCAGCAATTTTATCAGGGGCTGATGCTCTGTGCCCAGTGCAGCATCAGGTGATGGCGGCGAAGGTTGGTAATGTTGGTGTTGGGGATGATTGTGGAAGGATTCAGAGGACCAAGGTCTGATTGTTTCATTGGCTCCGATGTTGCTGGAATAGATGGCAGCTTTTTAAAAAATTCATTTATGGGATGTGGGCGTCGCTGGCAAGGTCAGCATTTATTGCCCATCCCTAATTGCCCTCGAGAAGGTGGTGGTGAGCTGCCTTCTTGAACTGCTGCAGTCCGTGTGGTGAAGGTGCTCCCACAGTGCTGATAGGGAGGGAGTTCCAGGATTTTGACCCAGCGACGATGATGGATCGGCGATATATTTCTAATTCAGGATGGTGTGTGACTTGGAGGGGAACTTGGAGGTGGTGATGTTCCCATGCGTCTACTGCCCTTGTCCTTCTAGGTGGAAGAGGTCGCGGGTTTGGGAGGTGCTGCCGAAGAAGCCTTGGCGAGTTGCTGCGGTGCATCTTGTAGATGGGACACACTGCAGCCACGGTACGCCGGTGGTGGAGGGTGTGAATGTTTAAGGTGGTGGATGGGGTGCCAATCAAGCGGGCAAGCGTCCTGGATGGTGTTGAGCTTCTTGAGTGTTGTTGGAGCTGCACTCATCCAGGCAAGTGGAGAGTATTTAATCACACTCCTGCAGGTAAGATGACAGAAATGATCTGTCACTGGTGAGAGAGGTTCTCCCAATGAGGTGGCACTGGACATACAGTTGGATTTAAAAACTTGTAAGCTAAAGAAATCTGTATATGTATTAAAAATGCAGTAACCAACATTTTCTTTGCTCTGAATCTCACCATGTGCAACATGGCGTCCTTGACACCACTTCTGCAGCTGTCATCTTTTCACAAACATCAGGCCAGACTCACAACATGCCACACTTACCTGGCATGTTGTACGGACATCGTAAAACCTGACCCAGAAGCTGGAGAATCGAAAAAGACCCTGAAAATTGCTCACAAGTACCTGCTAATAGGCAGTTAATTGCCTTTAATCTGTTTCCCACCGCTAGGTGTCAGGTCCATTCGCAAAGCGGGGACCCGACACTTGGGATGTTGTGTGGAGGCGTGATGATGGCGGGTTTGGAACCTGCCATCAATCAAATTGACTTTAACCTCTGACCCGCCTCCAAACCCGCCTTCTTAGCGCCGGCAAAATCGCAGCCTTTGTGTCCTCCTCACAACTTGCTTTCCCACCTATCTTTGTATCATCAGCAAATTTGGCTACAGTACACACAGTCCCTTCATCCAAGTCATTAATATAGATTGTAAATAGTTGAGCCCCCAGCACTGATCCCTGTGGCACCCCACTAGTTACAGTTTGCCAACCGGAAAATGACCCATTTATTTCGACTCTTTGTTTTCTGCTAGTTAGCCAATCCACTATCCATGGTAATATATTACCCCCAACCCTGTGAGCTCTTATCTTGTGCAGTAACCTTTTACGTGGCACCTTATTGAATGCCTTCTGGAAATCCAAATATGCTACATCTACTGGTTCCCCTTTATCCACCCTGCTCGTTACATTCTCAAAGAACTCTAGTAAATTTGTCAAACATGATTTCCCTTTCATAAAACCATGTTGACTCTGCTTGATTGTATTATGATTTTCTAAATGTCCTCCTATTACTTCCTTAATAATGGATTCCAGCATTTTCTAAATGACAGATGTTAGGCTAACTGGCCTATCGTCTCCTGCTTTTTGCCTCCCTCCTTTCTTGAATAGGGGCGTTACATTTGTGGTTTTCCAATCCGCTGGGACCTCTCCTGAATCCAGGGAATTTTGGTATGTTACAACCAACGCATCCACTATCTCTGCAGCCATGTTAAATGCGGAATTGTGGATGTTGCTGTCAGTGATACTCTGCTCCTCCACAGGGTGTGCTGTTGCAATTTTCGCAGATGCAATCAATTAGAAATCACAGATTTGATGTGAACATCAACTTTTTACGCACTGTTCTCACTGTAAAAAACATTGAAAAAGTTAAGCCTTGTTGAATGAGGTGTAACTGAGATTTTAATGGCATACTAAACAATGTTCCCCCTAATTTTTGTTTGGCTGCAAAGGGGCCGTGCAGTGCATTGACAGTTTCACACATCGCGAAACTTAACATTGAAAAAGCCGGTCCCGGGCTGCGCAGGACCAGCAGAGCGCGGCCACGCAACTTAGAGGGAATGTTGGTACTAAGTCATAATTACTGCTGAACAACTTCTCTGGTCCTGAAAAACTAATTTTATAAGTGTGGAGTATCATTCCTTCCATTCCATGATAAAATTCCATGTATTTTTAAAATAATTAAAAATAATTTTTATTTTATATTTTTAAAGTTTGTTTATGATATTTCAGCTTCCACCTTAATCCCAAGTGTATGTCACAATCTTTATTTTGCATTCTGTAAAATGATTAAAACGTGAATGATAAAACCTGCTTTTTACTTCCTGGTTTGCGGTCTGTGAGAATTCTTCAATGTGATTGGCTACTCAGCCTGCTTAATGACATCACTGTTGCTGGATGCCACAGTTCCCCTGTATATGGCGGCAGATGCAAAGTCACATCAGAAAAGGGGAAATTGATGCCACAGAGCCCACTAAAACTTTGTGGGCAGCTTTCTTCAAGGTCAGCGGCGGTTTGCTGCTGACCACAAAATCCGGGCCATTATTTTTCACTTGAATACTGTTTGTCACTAGCTGGTGAGTTGGTGACTAATGGGCATAAATTTAAAATCATCTAAAAAAGAATGAAGGGACAGGTTAGGAAAACTTTTCCTACGCAGAGGGTAAAATGCCCTATCAGAAACAGTGACGGAAGTAGACTTCATAATAGCTTTTAAAAAGCGGGTAAATAATTGAAAATTTAAAATTTAAAACATTATGATGAAAGGGCAGGGGATGGGGCTAAGTTATTGCTGTTTCAGATAACTGGCACAGGTGTGGTGTCTCACTTCTGTGGTGTAAAAAATGTTCCTATTAGAATATGCCCAAAATCTATAAAAACATTTTAAAAGATCATTCGCACCAGTACACTGTTTATTTTCCTTCAAATGGAGGTTTTTGACATGGGCACATGATCTCTGGTTACTGACCCACTTGCCAGAGGAAACAATTTCTCCCTACTTGGTCTATCAAAATCCCTCATAATTTTGAATATCTTTATTGAATCTCCCTTTAACCTTCTCTGCTCTAAAGAGAACAATCCTAGCTTCTCCAACCTCTCTACATAACTGAAGTTGCTCATCCCTGGTATTATCCTGGTAAAGTGCCTCTGCACCCTCTCCAAGACTTTGACATCCTTGCTAAATTGTGGTGCCCAGAATTGTACACAATACTCCAGCTGTGGAGTAACCAGTTATTTGTAAATGTTTAGCATGACTTTCTTGTTTTTGTATTCAATGCCCCTATTTACAAAGCCAATTATCACATACGGTGTCTTAACCGCCTTATCAACTTGTCCTGCCACCTTCAAGGATTTGTGAATATGTACCCCCAGGTCCCTCTGCTCTTGCACGGCCCTCAAAATAGTACCATTTAGATTACAATGCCTCTCCATGTTGTTCCTCCCAAAGTGCATTACTTCACACTTATCCACATTAAATTGCATCTGCCATTTGTCTGCCCATTTCACCAGCCTATCTAAGTCCTCCTGAGGTTTGCTAATTTCCTTCTCACTAATTACTACATTGCCAAGTTTTGTATCATCCACAAACTTCGAAATTGTACTTCCTATACCCAAGACCAGGCCATTTATATATAACAAGAAAAGCAATGGTCCTAATACCGACTCCTGGGGGACCCTACTGCATACTTCTCTTCAGTCAGAAAAGCATCCATTCACCACTACTCTCTGCCTCTTATCCCTTTGCCAATTACGTATTCAAGTTACCATCGTCCCTTTAATCCCGTATGCTTCTATTTTCCAAATAAGTCTGTTATGTGGTACTTTATCAAATGCTTTTTAAAAGTCCATATATACAACAACCTGCATTACCTTCATCAACCCTCACTACTTTCATCAACCCTCTCTGTTACTTCATCAAAGAACGCAATCAGGTCAGTCAGACACAAGATAGTGAAGTACGCTAATAAATAGTGCCGTGAAAATCTACCAACAAGATTTGATTAGCTTTAATTATCAGCACGAGAGGCTAAACATCAGCAATAATAGGTTTAAGTGAAACAATTATCCTCATTGTGTCTTTTACACATTCTGGCAGAACCATTTGTTGGGAAAGGTCTTACCTCCATCTGGTGCCTGGAGCTGAGATGATGCATCTGCTCTTAAGACAGCTGGTTTGTGATACTAGCTAGTTAATTTTCAACATGAATTTAGTTACTTCACTGATATAATGATGAGGTGCCTTAGGCAAAACATTAATGTACATGTGGCCTAAAATGCTTTTAAACCAAGTTATTTATGAAATGACAAATTGCCAATTGATTTGTAAAAAAAAACTAGTTTTTACAATCTTCAAAAAGAATAACCCAGAAACAAGTGCTTCCTGGTTACTTGATCTAGATTCATTGGACAACACTAGTCTTTCCTTTCTATTCCATGCAAAGAAACAATTTGCTGCTAATGAAAGCCAAATTTAGTGAATGGAGTTTTTCACCAATATTTAACGAGGAGGGACAGTGGAATTGAAACACAGGGCTGAATTTTGCCGGCACTCAGAGGGTGGGTTTGGAGTCGGGTCAGCTGTCAAAATAGCAAAGATTGACAGCAGGTAGGGAGCCTCCACACAGGTCTCCCAGGTGTCGGGTCTGTCGGCGCTGAACAGACCCGACCCGACACCAAGTGGCAGGGAAGGCAATTCACATAATTAAATGGGTTGTTAACATCCAATTAACTGTTATTTTAAGTCTACATTTCAATTTTATGTGCTCCCCACAGTTTACCCACTGCTTGGGGAACACGTCAGCTCAGCATGTCGTGAGTGGATTCAGCATAGAATTATCTCATGACCTGACAGCTGCTAAAGTTGTATAAAAGATCCCATGTTACAGCTGTTCACTTTCAAAGCCCAGAAACTGTTGGTTACTGCATTTGGAAGACATATTGAGCTTTCTGCAGCTTGTAACTGTTTGGTGCCAACTCTCTATCCAGTGTCACCTCATTGGAACAACCTCTCTCACCATTGGCAGATCAATTCTGTCATCTCAATCTCACCTGCTAGCTATTCCATCAGCATCGGTGCCCTTGAAATTATCTCACCCTGGTCCTCAGAATCCCACCAAGATCAGCCCCAACACCAGCATCACCGGGCATGCCAGCAGCAACAACAACAACACCAACCTTCTCCACAATCAACTAATGCTGCACAGGACACAGGGCATCAGCACCCGATCACATTGCTGCCTGGAACGCCAGGGATGGCCTAACCATGGCCAGATTTACTTCACTTGTTGCTGTACACCCTGGATGCTACATGATGCGCCAGGTTGGCACCACCCCACACCAACACCATAAAGCATCCCTACAATGCTCAATCCATTCCTTTCGCACTCGTCACCATTGCGGGGGACGGGGTGGGGGGGGGGGTACTCTTATATCTCATCATTCACTACAACTCACTAAGCCACTTCCAAATCTGTCCAGGAACGCAAAGTGCTGAAAATAAAGAGTTCAATGTTTGATAGCACATTACCAGAAACTTCACATGAACATTGGCTAAACCACCCAAGTGCCTACTTGTGTGTTGTTATTTGGTATGCTTGCAGTAGGATGAAGGTGAGTATGAGGGGTGGCTAGTGAAATGGGGAAGTGATAATGTAGATAGAGAGGGATGGGTGGAGGTGCAAGGTAAGTTGGTGTGAGTAAAGATGTGCAGGAGTAGGGTAGGGAAGGCAGAGTGACGTGGATATGGTGAGTGGCACAGCAGGATGAGGTTGAGTGTGGCTTGGCAGTAACCTTTCGTGATCTACTGAGATCATTGAAAGGCTTGTGCCACTGCAGCCTGGTCCTCCTGACAACATCCCTGCTTGTGCTCTCCTGTGCAAATTGCAACCAGGCTGTGTTGATTTCTTGGGGCAGTCTCTTCCACCCATTGGAAGGGAAGAGAACCTCCCTGCGTGCTGTGACTCCCTCCATAAGCATATGGAGGGAGTCATGGGAGAGCCTGGGTGCAGCTGTGCACCATTTACAGTGCTTGTCAGTGTTTGAGGCACCCCAATGCTGTAGAACACTGATAGCAAAACTGTAAAAAATCTATTTGGACATGGCCCCTTTAAGGAAACTGGCTGATGACGCATCATCAAATGACGTCATCAGACCTGCTTCCTTTTAATTGGCCACAAACCTCGCAGGGTGGGCTTAATAAGCCCTATTAACATAAAATCACTTGGAGAGTGCGGGCTGCAGTAGGCAGCGGGCTGGGACCGCGACACCGACCACCCCAGATCTGCCTTGATCGGCGAAATTGCAGCCACAGTGTGCAGAAATTACGGAATGAATTTTTAAAAATGCATGGGTGGGCAGAAGAATGGCAGATGCAATTTAATGCAGACAAGAGTAAAGTATTGGATATAGGAAGGAGAAATGGGTAATTTATATACTCCATGAATGGTGTTTAAATAGCTAAGGATGAAGTTGAAAGAGACCTAGGAGCCTCAGCATTCAACAAGTTCAGCCAATGCAGAACGGCAGTCAACAAAGCCAACAGAATGTTGAACCACACAGCCAAAGCAGTAGAATGCAAGTCAAAGGAAGTCATGATCAAACTGTACAGTGCTCTATGGTGTCAACCGTAGCTTGGTGGTACCACTCCTGTCTGAGTCAGAAGATCACGGGTTCAAACCACACTCAACAGTCCTGAGCACGCAATCTAAGTTTTACTGCAGTACTGGGGAAGTGCTGCATTGCTGGAGGTGCCGTCTTTCAGATAAGATGGTAAACCGAGACCCTGTTTGCCCCTTCAGTGGACGTAAAGAAAGAAGAGCAGGGAAGTTCTTCCAGTGTCCTGGCCAACATTTAACTCTCAATCAAGCACCAATTTTAGAAAAAAACAGAATATCTGATCGTTTATCTCGCTTCTGTTTGTGGGACCTTGCTGTGTGCAAATTGACTATAGGACAACAGTTATTACACTTCAAAAGTACTTAATTGGCTGTGAAGTGCATCCTGAAGACATGACAGGCACTATATAAATGCAAGTTCTTTTTTGGTTAAACTGCATCTTGACTACTGTGTTGAGTGCTGGTCACTGAAAAACAAGGGAGACATTCAAGTGATGGAAGCAGTGTGGAGAAGAGATATCACAGAATCACAGAAACCTCACAGTGCAGATAGAGGCCATTTCGGCCCATCGAGCCTGCACCGACACATATCCCACCCGATCCCCGTAACCCCTACACCAACACATATCCCACCCTATCCCCGTAACCCCACGTATTTAATCCCCCTAACACTAAGGGTCAATTTTATCATAACCAATCAACCTAACCTGCACATTTTTGGACTGTGGGAGGAAACCGGAGCACCCGGAGGAAACCCACGCAAACACGGGGAGAATGTGCAAACTCCACACAGACAGTCACCCGAGGCCGGGTTCGAACCCGGGTCCCTGGCGCTGTGAGGCAACAGTGCTAACCACTATGCCACTGTGCTGCCCGATGATGGGGAGAATTGTTAGAATCAGGGATTTGTTATGATGAAAGATTGGAGGTACTTTGGCTTTTCAGCCTGAAAATAAAGCACCTGAGAGGTGAACTTGTAAAGGTATACAACATAGTTAATGGCATGTAAAAGGTAAATCTGGAATATTACTTTAAATTGGACAAAAGGCCACAGGATTAAACTAGTAAAAGGCAACTTGAAGATTGATATCAGGAAATTCTTCTTCACACACACTGTGATCAACACGTGGAATGATTCCCAGATAGAGTAGTGGAGGTCAAATCCCCAGGATAATGAGACAATTGGATGCAGCAAGTGAGTTTTTCTGGATGGATGAATTAAGGTGGAACAAATGGCCTTCCTAATCCGTATGAATTTTGTGACGAATAGATACAATAATATTATTTATAGGGAACTGCCAGTTGCAAGGAGGTGTTGAATGTACTTTCAATGTAAAGTATTCCATCATCCTCCTTCCTGCTAGTGAAAGGTCCTCCAGAATTATAAAGAAGAGATTTTGAAGATCAATTTTGGTTTATGAAGAGCAGCCTAGCCCAAGATGGCAGAGAAGGTTTTTGTGACAAATCAGAGATCTGTTTTGTTTAAATCATTACTAACTCTATTTTTAATATATTTTGTGGAAATACATAGCTTGGCAGTACTGTGACCCGGTTAAAATATCATTTCTACTTTCATGAAGGACTGTCTGTTTTCTTGTATTGGGTAACTACACAGCTTGACTAATGTGCTAATGTCACTTCAAAATAGATTGTCTGATGGGACACTAACTTTATAATAATGACTCCAAATGTGTGATCTCCCTGTATTGTATTCTGGAGCATTTGTGGGAACTGCGTGGGAATTAAGATCCTAAAAATGTACTTTGATAAAGATGCAGGGAACGGTAGCATAGTGGTTATGTCACTAGATACTGGACCTGAGGTCTGGTCTAATGTAATCTTCTGAGGTGTGAGTTCAAATCCCACCATGGTAGCTGGGGAATTTAAATTCTAGCTGATTTAAATAAATTTGGAATAAAAAGCTAGTATCAGTACTGTAATGGTGAGTGTGAAACTACCAGATTGTTGTAAAAACCCATCTGGTTCACTAATGTTCTTTAGGGAAGGAAATCTGTCATCCTTACCTGGTCTGACCCATATGTGACTAGACCCACAGCAATGTGGTTGACTCTGAACTACCCTCCCCGCTCAGTTGTCTCACCACCACCTTCTCAAGGGCAATTAGGGATGAGCAATAAAAGCTGGCATTGCCAGTGACGCCCACATCCTGTGAACAATCTTTTAAAAAAATCATCAAACAATCAGCAAAATGGGCCAGAAGTCAGACAAATGTATAGAATGGCAGAACTTGTTGATTCTTACGATTCTCAAAAATTGAAAAGAACTTCAGAGCATTGGGACCTAGGGAGCCTTTCACAATATTTGTGTATGAAAAATTTAAAATAACACATTAATATCTGTTTACCAACAAGCTTTTGAATCATGCTGTGCAATTACAGTAAATTGGATGTTCAAGGAAACACAACAAAACAAAAAGTAATATGCACTTGTAAATTGTGCATTTAAACATACTGAATGAATCACTAGGAGGATCAACTTTTATGTTTTTGTGTTCACAAACATTATGATAAATATTCCTAACTGTGTTTTGTATATGATCATATACAAATAAAAACAAGCTATGGCCAATATAAATAGGGACTAAAACTGTTCATTTTGTATCAGAGTTCAATTCTAACTGAAAATAATAAACAGCCAGGACTAGGTTTTCACATCCATATATTCACAGGTGCATGTTTGGGGCCATGAATGTGTGTATACATCCTTTAAATTAATTCTGTGCACGATTTGGGCATGGCTGTGGATATTTAATGTGTGTCTGAGACAGATGACAGCAACAATAGGTAAATGTCCATCTCCTGACAGGTTATTTGAATCAAAAGCTAAAGAAAATTAAACAAATTTTGGTGGCTGGGTTTCATGCTCATTGAATATGGAATGGTAGCATAGTGGATATGTTACTGGACGAGTAATCCAGAGGCCCGGACTAATGATCCGGAGACTGTGGGCTGGATTTTGTCAATGGGGAGCTTTTGGAGGCGGGACTCCCACTTGTTGGGTTTTAGTCCCGTCTCCATCGACTTGTGGGCAACCCATGCTATTTTCCCTTGATTGACCTTGTTAAGCCCGTCCAGCAGGCTTAGCAGGCCAATTAAGGGAAAGCCAGTTACAGGTGACGTCAGCGAGTGCCGTTTCATCCGTCAAGAGCTTTTGACAGCTGAAATGTCACCGTTTGACAGCTCTGTGAAGCTGTCAAACACTGACAATCTGTCTTCTAAGTTGTATCTTTACTCAAGACTCAATTAGAAAGCCTTCCTGACCAGAAAGCAGAAGGCTGCAGCTTTTGACAGTTCAGCGGCCATTCTGCTTTCTGTGCCGGTGAGCTGAGGGACTCCCGAGACCTGAAGGGAGGAAGCCTACAGGAAGAAGTAAAGGTAAGTAAAACTTATTAAAACACTTTGCACACACCTCACACACTTACCTCTGCATACATGCATCCATTACTCGCCTGCACACCGGACATCTCGGCTCCTCCAATCCCCGCAGACCGACGGCCCACCTCGCTGACCCTGGCGAGGTTCGGAGCCATCGGGAAGCCTACACTTCAGGGCTCAAAATAGGGATTAGCCAAATTAGCATTAATCCCCTTCCCGCCTCGAGGTGCGGGTCGGCTACCCGCCTCCTGCCAAAATTCTGCCATTTTCCCGGCAGTCCCACCTCCAAACCCGCCTCCCTAGGGCTGGCAAAATCCAGCCCTGTGAGTTCAAATCCCACCACGGCAGCTGGGGATGTTAAATTCAGTTAATTAAATAAATCTGTAATGGTGACCATGAAACTACCAGATTGTCGTAAAAACCCATCTGGTTCACTAATGCCCTTTAGGGAAGGAAATCTGCCATCTTTACCTGGTCTGGCCTATATGTGACTCCAGACCCACAGCAATGTGGTTGACTCTTAACTGCCCTCTGAAATGGCCTAGCAAGCCACACAGTTGTAAAAAACCGCTATGAAAAACAATAAGAATAAAACCGGACGGACCTCCCGGTATCGACTTCAGCACCGGCTACGGACATGACAATGGCACACCCAGCCCAGTCGACCCTGCAAAGTCCTCCTCACCAACATCTGGGGACTTGTGCCAAAATTGGGAGAGCTGTCCCACAGACGAGTGAAGCAACAGCCTGACATAGTCATACTCACAGAATCATACCTTTCAGCCAATGCCCCAAACTCCTCCATCACCATCCCTGGGTATGTCCCGTCCCACCAGCAGGACAGACCCACCAGGGGTGGCAACACAGTGGTATACAGACGGGAAGGAGTGGCCCTGGGAGTCCTCAACATTGACTCCGGACCCCATGAAGTCTCATGGCTTCAGGTCAAACATGGGCAAGGAAACCTCCTGCTGATTACCATCTACTGCCCTCCCTCAGCTGATGAATCAGTACTCCTCCATGTTGAACACCACTTGGAAGAAGCACTGAGAGTAGCAAGGGCACAGAATGTACACTGGGTGGGGGACTTCAATGTCCATCACCAGGAGTGGCTTAGTAGCACCACTTAATGGCCTAGAAATTCAGTTGGGCGCGCCAGCCGTTAGCGCCTTAGGGGGAGTAGATCTCGAGCGCTAGGCGCTTATCGCCCGGGCGCAGTGCGATCTGCGCCTCTCCCCAACTTCAGGACACATTTAGTGCCGGCGCAAAGTCTTAGCGCGCGCCCTGCTGCGCGCGCAGATCATGACGTCATTTAATAGTGCAACGCCCTTTGTGCGCCCCAAACTGGAACTTCACTCGCGCCGGCCCATTGTGCGCCGGGCGTCCCGAGCGACTGTGAAGTGGAACGGTACACAGGCCAGCTGGGCCGGGGGGAGCGCTAATTAAAGGGCACTTACCCAGCAGTATAAAGGCCAGCCATTTTGCAGCATTCACTCTTGTGCAACGGTTTTTTGGACAGAGACCAAGGAGGAGAGTTTACTGGTTTGGACCAACACTTGGACAGGTATTTTTGGCTCAGGCCAGAGCTTACCAATTATCTTTGCCTTCATTCAGAGCTCAGTGTTTGCCAGCATATAATGGGGGCTGCATTGGGTGGCAACGCTGAATTTCAGCCTTATGCCAGAAGGGCTTACAGACGCCGTGAGAGAGTGGCAGCCCTGGCTAGACGCAGAGGGGGCAACAGGCGTCGCCAACTGAGGCCTTACCCACGCAGGGTATACCGCCAGCAGACCTCCTATCTGACCATGTCTGCCGCGATGTGTGTTAGGAGGCTGCGATTCCGAAGGGAAGTGGTTGCAGACATCTGCCGGCTGCTTCAGAGATATCTGCAGCCACAGCTGATGCACAGGACGTCTCTGTCGGTGGCAGTGAAGGTGACGGTGGCTCTCAACTTCTATGCCTCCGGCTCCTTCCAATCCGCTACTGGGGACATCGCTAACATCTCCCAGTTCGCCGTGCATTGCTGCATCTGCCAGGTGACCGAAGCCCTTTTCAGAAGGAGACATCAATTCATCTCCTTCCCCATGACCCTGGACAAGCAGCAGCAGCGTGCAGTGGGGTTTGCAAGAATAGCGGGATTCCCCATGGTGCAGGGCGCCATGGACTGCACGCATGTGGCTTTGCGGGCACCTCTTGAGCATGCCGAGGAGTACCGCAACCGGAAGGGCTACCATTCCCTCAATGTACAGCTGGTGTGTGACCACAGGCAGCGCATCCTAGCTGTCAATGCCCGCTTTCCAGGCAGCAGCCACGATGCCTTTATCCTGCGACAGACAACTGTGGCTGACATGTTCCAGGCACAGCCTCCCCCAAGAGGATGGCTTATCGGGGACAAAGGCTATCCTTTGTGTACCTGGCTCATGACCCCGCTCCGGGCGCCCACGACCCCTGCTGAAGAGGCATACAACGAGAGCCATCAAGCGACGAGGAACCTCATAGAACAAACAATCGGCGTGCTCAAGCAACGGTTCCGCTGTCTTGATCGCTCTGGGGGAGCCCTCCAGTATTCGCAGGATCGAGTCTCCCAATTCGTCGTCGTTTGCTGCATGCTGCACAACCTGGCTATCCGCAGGACTCAGGCACTGCCACCTCACGTTGGACCACCACCTCAGGAGGAGCAGGAGGAGCATGAGGACGACGAGGACGAGGAGTACCAGCCCAGGAGGGACGCACAAGGTCCAAGGGCCGCCCGTCGGCAGCTTATTGAACGTCACTTCTAGGCCCCCTGTCAGGGAATGGCTTGTGCCAATGATAGAACATGATTGCAGCCGCTCCGCAAGCCCTCAGCCGGTTAAGGCAACAAACACTTCAAAGATCAAACATGGACAATGTGAATAAATAAAATGCTTTATTGTACAAACTCTGGGCCCTTCCCACATGAAAACCAAAAACAGATGAAACCCCCAAAAAACACTCAAACACATTACTCGCTCCCACAACCTGGGGAGGATTAACAAAATAGGGCAACTAAAATGGCCGTCATTCTCGGCCTTTGTCCAAAACAAACATCACATCATCGGCCTTCAAAAAACAAACATCCAATTCTCGGCCTCAAGAAACAAACACAAATGGCCACACATTCGACTATTTGGCCCGCTAGGGCGATGCCTTGGCCATCTTTGGGTGGCCCCTGCCCGCCCTGCTGCTCCGCCTCAAAGTAAGGCCATTGGCTGCTGCAAGGCTGGGGGCAGGCTCCTGAGGGGCACATGTCGTGACGGCAGATGCCCTTGGGGGTCGGCCTAGTCGAGGTCTGGCCGTCGAGCGGGCGGCTGTTGATTGCTGCAGCTGTGGCTGGCCAGCATCAGTCGCTGCAGCAGCTCCTGGCAGCTCCACTGGGGGAGTGGCAGTGGCGGCTGGAGGAATGGCGGCAAGCTGGCGGATGGCAGGCGCTCGCTGGTCGCCTGAGACACTGGCACTCGCCCGGGCCAGCACTGCAGCATGCGCACCAATCTGCCGAGGGACAGACCGATGTGCTGCTGCAGCGCGCCGGGTGCCCTGGCGATGCCTGGCTGACACAGCGAGTGTGGCAGCAGTGAGTGCCCGTGTTGACCTGTTCACTGACCGCAGCAGAGCAGCCAGTGACTGGACGGCACCACTAATCACCTGGCCAGTCGCTGACAGATCTGCCCGGTATTCCGCCCGGCTGGTGGCCTCTAAGGGCCCGAACTCGGCCACACTCCGAGAGAGCGAATCGATGGACTCAGGCAACTGTGCCACTGCCGCCATGAGCTCCGTGTGCCGGCGCTCCGAGTCCGCGGACAAGTCTTCGAGGCGTTCCATCTCCTCGGCGAAGAGCATCTCCTGACTGGAGGCCGGACTCTCCCTCTGGGGAGAAGGCCGCCGAGCTGGCCGACCCTTCCTGCATTGCTGGAGGCCACTGGGCCCAGCAATTGGACTCCCCTCCGACGCATCCCCCCTCTGGGGAGAAGGCCGCCGAGCTTCCACCCCCCTCCCGCTTTTCTGCAGCACGCAGGTCCCAGGAGCTCCCCTCCCCTTCGACACTTCCGCCATGCTGCTCTCCAGGGAAGACGTGTCCCCTACATTGGCCTGGGTGGCCGCGGCTGAGGGTTCCCCTGATGGGCCGCCTTCCTCTTGCTCCTCCTCCTGCTCCTCCTCGGTGGGTCTGTCACTGGCAAGTTGAGGGACCTCCTCTTGACCATCTGAAAGCAGGAAGGCACAAGAGTAGCTTTAGAGTGAGGAGAGGGCGTCAGTGCGGGATGCATGAGTGGTGGCATTCAGCGCATTGGTCGGACAGTGGCAAAGGATGTAGATCTGATGCGCAAGTGGGACGAGAGAGGTGCAAAAGGTGATGTCCTTACCATTGCTGCCCAGAACAGGGTCGGCATCTCCACATGCAACGGGCCCAATCACCCGGCCACCCATGAGGCGCTCCACGCGATGTTGCAGGTCGGTGAGTGGCTGGATATGGGGTCGTCCTCCCCCGGTCGCAGTCCAGCTCTTGCGATTATTCGCCAGCTTGGCCTGCAAGAGAAAGGACGGCCTCTAAGTACAGTGTGTCGCCGTGATCTTGTGTGCACTGCCTCCCATGGTGGAATAGCCTGGCCAGTGTGTCGCCATGATCTGGTGTGCACTGCCTCCCATGGTGGAATAGCCTGGCCAGTGTGTCGCCATGATCTTGTGTGTACTGCCTCCCATGGTGGAATAGCCTGGCCAGTGTGTCGCCATGATCTGGTGTGCAATGCCTCCCATGGTGGAATAGCCTGGCCAGTGTGTCGCCATGATCTGGTGTGCAATGCCTCCCATGGTGGAATAGCTTGGCCAGTGTGTTCAGTGCAGAATGTGCAACTGATGCTCATGCCTGTGCCATAGCTGCTGGATGAAGGCTGGCCATTAGAGCTTTCAGGTCCCTTTGCCCATAATGTGAGGTGCACATGCAAGGATGAGGAGGTCATTGGAAAGGGTACTCACCCTGACAATGCGTGTGAGGTCATTTAACTTTTTGCGGCATTGGGCACCGGTCCTGGGGACGTCGCTGTTGGCTGACAGCTTGCTGGCGACATGCCTCCAGGCTCTCCTGTAGACGCGGACCGTTGCCTTCTTGCCATTGTCCGGGTACAAAACATGGCGCCTCTTCTCCACAGCAGCAAGCAGCACACTCAGATCACGCTCTGAGAAGCGCTGCGCACGTTCACGGGCCTTCTCCATGTCTTCAGGCGCTATTTGGGTCCAGCAGCAGTGTTCAGGCCTAGCTGGAGGGCTCCACTATCCAGGGCGTGGCAGCAGACACAGTCGACCCTTCCCCCTTAAGAGCTGGCCGGCGCCAGGGTGTCTGCTGTCAATCACGAGATGGCCGCACCTGCGCTGCGCCCGGCCTCGGCGCTATCAATCACCACCTCCGGCTTAGCACCCAAAGAGAGGCGTCCAGCAGCAGTTTTAGCGCTCGCCTGAACTAGTAGGGCGAAGCTAATGAATATCGGAGAAGTGACCTAGATTTGGCGGCCGCCGCAAACTTTAGCGGACGCCCCACTTTAGCGCCCCAAAAGTGGCGTCAATGAATTTCTAGGCCACTGTGTCTTAATGCGAGGAGCATTTGTAATAAGGTGGATGAATTAGCTGCGCAAATAGAGGTAAACAAATATGATTTGATTGGGATTACGGCAACATGGCTCCAGGGTGGCCAAGGCTGGGAACTCAACATCCAGGGGTATTCAATATTCAGGAAAGATAGGCAAAAAGGAAAGGGAGGAGGGGTAGCATTGCTGGTTAAGAAGGGATTAACACAATTGTAAGGAAGGATATTAGCTCTGATGATGTGGAATCTGTATGGGTAGAACTGAGAAATACCAAGGGGCAGAAAACGTTAGTGGGAGTGGTATATAGACCTCCAAACAGTAATGCGGAGGTTGGGGACGGCATTAAAAGGGAAATTAGAGAAGCGTGCAATAAGGGTACAGCAGTCACCATGGGTGACTTTAATCTACATATTGATTGGGCTACCCAAATTAGTAACAATACTGTGGAGGAGGAATTCCTGGAGTGTTTAAGGGATGGTTTCCTGGACCAATATGTCGAGGAACCAACCAGAGATCAGGCCATCTTAGACTGGGTATTATGTAACGAGAAAGGATTAATTAGCAATCTTGTTGTACAAGGCCCCTTGGGTTGGAGCGATCATAATATGATTGAATTCTTCGTTAAGATGGAGAATGAAGTAGTCGACTCAGAGACTAGGGTCCTAAATTTAAATAAAGAAAACTACGATGGTCTGAGGCGCGAGTTGGGTAGGATTGATTGGGGAATGTCACTCAAAGGGTTGACGGTGGATAGGCAATGGCAAACATTCAAAGACCGCATGGATGAACTACAGAATTTGTTCATCCCAGTTTGGCATAAAAATAAAACAAAAAAGGTAACTCAACCGTGGCTAACAAGGGAAATTAGGGATAGCATAAGATCCAAGGAGAGGACATATAAATTGGCCAGAAAAAGCAGTAAACCTGAGGATTGGGAGCAGTTTAGGATTCAACAAAGGAGGACAAAGGGATTAATTAAGAAAGGGAAAATAGAATATGAGAGTAAGCTTGCAGGGAACATAAAAACTGACTGTAAAAGCTTTTATAGATATGTGAAGAGAAAAAGATAGTCATAGAGTCATACAGCACAGAAAGAGGCCCTTCGGCCCATCGCATCCACGCCGGCCATCAGGCCCTGTCTAATCTAATCCCATTTTCCAGCATTTGGTCCGTAGCCTTGTATGCTATGGCATTTCAAGTGCTCATCCAAATGCTTCTTGAATGTTGTGAGGGTTCCTGTCTCTACCACCCTTTCAGGCAGTGAGTTCCAGATTCCAACCACCCTCTGGGTGAAAAAGTTCTTCCTCAAATCTCCTCTAAACCTCCTGCCCCTTACCTTGAATCTATGCCCCCTTGTTATTGACCCCTCTACTAAGGGAAAAAGTTCCTTTCTATCTACCCTATCTATGCCCCTCATCATTTTGTACACCTCAATCAGGTCCCCCCTCAGCCTTCTCTGCTCCAAGGAAAACAACCCCAGCCTGTCCAGTCTTTCTTCATAGCTGAAGCGCTCCAGCCCAGGTAACATCCTGGTGAATCTCCTCTGCACCCTCTCCAAAGCAATCACATCCTTCCTATAGTGTGGCGACCAGAACTGCACACAATATTCCAGCTGTGGCCTAACCAGCGTTTTGTACAGCTCTATCATAACCTCCCTGCTCTTATATTCTATGCCTCGGCTAATGAAGGCAAGTATCCCATATGCCTTTTTAACCACCTTATCCACCTGTTCTGCTGCCTTCAGGGATCTATGTACATGGACACCAAGGTCCCTCTGATCCTCTGTGTTTCCTAGGGTCTTACCATTCATTGTGTATTCCCTTGCCTTGTTAGTCCCTCCAAAATGCATCACCTCACACTTTTCAGGGTTAAATTCCATTTGCCACTGTTCCGCCCATCTGACCAACCCATCTATATCGTCCTGCAGACTGAGGCTACCCTCCTCGCTATTTACCACCCCACCAATTTTCGTGTCATCTGCGAACTTACTGATCATACCTTTTACATTCACATCCAAATCATTAATGTAGACCACAAACAGCAAGGGACCCAGCACCGATCCCTGCGGTACCCCACTGGACACAGGCTTCCAGTCACAAAAACAACCTTCGACCATCACCCTCTGCCTTCTGCCACTAAGCCAGTTTTGGATCCAATGTGCCAAGGCACCCTGGATCCCATGGGCTCTTACCTTCTTGACCAGTCTCCTATGCGGGACTTTATCGAAAGCCTTACTGAAATCCATGTATACCACATCCACTGCACTACCCTCATCCACACACCTAGTCACCCCCTCGAAAAATTCAATCAAATTAGTCAGACATGATCTTCCCTTGACAAAGCCATGCTGACTATCCCTGATTAATCCTTGCCTCTCCAAGTGGAGACTAATTCTGTCCCTCAGAATTTTTTCCAATAATTTCCCTACCACTGATGTTAGGCTCACTGGCCTGTAATTCCCTGGTTTATCCCTACTACCCTTCTTGAATAATGGTACTATGTTAGCTGTTCTCCAGTCCTCTGGCACATCCCCTGTGGCCAGAGAGGTTCTGAAAATTTGTGTCAGAGCCCCTGCAATCTCCTCCTTTGCCTCACACAGCAGCCTGGGATACATCTCGTCCGGGCCTGGTGATTTATCCACTTTTAAGCCTGCTAAAACCGCCAGTACCTCCTCCCTCTCGATGCTAATATGTTCAAGTATATCACAGTCCCCCTGCCCGATTTCTATGTCTACATCGTCCTTCTCCATAATGAACACAGATGCAAAAAATTCATTTAAAACCCCACCTACATCTTCTGGCTCCACACACAGATTGCCACTTTGGTCCCTAATGGGCCCTACTCTTTCCCTAGTTATCCTCTTGCCCTTAATATACTTATAAAACACCTTAGGATTTTCCTTTATTTTGCTCACCAGTGTTATTTCATGGCCCCTCCTCGCTCTCCTAATTTCTTTTTAAGTTATCCCCCTGCACTTTTTATACTCCTCTAGGGCTTCCTCTGTCTTTAGTCCTTTGTATCGGCCAAAAGCCCTCCTTTTTTTCCTAATCCATTCTCGTATATCCCTTGACATCCAAGGTTCCCTGGGCTTGTTGGTCCCACCCTTGACCTTTACGGGAACATGTTGCCATTGTACTCTCTCAATTTCCTTTCTGAAAGACTCCCATTGCTCCGATGTGGATTTTCCTATAAGTAGCTGATCCCAGTCCACTTTGGCCAGATCCTGCCTTATCATATTAAAATCGGCCTTCCCCGAAGTGGAGTCAAGCGTAGGTCCCTTGCAGTCAGAATCAGGGGAATTTATAATGGGGAACAAAGAAATGGCAGACCAATTAAATACATATTTTGGTTCTGCCTTCACAAAGGAGGACACAAATAACCTCCCAGAGATGTCGGGGAACATAGGGTCTGATGAAAGGGAGGAACTGAAAGAAATCAGTATTGGTAGGGAAATGGTGTTAGGGAAATTGATGGGATTGAAGGCCGATAAATCCCCAGGGCCTGATAATCTACATCCTTGGGTACTTAAGGAAGTGGCCCTAGAAATAGTAGATGCATTGCTGATCATCTTCCAGCATTCGATGGAATCTGGAACAGTACCCATGGATTGGAGGGTAGCTAATGTTACCCCACTATTCAAAAAAGGTGGTAGAGAGAAAACGGGGAATTACAGACCGGTAAGCCTGACATTGGTAGTGGGGAAAATGCTAGAGTCCATTATAAAAGATGTAATAGCAGAGCACTTGGAAAACAGTGACAGGATCGGACAAAGTCAACATGGATTCACAAAAGGTAAATCATGCTTGACTAATCTACTGGAATTTTTTGAGGATGTAACTGGTAAAATAGATAAGGGAGAACCAGTGGATGTGGTGTATTTGGACCTTCAGAAGGCTTTCAATAAGGTCCCGCATAAGAGATTAGTGTGTAAATTTAAGGCACATGGGATTGGGGGCAAGGTATTGACTTGGATAGAGAACTGGTTGGCAGACATTAAGCAAAGAGTTGGAATAAACGGGTCTTTTTCCGAGTGGCAGGCAGTGACTAGTGGGGTACCGCAGGGATCGGTCCTTGGACCCCAGCTATTCACAATATATATTAATGATCTAGACAATGGAATTAGATGTAATATCTCCAAATTTGCAGATGACTCAAAGCTGGGTGGGCGTGTGTGCTTTGAGGAGGATGCCGAGAAACTCCAGGATGATTTGGACAGGTTGGGTGATTGGGCAAAAGCATGGCAGATGCAATATAACATGGATAAATGCGAGGTTATCCATTTTGGTGGCAAAAACAGGAAGGCAGATTATTATCTGAATGGCAATAGATTGGGAGAAGGGGAAGTGCAACGAGACCTGGGTGTCCTTGTGCACCAGTTGCTGAAGGTATGCATGCAGGTGCAGCAGGCGGTTAAGAAGGCAAATGGTATGTTGGCCTTCGTACCGAGAGGGTTTGAGTACAGGAAAAAGGATGTCTTGCTGCAGTTATAGAGGGCCTTGTTGAGACCACATCTTGAGTATTGTGTGCAGTTTTGGTCGCCTTATCCGAGGAAGGATGTTCTTGCCATGGAAGGAGTTCAGCGAAGATTCACCAGGCTTAAGGCTAAAGCGATCAAGGGGTATGGGGAGAAAGCAGAGACCGGGTACTGAATTTGGATGATCAGCCATGATCGCATTGAATGGCGGAGCAGGCTCGAGGGGCCGAATGGCCTACTCCTGCTCCTATCTTCTATGTTTCTATGTACTGACCGAGCTGGCCGAGTCCTGAAGGATATAGCTGCCAGTCTGGGCCTGCAACAGGTGGTGAGAGAACCTACACAAGGGAAAAACCTACTTGACCTCGTCCTCACCAATCTACCTGTCGTAGATGCATCTGTCCATGACAACATTGGTAGCACTGACCATGGCACAGTCATTGTGGAGATGAAGTCCCATCTTCACACTGAGGACCTTCCATCGTGTTGTGTGGCACTACCACCGTGCTAAATGGGATAGATTCAAAACAGATCTAGCAGCTCAAAACTGGGCATCCATGAGGTGCTGTGGGCCATCAGCAGCAGAATTGTATTCCACCACAACCTGTAACCTCTGGCCCGGCATATCGCTCATTCTACCATTACCATCAGGCCAGGGGACCAGCCCTGGTTTAATAAGGAGTGTAGAAGAGCATGCCAGGAGCAGCACCAGGCGTACCTAAAAATGAGGTGCCAACCTGGGGAAGTTGCAACACAGGACTACATGCATGCTAAAAAGCGGAAGCAGCATGCTACAGACAGAGGTAAGCGATCCCACAATCAACGGATCAGATCAAAGCTCTGCAGTGCTGCCCCATCCAGTCGTGAATGGTGGTGGGCCATTAAACAACTAACAGGAGGAGGAGGCTCCATGAATATCCCCATGCTCAATGATGGTGGAGCCCAGCACATGAGTGCAAAAGACAAAGCTGAAGCGTTTCCAACCATCTTTCTTTAATCTAGACTGTTCCATCCTGAGATGGATACCTTAATTCCCCCAAATTCCTTTATTCTATGTCTTTCAACTAATTAACTTTTAATTATCTTTGCAAGCAGCTCTGCTAAACGAACTCCAAATTCTATCTGTAGAGATTATAATATGGTTATTAGTAATAATGGAAGAAACATAGGTTGGGCCTTCATTGGCCAAATTAAAGATACATTAACAAAGTCAAAACCCTAACTTACAACCAACAGATGTAACAGGCAAGGCCATCCTGTGGGCCCCTGTGTGGAATGTTAATGCCTCACCTAATCTAACTAATTAAGAAGAATGTCTCAAATTCTAATGCAAGTTTTCCAGGAAAACGAAACTTACACATTTCTTGTACAACATAACTTATACATTAACCCCTTACTTGTCTCGAGCAGAAAAATATAATCATTTAAACACAGTATTATTCGCGTAGCCATATATATTTTTCGGCAAGTGACTGCCCTTGACATCAAGGCAGCATTTGACCGAGTGTGGCATCAAGGAGCCCTAGTAATACTGAAGTCAATGGGAATCGGGGGGAAATCTCTCCACTGGCTGGAATCATACCTAGCACAAAGGAAGATGGTTGTGGTGATTGAAGGTCAATCATCACAGCCCCAGGACATCATTGCAGGAGTTCCTTAGGGCAGTGTCCTAGGCCCAACCATCTTCAGCTGCTTCACCAATGACCTTCTCTCCATTATAAGGTCAGAAGTGGGAATGTTCGTTGATGACTGCACAGTGTTCAATGCCATTCGCAACTCCTCAGATAATGAAACAGTCCATGCCCGCATGCAGCAAGATCTGGATGACATTCAGGCTTGGGCTGATAAGTAGCAAGTAACATTCGCGCGACACAAGTGCCAGGCAATGACTATCTCCAACAAGCGAGCATCTAATCACCGCCCCTTGACATTCAATAGCATTACCATCGCCAAATCCCCCACCATCAATATCCTGGGGGATTAGCATTGACCAGAAACTTAACTGGACCAGCCACATAAATACCGTGGCAACAAGAACAGGTCAGAGGCTGGGTATTCTGCGGTGAGTGTTTCACCTCCTGACCCCCCAAAGCGTTTCTACAAGGCACAAGTCAGGAGTGTGATGGAATACTCTCCACTTGCCTGGATGAGTGCAACTCCAACAACACTCAAGAAGTTCGACACCATCCAAGACAAAGCAGCCTGCTTGATTGGCACCCCATCCACCACCTTAAAAATTCACTCCCTCCACCACTGGCATACCGTGGTTGCAGTGTGTACCATCTACAAGATGCACTGCAGCAACTCGCCAAGGCTTCTTCGGCAGCACTTCCCAAACCCACGACTTCTGTTACCTAGATGGACAAGGGCAGCAGGCGCATGGGAGCACCACCACCTCCAAGTTCCCAACCAAGTCACACACCATCCTGACTTGGAAGTATACCGCCATTACTTCATTGTTGCTGGGTCAAAATCCTGGAACTCCCTCCCTTACAGCATTGTGGGAGTACCTTCACCACACGGAATGCAGCGGTTAAAGAAGGCGGCTCACCACCACCTTCTCAAGGGCAACTAGGGATGGGCAATAAATGCTGGCCTTGCCAGCGATGCACACAGCCCATGAACAAATAAAAATAAGTCCGTTTTTCAGAAATTATTAATTTAAAATAAAATTTAATTCCAACTGCACTGTACACAGATTACAGCTGTTCTAATCTATATACTCTGTGGGGAAAGAATTCCTTTATACATTATGTAATAAAATAATAAACAAGTTTACAGATATGAGGGCCAAAATTCCTTGGGTTGGGATCCCTCCATGCCAGAATTTTCAGGCTCAGCAGTTGGGCTTCTTGTCATGGGTCAGATAGATGTATTGCCTGCACCTGCCTATCTATGCCAGCTGGGAACTCCAGCGACCACCCGCCCATTGTGACGGCCAGTGCACTTCCACTCACTCTGCGTACCTGGAGCAGGAGCTCCAGCATAAGGGAGCACAAGCACAGTTGTAGAAGCCTCCTGTGAAATTGTGAAAGAAGACAATGAGTGTCTGACTAAGGAGCTTGGGGAGCCAGAAACCCTCGATTCATGCCACACAGAATGCACCTACAAAATACACCGAGTTGCCAATTTTACGTAAACCACACTCCCATCATAGCGTCAATCCAACACATTGTAATATTTGCGCATGGTATGATCATGAGAAAAATGTTGCATTTTTTTCTGGTTCTTCCCCTCTGAACAAAAAAATGTTCCCAAACACTTTTTTTCTTGAAATCCCAGTGCCCTTGGAAACAATCATATGCAAAACATATGCTTGCTTTCCCAGAAGCATGGTAAACCAAAATCAATAGAACCCATCAGCGCCTGCAAAAATGAGAATTTAAATTAATTTGCTTTTGATGACACTGAAATGGAGAGATCTGATTTTTTTTTAAAGAATTTTAAGAACAAGAAAAAGCCATTTGACCCAACATTTAATTAAACACAGTGGCGTATGCCGTTGGCCCTGAAGTAAGCTTCCCACAAAGATCTTGCGATCTCGGTGGCAAGATGTTCGGCTTTTCTGACATTCAGTTGAAATCAGTGTAAGTAAATGGGGATCCCCTAATGCGAGCTGCTGTGACGTAAACTAGCTGGCTAAGCAACCAATCGCAATGCAGAATTCTCACAGACCAGGAAGTGAATAAGCTCCTTTTATTCTAACTTTTTAAAAAGTTATAGAGAGCAAAACAATGATTGGGGCTCTCATATGGGGAAAAGGTAAACCAGAAATAAAGATGAATAAACTTTACAAAAAAATTAAAACTTTTTTTTAAGTTTCTTAAAAATTGTAATTTTTATTTTATTAAAATGGATAAATTTGACACTCCACAAAATTAAAGTTAGTTTTTCAGGGCCATAACGTTTGTTTAGCAGTCAATACGCTATTAAAACCCCAGTTACACCTAATCCAGAAGGGTCTAACTTTTAACGGGGTATTTAACTGCGGAAAAGCCAAAGTCTCGTCAGTTTCCCTGATTTCCCGAATTGCCGGCTCGGGGGCTGGGGGGAGGGGGAGGCTTGGGCGGAGGTGTGTGGGGGTGGGGGGAGTTGGGGGGAAGGCCACAGCCCAGCCAGCATCTGAGCAGTGAATGACTGACCATAACGTCAGGATTTTCGCGTTAGGATGCGCATGCGCTAAATCCTGAAGTTGCGGTCAGTTTCAAAGAGGTAATAACCGTTCACTCTTATTACCCACTGCAAATTCCGGGCCAACATATCTGTGGTGCTCACAGACCAGAATATCAATCAAGATATCATCATACATTGTTGCTATATTTTGATTGATATTCTGGTGGTGGTCAGAGTCAATTTCCAACTGGAATCTTGTGCTGATGTGTTTTATAAGACCTTTTCCTAAGCCATTAAAATAGAGTAATAGGATAATATTGGTTATAACTACTACTGTACTCATTTGAGTACATGAAATTTCAAAAGTACAGACACAAGATAATACAGTTGTTACTGCTTTAATCCTCGGCGGCCTGGTTATGTTTGCCCTTGAGGCGACTACTGTAAATTGGGTCATTTTCATATAGGCTTTATTTTCACATGCCTTCTTTTTAGAGAATTAAGCCATGTACCAATTGTTATATTTATTATGAAATGGTATGAAATGGTCAACAGTGAAATTAAAGCCACACAATTTTTTTCACTGAGGCTCGCTTTTGTGAAAATTTAGCCGTCTGAAGGTTATCTAATTTATACTGTACCCTCGCTGAAAGACAAACAAGTGACCTATCCATAAATGTCTGCTAATGTTACTTTGCACAGCTGCTAGGAGATGTATGAGAGCAAGCCAGTTTATCTCACTCTGTAATTTATTTTCTCCCTCTGGTGTCCTGGTTAAGATCAGAAATCCATTGTAAGATGGTTATGCCTTTTACTAAAATATAGGCTTATGATACTGCAAGAAAGAAAATTGCAATAAAATTTTCACTTATAAATAATACTCTGTATTTATATTTGTTGTTTTGTCTTTTGGATAGTATTTTGGCAAAATTGGTTTTAGCAGTATATGTTGTATAAAATTCACAAAAATATGCTTTTTCTCTTTAGCAGACATGTTTTCACAGATAAAACCATTGGTTATTTTTTCAGTTGTTTTACAGATTAATAGAAAATATATTGGCCTAGAAATTCAGTTGGGCGCGCCAGCCGTTAGCACCTTAGGGGGAGTAGATCTCGAGCGCTAGGCGCTTATCGCCCGGGCGCAGCGCGATCTGCGCCTCTCCCCAACTTCAGGACACATTTAGCGCCGGCGCAAAGTCTTAGCGCGCGCCCTGCTGCGCGCGCAGATCATGACGTCATTTAATAGTGCAACGCCCTTTGTGCGCCCCAAACCGGAACTTCACTCGCGCCGGCCCATTGTGCGCCGGGCGTCCCGAGCGACTGTGAAGTGGAACGGTACACAGGCCAGCCGGGCCGGGGGGAGCGCTAATTAAAGGGCACTTACCCAGCAGTATAAAGGCCAGCCATTTTGCAGCATTCACTCTTGTGCAACGGTTTTTTGGACAGAGACCAAGGAGGAGAGTTTACTGGTTTGGACCAACACTTGGACAGGTATTTTTGGCTCAGGCCAGAGCTTACCAATTATCTTTGCCTTCATTCAGAGCTCAGTGTTTGCCAGCATATAATGGGGGCTGCATTGGGTGGCAACGCTGAATTTCAGCCTTATGCCAGAAGGGCTTACAGACGCCGTGAGAGAGTGGCAGCCCTGGCTAGACGCAGAGGGGGCGACAGTTGTCGCCGACTGAGGCCTTACCCACGCAGGGTATACCGCCAGCAGACCTCCTATCTGACCATGTCTGCCGCGATGTGTGTTAGGAGGCTGCGATTCTGAAGGGAGGTGGTTGCAGACATCTGCCGGCTGCTTCAGAGAGATCTGCAGCCACAGCTGATGCGCAGGACGTCTCTGTCGGTGGCAGTGAAGGTGACGGTGGCTCTCAACTTCTATGCCTCCGGCTCCTTCCAATCCGCTACTGGGGACATCACTAACATCTCCCAGTTCGCCGTGCATTGCTGCATCCGCCAGGTGACCGAAGCCCTTTTCAGAAGGAGACATCAATTCATCTCCTTCCCCATGACCCTGGACAAGCAGCAGCAGCGTGCAGTGGGGTTTGCAAGAATAGCGGGATTCCCCATGGTGCAGGGCGCCATTGACTGCACGCATGTGGCTTTGCGGGCACCTCTTGAGCATGCCGAGGAGTACCGCAACCGGAAGGGCTACCATTCCCTCAATGTACAGCTGGTGTGTGACCACAGGCAGCGCATCCTAGCTGTCAATGCCCGCTTTCCAGGCAGCAGCCACGATGCCTTTATCCTGCGACAGACAACTGTGGCTGACATGTTCCAGGCACAGCCTTCCCCAAGAGGATGGCTTATCGGGGACAAAGGCTATCCTTTGTGTACCTGGCTCATGACCCCGCTCCGCGCGCCCACGACCCCTGCTGAAGAGGCATACAACGAGAGCCATCAAGCGACGAGGAACCTCATAGAACAAACAATCGGCGTGCTCAAGCAACGGTTCCGCTGTCTCGACCGCTCCGGGGGAGCCCTCCAGTATTCGCAGGATCGAGTCTCCCAATTCGTCGTCGTTTGCTGCATGCTGCACAACCTGGCTATCCGCAGGACTCAGGCACTGCCACCTCACGTTGGACCACCACTTCAGGAGGAGGAGCAGGAGGAGCATGAGGACGATGAGGACGAGGAGTACCAGCCCAGGAGGGACGCACAAGGTCCAAGGGCCGCCCGTCGTCGGCTTATTGAACGTCACTTCTAGGCCCCCTGTCAGGGAATGGCTTGTGCCAATGATAGAACATGATTGCAGCCGCTCCGCAAGCCCTCAGCCGGTTAAGGCAACAAACACTTCAAAGATCAAACATGGACAATGTGAATAAATAAAATGCTTTATTGTACAAACTCTGGGCCCTTCCCACATGAAAACCAAAAACAGATGAAACCCCCAAAAAACACTCAAACACATTACTCGCTCCCACAACCTGGGGAGGATTAACAAAATAGGGCAACTAAAATGGCCGTCATTCTCGGCCTTTGTCCAAAACAAACATCACATCATCGGCCTTCAAAAAACAAACATCCAATTCTCGGCCTCAAGAAACAAACACAAATGGCCACACATTCGACTATTTGGCCCGCTAGGGCGATGCCTTGGCCATCTTTGGGTGGCCCCTGCCCGCCCTGCTGCTCCGCCTCAAAGTAAGGCCATTGGCTGCTGCAAGGCTGGGGGCAGGCTCCTGAGGGGCACATGTCGTGACGGCAGATGCCCTTGGGGGTCGGCCTAGTCGAGGTCTGGCCGTCGAGCGGCCGGCTGTTGATTGCTGCAGCTGTGGCTGGCCAGCATCAGTCGCTGCAGCAGCTCCTGGCAGCTCCATTGGGGGAGTGGCAGTGGCAGCTGGAGGAATGGCGGCAAGCTGGCGGATGGCAGGCGCTCGCTGGTCGCCTGAGACACTGGCACTCGCCCGGGCCAGCACTGCAGCATGCGCACCAATCTGCCGAGGGACAGACCGATGTGCTGCTGCAGCGCGCCGGGTGCCCTGGCGATGCCTGGCTGACACAGCGAGTGTGGCAGCAGTGAGTGCCCGTGTTGACCTGTTCACTGACCGCAGCAGAGCAGCCAGTGACTGGACGGCACCACTAATCACCTGGCCAGTCGCTGACAGATCTGCCCGGTATTCCGCCCGGCTGGTGGCCTCTAAGGGCCCGAACTCGGCCACACTCCGAGAGAGCGAATCGATGGACTCAGGCAACTGTGCCACTGCCGCCATGAGCTCCGTGTGCCGGCGCTCCGAGTCCGCGGACAAGTCTTCGAGGCGTTCCATCTCCTCGGCGAAGAGCATCTCCTGACTGGAGGCCGGACTCTCCCTCTGGGGAGAAGGCCGCCAAGCTGGCCGACCCTTCCTGCGTTGCTGGAGGCCACTGGGCCCAGCAATTGGACTCCCCTCCGACGCATCCCCCCTCTGGGGAGAAGGCCGCCGAGCTTCCACCCCCCTCCCGCCTTTCTGCAGCACGCAGGTCCCAGGAGCTCCCCTCCCCTTCGACACTTCCGCCACGCTGCCCTCCACGGAAGACGTGTCCCCTACATTGGCCTGGGTGGCCGCGGCTGAGGGTTCCCCTGATGGGCCGTCTTCCTCTTGCTCCTCCTCCTGCTCCTCCTCGGAGGGTCTGTCACTGGCAAGTTGAGGGACCTCCTCTTGACCATCTGAAAGCAGGAAGGCACAAGAGTAGCTTTAGAGTGAGGAGAGGGCGTCAGTGCGGGATGCATGAGTGGTGGCATTCAGCGCATTGGTCGGACAGTGGCAAAGGATGTAGATCTGATGCGCAAGTGGGACGAGAGAGGTGCAAAAGGTGATGTCCTTACCATTGCTGCCCAGAACAGGGTCGGCATCTCCACATGCAACGGGCCCAATCACCCGGCCACCCATGAGGCGCTCCACGCGATGTTGCAGGTCGGTGAGTGGCTGGATATGGGGTCGTCCTCCCCCGGTCGCAGTCCAGCTCTTGCGATTATTCGCCAGCTTGGCCTGCAAGAGAAAGGACGGCCTCTAAGTACAGTGTGTCGCCGTGATCTTGTGTGCACTGCCTCCCATGGTGGAATAGCCTGGCCAGTGTGTCGCCATGATCTGGTGTGCACTGCCTCCCATGGTGGAATAGCCTGGCCAGTGTGTCGCCATGATCTTGTGTGCACTGCCTCCCATGGTGGAATAGCCTGGCCAGTGTGTCGCCATGATCTGGTGTGCAATGCCTCCCATGGTGGAATAGCCTGGCCAGTGTGTCGCCATGATCTGGTGTGCAATGCCTCCCATGGTGGAATAGCTTGGCCAGTGTGTTCACTGCAGAATGTGCAATTGATGCTCATGCCTGTGCCATAGCTGCTGGATGAAGGCTGGCCATTAGAGCTTTCAGGTCCCTTTGCCCATAATGTGAGGTGCACATGCAAGGATGAGGAGGTCATTGGAAAGGGTACTCACCCTGACAATGCGTGTGAGGTCATTTAACTTTTTGCGGCATTGGGCACCGGTCCTGGGGACGTCGCTGTAGGCTGACAGCTTGCTGGCGACATGCCTCCAGGCTCTCCTGTAGACGCGGACCGTCGCCTTCTTGCCATTGTCCGGGTACAAAACATGGCGCCTCTTCTCCACAACAGCAAGCAGCACACTCAGATCACGCTCTGAGAAGCGCTGCGCACGTTCACGGGCCTTCTCCATGTCTTCAGGCGCTATTTGGGTCCAGCAGCAGTGTTCAGGCCTAGCTGGAGGGCTCCACTATCCAGGGCGTGGCAGCAGACACAGTCGACCCTTCCCCCTTAAGAGCTGGCCGGCGCCAGGGTGTCTGCTGTCAATCACGAGATGGCCGCACCTGCGCTGCGCCCGGCCTCGGCGCTATCAATCACCACCTCCGGCTTAGCGCCCAAAGAGAGGCATCCAGCAGCAGTTTTAGCGCTCGCCCGAACTAGTAGGGCGAAGCTAATGAATATCGGAGAAGTGACCTAGATTTGGCGGCGGCCGCAAACTTTAGCGGACACCCCACTTTAGCGCCCCAAAAGTGGCGTCAATGAATTTCTAGGCCATTAGGTTTTTATAATTATACTTTACTAAAACTAAATTAATTTGTCATGGCTTGCTAGTTTAAAAAAATGGTTAAGCCTCTAGGAACAGAATGCTCATGGTAAAAAAACTATTTTTGGCAGCAAATCATCAGCCATGATCTAATTGAATATGGGAACAGGCTCAAGGGGCTGAATGGCCTACTCCTGTTCCTATCAGCGATATGAACACAAGCCTTCGGGATCTTAGCGCATCACCATAGAATATAAAACAGTTGAATCTAGAAATGCAAATATAATATAATAATATAATAAATACAACATTATCTGATGCATTTTCGTAAGAATTCCTCTCTACATTTTGATGTTGTAATGCAGCCACAGGCCAGTAACAATACATAATCTGAGTAATCTTTCCATTGTTATTATGGAATATAAATATCAGAACCACGGCCACTCCCTCATCCAGAGAGGGAGCATATAAACACCATCTTGATTATAATACAGCTTCTGTTTGAGTCTCCAATTGCTTAGCCAATAGTATTTCTGTAGTTGTGGTAGCCTGTGAAGTTGATCTGTGAAAAATCTTATGATTTATGATTACTTCAAGAGAACTGATGGGGAAAAAATGCGAGTATTGGTGTTGAAAGCCATGTCCTATCCTTATTCATATATAATTGAATCATCCTGCACAATGCATTTAGACCACACCCTATACCTCTTTGTAAACCCTCTCATGTTCTAATGAGGCGAATGAATGGATCAGGCATCACCGTAATTCCCATGAAAGTTTTCCTTAGGGCAACTATCATAGATTACTATATGTCTTGGCAGGTCCTTCGAGCGCAGGGGGAATGACAGTTCCTCAATGTATAACTAATGAAGCACTAAGCTGGCAAGATTTTCTGTGGACCTTATCCAACTATTAAATTACCAGCTTCTCAGGATAGTATAAGTGGAACTATTAACAAAGCTAGATGTCCTCTCTCAATTAGTCTTGCATCTGGCCTAGAAATTGCAGTCAATGGAACTGAATATTAGGCGTTGCGTGTAACGGGCGGCTGATCCGATACCGCCTGTTTTACGCCACCGCCCGAGACAAATTTCTAGGCCCTACAGATTTCCCTTTAAAAAGGTTTTTAAAACATCCATCTACATGTTATTTAGGTCTAGATTAGAGGCACTCCTTTTAGTATTTTCAATGGATGACTTTATTACTGATCATTTCTCCTCCATCTTGCAATATATGCAGTGCTCCCCTATCAGATCAGTCTTTTCTTGTACACCATATCATTTCCCCCTATATTCTCCTTGTATTTTGGGGACTCTTCTCTGTGTATATACACACACACATATGTCCGTATATACCAAAATTTTTTTTTTTATATTAGTTTACTCTTACTGCTGTAAAAGAATGAGCCAAGATTATAGCCTGATATTTTTGCTTCAGTGTGCCCAGATCATGTTCAACTCTATAAATGAGACAGTTTTTCCCCTGTTTAGTTCTCATTTTTTTAAAACGGCCTTATAGCTGACTTGCTTTCCTTTCATGTATCTTTATAAAATAGTTTTTCTTCATTCTACATCCTCCAAAAGCAATAACAATATATATTTGGTAGATTCTGACAAAACGATTAAGAATGCATATTGCAGATAGGTGCTACTTTTGTTGCAATCACTTACAATGTTTCTAACTGCTCCTCATGTGCACATTTTAGCTACTAATACCTTGGACTTAAGCTACCCTGGGGTATAAAGTCGTCTTGGGCATTACTGCCAATAGCGAATCAGCAGCCCATTTTGTCCTCCGCCCAATTCGCTATTGCCTGGCTGACCCTGCAACAATGGCCAGTTTCAAACCTATCCCCTACTCCAACAGCTCCTTCTCCCTTAAGCTCCTTAGTGTTCCTCATTTGGCTCTCTTTCTTACCAAAATCTTTTTCCTTCTAGTATCCCTTAGTCACTGCACTAAGCATTTCCTTATCCTTGGAGACGTCAGCCTCCACTTGGACTCAACATGCCCTGTCTTCTCCAAAGTTTCTACTCTCTTTTCTCATGACCCCACCCTCCACATATAATTGTCTCACAGACAGGGCCATCCCCCGTGGCCTCACCATCCTCCGTGGCCTCACCACCTCATAGGTCATGATCACAGCCATTTTCTCATCTTCTCTCATTCATGTTCCCCTGTCAGCTCTAAACACCACTCCCACCAACTCATTCCACCCCCCCCCCACCCCAACTCCCTGTTGAATGCCCAAGACAACTAGTCCTCTGCTTCTCTAGATGGCCACCTAGAGAACACATAAAAGCAGGCAAAAACAAAGTCATTAGCAGACAAGGGACTAAGGCACATTCTGGAATTTTACACTCAGCAAAGCGAGTGTGCCCCAGTTCCGCCGTGGTTACCTGATATGCCTTTAGTACAGATCCATACAACATAATATAATTGCAAAATACTGCGGATGCTGGAAATCTGAAATAACAACAGAAAATGCTGGAAATACTCAGCAGGCCAGGCAGCATCCGTGGAGAGAGAAACAGAGTTAACGTACTGCGGATGCTGGAAATATAATATAATATAATATAATATAATACAATATAATGCCTGCATTAAAACAAACTAAAGCCATTTTCATACTTTAAGTTGGATCCTAGATGACTGGCATCCGTGAGCCAGCCCCCAGCATTTACACTAGTAAATCCAACTCCTTTATCAAGGCAGGAGAATCATGGATGCAATTTTTCATGGTTTACAATTCTGCTGCTGTGCTGTGAGTAGCATTTAGTTGTATAAATGCTGGGAGCTGCCTCACAGATGCTGATCTTCTGGAACCTGACCTAAAAACGACAGTATTAAAAAAACGGCTTATGTGCCTTTAGAGTTGGGTCAGCAAGTCTGCACCAATAACTGCTAAAGGCATTAAATACCATGCAAAATGCATAATTAGTTCACAAGTGCTGACACTTATGATTGCTGCATAAAATACTTGTCACCAAAAAATGAAGGTGTAAGTAATCTCATTTGACTGGAATTCGTGAAGCACACCCATAAGGAATAGTTGCAACGTGTTTCCTGCAATATTCAGAATAAGATAGATAGGCACAATTGGACACACTTAGACACAACTTCGGAAACACTGTCAATGCATAGACTTTATGGTGCTTAGAACCCATCAGTGTCAGATGAAGGTGACACGCTGCTGGCACTGAGTATCACTCAGGGAACACTGGCATCAACCATCACAAAAAGAATGTCAGGAATGATGTCCATCAAAATATAGTTGGCAATTTAAGCCAATGACAGATTACACTGGGTCCCTCCGGCAAGGTAACTATTTGTCCACTAACACAGACTTCCTTCGGATTTCTCCGCACAAAGGCCGGGCACTGCTTCGCTAAGACAGTTGAAGGAAGTTATAAACCACCTTCTTGCATTCTGAGCGTGTGCAGTTTTCAGAGTTTTCCCGCATATATCAGTAGGTTTCTCTGAGCTGTTTCCCCTCATTTGGTGAGGATTTGTGAGTTTTATTGCATTTTCCAAATGACTTCAAAATAAACTGGAGGTGAATTCTCAAAACTTTATTTCAGTTGATTTTCACATTTAAAATATTAGCAATTGCGCCTTTTCTATTACAAACAGCTTAATTTTATCTTGCAGTTAGATAGTGTGGTGGTTATTCCTTGATTAGTAAAAGTATTGTGATTCGTTGTTTGTTAACTGCCTTGGGATATGTGTTGTAATCTCATTGGTAGTTGATGATCACATGATGTGTTGTGGCTACCTTAAATTCAGTCCTTTTCTAGCTTTAGTTGGGACTGGATGTAGAAAGATATGCTGCTGATTTTAAAGTTAATAAAGCCTAACTTTGGAAGGCAAATCTATTCTTTATTTCAATTTATTAACTTTATGTTAGAATGGACCGATATCTTCAACCAGAACGATTCAAGGCTGACCCCAATTCTGCTGGAGTGGATGATAAATGGAAACATTGGTATTGTACATTTAAAAACTTTTTGGGCGTGTTAGATCAAGAGGCTCTAAATAAGCTGAATATGCTGATCAACTACATTGACCCGGATGTATATAAATATATTTTGCACTGTAAAACTTATGAAGAGGCTATTTCTACATTGGAAAAGATTTTTGTTAAACCAAAGAATGAGGTATTTGCACGTCATCTTCTATCTGCCCGTAGGCAGCAGGTGGGAGAATCTTTGGATACTTATTTACAAGCACTTCGGTGCCTTAGTGTTGACTGTAATTATAAGGCTGTGACGGCTGAAGAATATAAGGACGAATCGGTACGGGATGCTTTTATTAATGGATTACTGTCTAGATCAATTCGTCAGCGGTTGTTAGAAAATAAGACTCTGGATCTTAAAAGTGCTTTTGAGCAAGCTTCTACATTGGATGTGGCTCAGAGAAGTTCGGATTCTTATGCTCTTTTTAATCGGCCTGCGACTATGGTTTCGGCAGTTTCGGATGAAAAGGAATTATGTGGACTTAATGGGAGTGGTTTACTAGATTTTGAAACAGTTTCTACTTCGGCGGCCGTTGCCGCTAGGATTCAGAAGTGTTATTTTTGTGGGAATATCCGACACCCTCGTCTGAAGTGTCCTGCTCGGGAGGCTGTGTGTAGTAAATGCGGCAAGAGAGGTCATTATGCACGTGTGTGCAAATCATCAGGTTCAATTACCTTCCCTCCTCCTGGTGTGGGAGGGTCTTCCTCCACCTCCTCTTCTGTGACTATTCAGCCTTTAGATAGGGCATTTATTGCATCAATTTCTGCTGCATTTGCTCATGGCCTAAACAAAGCTATAGTTACGGCTCAAGTTAATGGGTTGGAAGTGAAGGCCCTTATAGATACGGGCAGTACTGAGAGTTTTATAAGTCTTCAGTTTGCGAAGGAGAAGCATTTGAAAATTTCGCCTGTTACGTATCAGGTGTGTATGGCTCAGACGACCCTTACTTCACAAATAGCTGGTTGTTGCTTTGTGAAAATGGTTCTTCTGGGTAATACGTATACTGATATACGCCTATCTGTTTTGCCTAATCTCTGTGCGGATATTTTGATTGGACATGATGTGCTTCAGTTACACGAGTCTCTTAGTCTTTCATTTGGAGGGACTAAGCCACCTTTATCTATTTGTGGATTAACCTCTTTATCTATTCCTCCATTATCACTTTTTTCCAATTTGATGTCGGATTGTAAGCCAATTGCTACCAAGTCAAGAAGATATAGTAGTCAGGATAGAGAATTTATTAATTCTGAAGTTCAACGTCTCTTATTGGAAGGAATCATTGAACCTAATTGTTCGCCTTGGCGAGCACAGGTAGTTGTCACGACTAATGAGAGACACAAGAAACGAATGGTGATAGACTATTCCCAAACTATTAATAGGTATACTCAATTAGACGCGTACCCTTTGCCTAAGATTGATGAGCTTATCAATAAAGTATCTCCGTATAAAGTTTTTAGCACTATTGATTTAAAGAGTGCTTATCATCAGATTCCTATTGTTAAGAAGGATCAACCATATACGGCCTTTGAGGCTGGTGGAAAGCTGTATCAGTTTTGCCGAATACCATTTGGTGTTACTAATGGTGTTGCTTGTTTTCAACGGGCAATGGATGCTTTTATAAGTGATAACTCCCTCTCTGACACCTTTTCATACTTAGATGACATCACAGTGTGTGGCAAATCAAGGGTGGAGCATGATTCTAATTTAAAAAGATTCCTTCAAGCTGCGGAAAAAGTTGGTTTAACTTTTAACAAAGAGAAATGTGTCTTTTCGACTACTGAGGTAAATCTATTGGGGCATATTATTTCGGGAAATAAGATTAAACCAGATCCAGAACGTCTGCGACCATTGATCGATTTACCTTGTCCTACTAATTCTAAGGCTTTGCAACGAGTTGTTGGACTGTTTTCTTATTATTCTAATTGGATTGCAAATTTTTCACGGAAGATCCGGCCTCTTATTCGGGTTACGACATATCCTCTATCATGGGAGGCCAGGACATGTTTTGAGAATTTTAAAAAGGATATTTTAGGAGCAGTTGTGCATTCCATTGATGAGCAGGTTCCCTTTGTGATTGAGACAGATGCTTCGGATTTTGCAATTGGGGCTACTTTGAACCAAAATGGAAGACCTGTGGCCTTTTTCTCACGTACTTTGAATAATAGTGAAAAAAGACATTCCTCAATAGAAAAAGAGGCATACGCAATAGTAGAAGCATTGCGTAAATGGAGACATTATTTATCGGGGCGACATTTCACGTTGGTAACTGACCAAAAATCTGTGTCCTTTATGTTTGATGTTAAACATTTTGGAAAGATTAAAAATGATAAAATAATGAGATGGAGGATTGAGTTGGCATGTTACCATTTTGACATAGTTTATCGTCCGGGGAAGGATAATGTTGCTGCTGATGCACTGTCGAGGGCTTATTGTTCGGTGATTCACGGAGATACGCTTATTAATCTTCACAATGCCTTATGTCATCCTGGGGTTACGAGGATGATACACTTTGTACGCAGTAAGAACTTGCCTTTTTCAGTTGAAGACGTCAAGCGGATGACTTCATCATGTCCTATCTGTGCTCGGTGTAAACCGAATTTCTTTAAGCCTCAACGAGCTCATCTTATAAAGGCTACTTCTCCTTTTGAACGTTTGAGTGTTGATTTTAAGGGACCTCTTCCTTCAACTACTCAAAACCGATATATATTTACTGTTGTGGACGAGTTTTCAAGGTTCCCTTTTGCTTTTCCTTGTGCAGATATATCAGCTGCTACAGTTATTAAATGTTTGACTCAACTTTTTGTCATCTTTGGGATGCCTGCGTATATCCATTCGGATCAGGGAAGTTCTTTTATGTCTTCCCAGTTGAAGGAATACCTTCAGAGTCGGGGAATTTCTACTAGTAGAACTACCCCGTATAATCCCCAGGGTAATGGACAGTGCGAATGATACAATGGGGTGATCTGGAAGGCAGTTATGTTGGCGTTGACATCCCGGAACCTTAAGAATACACAGTGGGAAATGGTGCTGCCTGATGCCCTGCATTCCATTAGATCATTGCTTTCAACAGCTACTAATGTGACCCCCCATGAAAGGTTCTTTAACTATCCGCGGAGATCTACTACGGGATATTCGGTACCTTCATGGCTTACTATGCAGGGACCTGTGTTGCTTCGACGCCATGTTAGATTGTCAAAATATGACCCCTTGGTGGAGGAGCTGTTGGAGGCAAATTCCCAATATGCTCATATTCGATTCCAAGATGGGAAAGAAAGTACTGTTTCAATTAAAGACTTGGCTCCTTGTGGGGGCCAGCCCTCTTCTGAGGATATTAATAATGGTCATGATTCGGATAATGTGGATGCTGTTACAGATACTACGAATATTTCCAATCCAATTGCAGATAATCATACTTCTATTAGTCAGCCTTTGATAGATGTTTATGACCGTCCCAGTTCATCTTCTGATGGGATTTCTAATCCGGAAACCGTTGAGAATCGGGATATGGATAGCCTTCCTGTTGAAGATACTTCTGTGCCTTCTGGCGTGGGAGGGCAAGGAATTTCACCAAGGTTAAGAAGGTCGACACGAACAAGATATCCGGTCGACCGATTGAAAATGGACTTTTAAATTGATAGTAATGTTTTAAAAATTGTTGAAATATTATAGTATATTGTTTTAGTTGAGAGATACTTAATACTTATGTGTAATGTTATTATTTGTTGTTGTTCATTTCGTATTGTGTTATGTAAATAGTTTTATTCTCGTGCATAGTTTAGTTGTAAATAATTAATTGTAAATTGTAAAAGTTATTAGGTTGGAGTATATTTTAAAGGAGGGGTGAATGTGGTGATTATTCCTTGATTAGTAAAAGTATTGTGATTCGTTGTTTGTTAACTGCCTTGGGATATGTGTTGTAATCTCATTGGTAGTTGATGATCACATGATGTGTTGTGGCTACCTTAAATTCAGTCCTTTTCTAGCTTTAGTTGGGACTGGATGTAGGAAGATATGCTGCTGATTTTAAAGTTAATAAAGCCTAACTTTGGAAGGCAAATCTATTCTTTATTTCAGATAGTACCTGTGATTAACAGCACAAGGAGTTTCTTTCGTTGACATTTAGAAAGCAAAAGAAAGGTTGTTTATTGAAATGGATAACTTTTTCACAATGGAAAACAAGTAGATTGCTGAATCTCTTTAGCAAGTTGCCTATTTTTTCTGATAAATACAGGTGTCACCAAATTTGTTGTGTTACGACAATTTCATTACATCCAGGGCATTAATTGGATGAATCTGTCATTGATAATGACTTAATTTAGGTGATTCATTGCAACCCAAAGAATGGTAAGTATAATTGGAATATGAACATACCACACACGAATTTCCAAAATGATGGGATTGTGAACTTCTGACTTGTTTGTCCTAGAACTTGTGATACCCACTTCCTTACTATGAGATGATTTGTGCAATTTTTTCTCTTATTCTCAGATTGTGGGTGATGCTGTCAAGGCCACATTTATTGCCCAAAACCTTTTTCTTGAATCACTGGAGTCTTTGTGGTCATGGTGATCCCACAATAATGTTAGGTAGGGTATTCCAGGATATTAAGCCAGCAACGATGAAAGAACGTTGCTGCTCTTGTTTTGAAGGAGGTGCTGTCAAAGTAAGGTTGGTGCATTGCTGCAGTGCATCCTGCAGATTAGATATACTGCAGCCACAGTGCACTAGTGATGACGGGGGTGGATATTGAGCGGAGTGGCAAGGGTGCTGTTTGAACCTAACTGTTCTGCACTGGATGGTGTTGAGATTCTTGAGTGTTGTTATGGCTGCACTCATCCAGGGCTTAATATGGCTAAGTGTACCTATGACGTTCAGTATGAATGATGCATAGGAATAAGAATGATGATGGTTACTTCATTTGAAATATTTTGTTTTGCAAACATCCCATGACTAATATCACTATTATCCACAATTCCCATAACCACTGCATTATTAGTCATCAGTAAACTCTCCTGCAGCTTTTTCATCTAATGCATCATGAGGGATGCATCCTCTGCATGCTGGCTGTAACAAAATCATAATCCCAAAGATCAAAAAAAAAGAAACACTTACATTTGTGTAGCGCCTTTCACGACCTCAGGACATCCCAAAGCGCTTTACAACCAATGAAATATTTTTGAAGTGTAGTCGCTATTGTAATGTAGACTGAAGAACAGGTTTATGAATTCCCTACACTTAAGAGCACAGAGGAAATCTTCCCCCTGTGCTTTCCCACAGGAGCTTAGATTAACTTTACAGGATTTCTGTGAGAATCAGTTTAAAAATAAAATGACAGCCCCTGATCATTATATGTGCAAAAAAAAAAGCTGTATGGAACTGTGCCAGCTCGGGGAAGTGCTTCATGAGGATCGTCTGTCTGACCTCAGTGGGATCTATCTGCTTTGCACCTGCTTCATTTAAATGACTGCCACAGGTTCTCTGGAGGGGATGTTCATCTGCTGATTATTTTTCAATAGGAGGCCTTCATTCGGTGCCGCAAGGTGTTGTGCACATAAAGGAGCAGCAGGGCTGACTTAATGAAATCACGCTTCTGGCAGGGAGCTTCAGATCCCAGGAGCAAATATCAGGGATTCAGGCACACGCGCTCTATGACGAAGCTAGGAGCACAATTTGATAAAATTGCTCCTTAATTGTACTAGTTTCCCAAAATCCGAGATGCACAATTTTATTTTGTTAAGGTCTACTAGGCTAAATAAATCTGTCTGAGATTTACACTGATTTTGCATCACAGAATTGTGTCAACATCAATTAACAAGTTCTTTAAAATGCAAAACAAAACCCAGTCCCTACAATGGAAAAATCTTTGATACTTTTTATTTTAACTACTCCCCTATTTCATGCAAAAACACAATAGTTATGAAAATCAGGTTTACCATTGTTATTGTCAGCACGGAGACCCTCGAGGCAGACTTCCTCCCTTCTGTGCCGCTCTGGTGATATCACACCAATAGAGAGTATTCCCAAGCATCCTGGAATAACTTCATAGGAAACAATAGGAGTTGTGATTTTAGCGATCTGACCGAAAACCAATCCAGAGTCACCCGACCCCAGAAAACTGGGTGAAGTGTGGTCCATTATCAGAGACCAGTTCCTGCCAGATTGTTGTAAAAACCTAACTGGTTCACTATTGTTCTTAACCTGCTATCCCTATTTGGTCTGGCTTATATTGGACGCCAGTCCCACAATAAATGCTTGACTCTCAATATCCTTTAAAATGACGTAGCAAGCTACTCACTTTAGCAATAGGCAATAAATATGGTCTTACCAGCGTCGGCCACATCTCAAGAACAAATAAAAAAAATCAAACAGAAATGCACCTTAGTGTTATATCAGGCATTTGGGATAAAAACATAAGAAATAGGAGCAGGAGTAGATGATACGGCCCCTCGAGCCATTCAATAAGTTTATGGCTGATCTTCTACCTCAACTTTCCCGCCCTATCCTCATATCCCGTGATTCCCTTGTTTCTGACAAAATTAATTATGTTGGTAGTGACAGTCAATCTTTTTTATTCATTCACTGGTTGTGGGCGTCGCTGGCAAGGCCAGCATTTATTGCCCCTCTCTAATTGCCCTTGAGAAGGTGGTGGTGAACCGCCTTCTTGAACCGCTGCAGTCTGTGGTGTCCATCTTGTCCTGATCTGTTTGCTGAATACAATGATTGCTTGCTTAATACAAAATCAGGGCTAGAAAATACCATGCCATTTATAACAGTTTATATCCACTAGGTGGAGTGCTAACCAGCATTGCACAGGGTTTGCAGTCAGCTTTTGTGTGTTGCAGCCAAGCAAGCACAAAGCTACCTGGAACAGAGCAACACCAGGAGTCGAGTGATCCTTCAGCTTACACTGGGTTGGGTGCCTGATTGACTGAAACTGACAGCATTCTGTGATGCTGACCCATTTTCCGTAGTTGAAATGCAGAGCATACTTTTCAAAACGATGCTGTTAACTAAGATGCGGTGTAACATCAGGCCTCACCAGACCTGTCAGCAACAGCTAAGAAATTAAGAGTGACCATGCTCTACATGTGAAAGAGTTTCACAGTGCCAAGGAACTTTCAGAGGCCAGCAAATTCATACAGGAGAGAGACTATAAATGTCCTGAATGTGGAAAGAGCTGAAGAGTCAGCAAAACTCTGAAAATACCAATAATTAATCCTATCAGTTAATAATATCTGCTTATGTACCTTGAATACTTTTTAACATTAGTATTAAGATGATGTTAATCAAGTTATCATAAAAATAATAAAGAAATGTTAGTTTATGATTTTGTTGCTTAACTTTCTTTTGTAAAGGTTAAATCATTCATTCTGTCATCTACCATGTGCCCCAGAAAGGTGGTTGGTTTGTATAACAATACAATTTGTTAATGTAAGATGTTCAAGCCAGCTAAATTCTAGGCATCTAATAAACCCTAGACATGGATAGTATATCTCCAGATAGCTCTTTGTTGAGGAATTCTATGAATTTAGATCTGTCATAGATACCTTCCCTGGTTCAGTAGGACTGGTTGCTCCCATAAGCAGTGTGTTTAGCTCTTATGTGAGTTGGCTCACACTGCCCTATATCTAATTGTATGATAGCAGGGACATCGGTTGTAACAATGAAACCCTCGTGATCTGCACTGGATCCCTACATCTTTCGCACTTGTATTTCTTCAAGCTATCCAAAGGTGGACTGAGTTGTCACTAGATGAGACAAAGCTTGGTTCAAACTGTTAGGCAGCTTTATCCCACAGGAAGGTGAACGTACAGAGCAACAGCTAATCTCCGATTCACTTAGTTCAATCGTAAAACCGATCTTCACGTAATGATATAAAAATAATCAAGACGCAATGCTACCTTCATTTTAGCAGGTTGTCTTACTTAACTCAAGCAGAATAACTCCTCTCTGCATTCTGTCCTACAATCTGGGGCAGAACCTCTTTTCTTTGCAGGCTCTTGCCTTTTGCTGCCTGACTATCTCTGCAGAGTTCTGCTTTTTTCAAAAAAGCTCTTTCCCCTGAGTCAAAGATCCCCTCTCTTTTCTACTCCACATCTCAGACCAATAGAGAGGAAAGGGTTTCCAACACAATGAGTGAGAGGTGTTTCCCGATTTACCCAGAGATATGTTAATAAATTGCATATTTTTTATTCTGGGAGAAACAACTTCCAATTAACATATTAACCACCCTTTGGCCGACTTCTGATTCGCTTCCTAGCATTGGTGCTGTCTTCAAAAAACTAACCCCTTTAAAGCAAGCTTTAACTAAAAGTACATTTTAAAATAACTCGTATCTAGATACTTTCTGTGGAATAATTACAATAATTTTACCCCTGAATGTAATCTAAGCTTATGTTTCATGTTAAGAAGGCAAATGGTATGTTGGCCTTCGTAGCGAGGGTTCGAGTACAGGAACAAGGATGTCTTGCTGCAGTTGTACAGGGCCTTGGTGAGACCACACCTTGAGTATTGTGTGCAGTTTTGGTCGCCTTATCTGAGGAAGGATGTTCTTGCCATGGAAGGAGTTCAGCAAAGATTCACCAGGCTGATACCTGGGATGGCAGGAATGACGTATGAGGAGAGATTGGGTCGATTGGGCTTGTACTCGCTGGAGTTTAGAAGAATGAGAGGGGATCTCATTGAAACTTATAAAATTCTGACAGGACTGGATAGACTAGATGCAGGAAGGATGTTCCCGATGGTCGGGGAGTCCAGAACCAGGGGTCATAGTCTAAGGATAAGGGGTAGGCCATTTAGGACAGAAATGAGGAGGAATTTTTTCACCCAGAGAGTGGTGAACTTGTGGAATTCTCTACCACAGAAGGCAGTAGAGGTCAATTCATTAAATATATTCAAGAAGGAGTTGGATATATTTCTTAAGGCTAAAGGGATCAAGGGATATGGGGAGAAAGCAGGGACAGGGTACTGAATTTGGATGATCAGCCATGATCTCATTAAATGGCAGAGCAGGCTCGAGGCGCCGAATGGCCTACTCCTGCTCCTATCTTCTATGTTTCTATGTTACTTACATCATATAGCTTTATATAGAGAGTTGGATAATATTTCCAGTAGTCATATTCGAATCAAAAAGATTCATTGGATTAGACACTTATTAATTAGATTTGACTCAAATGGCTGTCTGTTTCCATGGAGATTACTGTAGTCACATTACAGTGGGTTCTTCAATCCTTTGCCTGCCACATATGCAGTACTTAACATTGTGCAATAATGTTGATGTAGTGGAAAACAACAACGTTGAACATTTCATCAGTTAAGGGCTTAAGTAGAGGGTAGAAAAGAAAAGCCTGGATTTTCTGATTGTCATTATTTTACCAGCAAGTTCCCTATTTATAAAAAATAAATTAATGAATTAAGTGGATTACCAGCAGTATTAAAATAGCACCAATTAGAAAAATGATGTGCATTTCTCCAGTCTCATTTAGCTAAAAAATGCTATTTATTTTCAAGAACCTGCTAAAACATCTCCTCTATTTTACCTTTAAAAGAAAGAACAAATCAAACAGATATAAGCTTTATGAAAATTATGCTCAAATAACCGTAAAACAAAAATTTGATGAGTGCCAAGCTACCTGATTTGAACCAGAAAATTGTGTGTTGCTACCACTGCTTCACCATTGCTGGGTTAGGCAGGAGAAAATCAGCCAGTGTTCCTATTCCTATCCAGAAATCTGTGGAAGTGTGCATATCAAGTAAGGATAGGATAGGGCTGACTGTGATTTACATATGAATGAATATCCTGCCAGTGCACAGTCTCGGCTCTCGCATGAAGAATGAATGAACACGTGAGTGGCATATTAAAGGTCTGAGATCAACCGTGAAACTGTATCTTAGCAGGAGTCAACACCATAGAAAGAGAGAATATCATAGGAAAAATTGGAAAATAAAATACAAAAGTTCTGGTTTTTCAGCTCTTTCATTCAGTGCACATTGCATTAGAAGTATTGTCTTGGCTCAGTTAATAGGATACCCACCTCTGAATCAGAAGATTTTGAATCCAAACTCCCACTCCAGGAATTGAGCACTTAAACTAGGCTAATACCCCAGTACAGTACCAAGAAGAGATTACGATAGCAAAATACTGCAGATGCTGGAAATCCGAAATAACAACAGAAAATGCTGGAAAAACTCAGCAGGCCAGGCAACATCTGTGGAGAGAAAATAGAGTCAACGTTTCGGGTCAAACCCTTTGTCAAGACTGGAAAAGCACAGGAAATGAAATAGATTAAGAGGCCAGGCTGGGAGAGACAAAAGAGAAGTGAAGAGACATTAAGAGGTATTCAAAATGAGACGAGATGGTGATAGGACTAGTGGAGACAAAAGACAGCTCTAGATTAGGTGTGAAATGCGCTGGCAGAATGGGAGACAGCTGCCATGTGGGAGAGAAAAAAAGGTGGGGGGGGGGAAAGGGCCAAAACAAAGGTGTGGATAAAAAATTAGTAAAAATGTAATGGGGGCCGAGGTTATGATCTGAAATTGTTGAACTCGATTGGGGAGACCAAACGTAGATTGGGTGACCGCTTTGCGAAACACCTCCGTTCAGTCCGTAAGGGTGACCCCGAGCTTCCGGTCGCCTGTCACGTTAATTCACCGCCCCATTCCCACTCAGACCACACTGTACTTGGGCTCTTGCATTGTTCCACGGAAGCTCAGCGTAAACTCGAGGAACAGCACCTCATCTTCCGATTAGGCACTTTGCAGCCTTCCGGACTCAATATCGAGTTCAACAATTTCAGATCATAACCTCGGCCCCCATTACATTTTTGCTTACTTTTTATCCACACTTTTGTTTTGGCCCTTTCCCCCCCCCTTTTTTTCTCACCCACATGGCAGCTGTCTCCCATTCTGCCAGCGCATTTCACACCTAATCTAGAGCCATCTTTTGTCTCCACTAGTCCTATCACCATCTCGTCTTGTTTTGAATACCTCTTAATGTCTCTTCACTTTTTTCTCTCCCAGCCTGGCCTCTTAATCTGTTTCATTTCCTGTGCTTTTCCAGTCTTGACAAAGGGTTTGACCCGAAACGTTGACTCTATTTTCTCTCCACGGATGTTGCCTGGCCTGCTGAGTTTTTCCAGCATTTTCTGTTGTTATTACCAAGAAGAGATTGCTGCATTGTCAAAGATGCCATCCTTCAGAAGAGATGTTGAACCCGCTTGCCTGCCCCAATGATTAAAGATCCCATGGCACTATTCAAAGAAAAGCAGGAAGTTCTCTCAATGTGAGTTCTCCCTCGGCAACATTCATCCATCAACCATTGCAACCAAAAACAGATTAACTGGTCATTCATCTCATTCTGTTTGTGGGATCTTGCTGTATGGCAGCATTTGCCTACATAACATTCACTGCATTTCAAAGTAATTCATTGGATGTGAAGCTCTGAAGTGCTTTGGGGTATTTCTAGGTGACATGATAAAGCACCATATAAATACAAGCCTTTCCCTTATTCAGTTACAGTAATCACTGATTAAATGTTAGTTACTATTATGTTTTTGAGATATTTCTTTGACAGTAGTGAAGACTTGTGTAGAGGTTAAAACATGAAAGCTTGTATCTTATGTGATCTCCTAATAATCATATAAATAACTGTGAAAAACAATTTGGGGAGGAAAGAATAAACAAAATAAATATGTGTTCATATCTTAAGAAACATTTCTAATCCATATAATGAGAATAGACATTGTGGGAATGGAGAATAAAAAAAGTTGCTCGCATCTTAAGCAAGTTTTGTGAAGTGGTAGGTAAGGGTATCACAAATATTACAGCCATATAAGGCATGTATCTTTCAGTATTATTTGTATAATATAAATCATGAATACATTGGTTCAGTAAATTTGCTGTATTAGAGCAATGGGCAATTCTGCTGCAGAACTCTAAGAGTCAGAAACCATGCTCCAAGTTCTGGGCTGCCTGTGAGCAGTGCCATGAGAGATCTACCAGTTATTTCAATCAGAAGACAACTGACCTGAGTCAGACACCAGTAAGTAGTGCTTTTTGTGAGAATGAGTGCACAGTGTGGACATGAGTTTCTGCCATTCTCCTATTCCATAGTGATAAGAGCAGGTAATGTAGCTATGGGTGCTTGTTGTATTACTGACCCAGAGTTGTTGTAACAAAAATAAGTTTAACATTTAGAGCCAAAGGCTACAAGAATTCTTAATGTGGTTCTAATGTTGATGATGTGTATGCATGTAAAAATTATGCTAATATAGATAAAGCAAACATACCGGCCTAGAAATTCAGTTGGCGCCGCGCCAGGGCTTTAGCGCCGGAAAGTTAGCGCCGGCGCTAAGTCACCCTGCGCGCGCCAAAAATTCAGTAGCGCCGCGCCCAAACGGCTGCCGGCGCTACTGAAGGGTGTTTGCGCCTGAAAATGGGCGCTACCTGCCGCTTTGCGGCGCTATTCCGGCGCTGCGGCGCCCGATGCGGTGCGGCAGGCTCGGGAAGTGCAGGCCTCCTCCTTCAGTTAAGGAGGAGCTGCCTGCACCCGCCCGCTGGCCGGGAAACTCATCAGAAAAATGAGCCCGGCACCTCGGGGAAGTGCCGGGCTCGCAGCCCGGAAGCATCTGTTCCGCAGGGGGGGGGGGGGTGGAGGAGTCCGGGGAGGGAGGTGCGGGCAGGCGGCCGGCGGGAAAGCGGCCGGCCGCCGCGCGACCTTAAGGCGCAGGCGCTAACTGATGTAAGACTCTGTTGCCAGAGTCTTAGTTGCGGCTGCCACGGGCGAGGCGGCCGCAACTGAATTTCGGCGCTGGGGCCCGTCGGCATGGCAACCGGGACGCTGCGCACACCGATGACGTCATCAGTGCCGGTGCAGCGCAACCGGTCTACCGCCGATTCTAGGGCCCCAGGGAATTTCTAAACTGGCCATAACTCCGGCGCTAGGCCCTCTAGCGCCTCAAATGCGGCGCTAAGGCTACTCAATTTCTAGGCCACCATGTTTAATCCCTATTAATAGCTTAACATCCAAAAGAAAACTTGCTGCCAGAGTGAGTATATTACTGCTTCCAAAATGGAAGTGCGCTCGAATACATGCTCAACTATACCTCTGATTCTTCTTTAGATAAAGTTTTTCTTTGAATAACTAAATTACGCTGCTGCTGATATTTGTGTTTTAGTTGAGGATGTGAAAGGCATTATAGAAAATACTTTGGATAATTCCACTCTTGATTTTCGGCACAGTTTCTCTCCTTTGTGTGATGTCTCTCTAATGGCCTTGCACTGATTTGTTAAAAACTCAGTCTCACTCATTGATCTTTTTTTCCTTGTGATACTGTTGGATGCTCCAGGCTTTGTATTGATCAACCTTGGAGCATCATGATTCCAGATTTATTAGATATTAGATAAAATAGTTCACATTTTCCCTTATTTTACCTATCTTTAAATATAGTGTGAGATTGAGCTAACTTATTTCTATCTGTCACTTGACTTTCCTGTGTGTACGACTTTCCTGGTAGATTACTTGTGCATTGTATATATTTTGGCTCTATTTCTAGGTCCCAGTCTTTGGATGAAATATCACAATCCAAAAAGTAATGCCACCCAAAATCAAAATGTAGTCCATAGCTTCTGGTGCATTAACACCACCCTGCAGCGATGTCCTGGGGCTGAGATGATTGGCCTCCAACAAGCACAACCATCTTCCTTTGTGCTAGGTACGACTCCAACCAGTGGAGAGTTTTCCCCCTGATTCCCATTAACTTCAGTTTTACTAGAGCTCCCTGATGCCACACTCGGTCAAATGCTGCCTTTATATCAAGGGCAGTCACTCTCACCTCACCTCTGGAATTCAGCTTTTTTGTCCATGTTTGGACCAAGGCTGTAATGAGGTCTGGTGCCAAGTGGTCCTGACGGAATCCAAACTGAGCATCGGTGAGCAGGTTATTGGTGAGTAGGTGCTGCAACGACACCTTCCATCACTTTGCTGATGATTGAGAGTAGACTGATGGTTAATATAAACAAATGATGCAACTGACAATATATAGATTCTCCAATTTAGATGACATCAAATTACAATCAGTAAACTTGCATTCAATCCAAAATAATTAAAATGAGCCAATGTACATTATCTTTGTTCTCACTGATTCACTGGAAAAACCGTGGGAGGCAAAAATCAAATCTCATCTAATTGCAAAATTTGCATTTTCAGTACTAAGCTATTATTATGCATACTGCAGCAGTCAATACTAATCAACAAAGCAGCTTGTATCAAAATGGTGTATACATTCTGAAAGTGTGGTGTTAGCAGGCAGACTGCTGAAATGTGCCGTGGCAGTACTTTCTGAAGAACTGCAGAATGGCATTCATTGAAATACATTAGCCTGTCCAAGGTCTGTTCAAGCCCAAATGCTCTTTTGCAAGGCTGAACCTCAGCAGGCCTTTATGAGGAAGTAAAAATCTGTTTTGCTTGTAATTTCTTCTGCAAACTATGGCAGGTCGATGATTTTCACTCGGTTGGTTGTATAAGCAGGTATCATCTGGCTCCCCAATGGCTCAGTGAGTCTATCCAGTAAATAACTGTGCCATCGAGACCAGAAAGGTCCCAGGTTTAATCTCCGGTCTTTGCTGAGTTAACTCATCTGAGCCAGAATGAGGGCAGGAGCACTACCGTTGACCTCAATGCATTGATTGACAGAGGGGAAAAAACTGGCTAGCGTTCCTGCTTAGGATCACTATCCTGGGATCCCACTAGGAAGTCTGCATCTGTGGATCTGGAACGAGGATAGGATTAGGCTTGGGGGTGGTGGAGGGGGGGGGGGAAGTGGTGGAGGTGGGGTGGGCGGGGGCAGTCAAGGTACTGCAGAAGGGACCTGTGAATCCATATACCAGGAAAGAGTAAATACTTTCAGGAGAAGAGGGTTAGGGAGAAAACTGATGAGAAAAGAGAATAAAAAATAATTAAAAAGTGAATCATATGACTGCAAGAACAAAATACATTGGCTCATTTTAGTTATTTTGGATTTAATTCATGTTTACTAATTGTATTTGATGTTATCTGAATTGGAGAATCTATATACTGTCAGTTGCACCGTTTGTTTATATTAATCTTAAATGATCAAAATGTTAGCATAGTATATGGGATTGAGTTCCTTAACGTCAATTAGGAAAATATGCTACACAATTGCATTCAAAGCATAGGATGGTGTAAAGGCATCAGAAACTATGGGATACATTCTGATAAAAACAATTGTTTCTGTGAGCTCTTTTATAAAAAAAAACTCAACAACCTTACTGTAAAAATGAAGCTGTTCAGTACAATTTTAATACAGATTGTATAAGATCAAAATGTCATAACTTTTTCAAAAATGAAAAGGTTACAACAATTTTATAGGAGAATGTTTTATTTTGTGTTCTACTGCACAAAATAAAATATTATTAACCCTTGTGTCTGCGATTCCAAAATGTGACAGTGTTATAAATCTACTAGTTCTAATCAAAGCTTTGAAAGGACTAGTGCTCAGCATTATATATGGAGACAAAAGCAAAATACTGCAGATGCTAGAAACCTGAAATATAAACAAAGTGCTGGAAGCACTCAGCCAGTCAGGCAGCATCTGTGGAGAGAGAAACAACGTTAATATTTCAGGATGTTCACACCTTTACAGTACTTAGGCCTAGAAATTCAGTTGTTTGCGCCAGCCGCTAGCGCCTTAGGAGGAGGAGAAGTGGGGTGCTAAGCGGCTAGTGCCCGGGCGCAGCGCGATCTGCACCTCTCGCGAACTTCAGTTAAGATTTAGCGGCGGCGCAAAACCTTTGCGCGCACTCAGCTGCGCGCGCAGATCCTGATGTCATTTCATGGTGCAACGCCCTTTGTGCGCCCCAAACCGGAAATTCAGTGGCGCCGGCCTATTGTGCGCCTGGCGCCCCTAGCGACTGGTAGAGGGGAACGGTTCCCAGTCGCTGCGGGGTGCGGGGGGCGCTAATTAAAGGGGACTCCTCCTGCAGTATAAATGGCAGCCATTTTGCACCACTCCTTCTTTGAGAGAGACGGATCTTTGCAGAGAGACAAAGGTAGAGAGCTTTCTGGTTTGGCTCAACACTCGCACAGGTACTTGTGGCTTCAGGCCACAGCTTTGCACTTGTCTTTAACTTCAGAGTCATAGCATTGATTGGAAACATATGATGGGGGCTGCAATGGGTGGAAACGTTGGGCTTCTCCATTGCATTCAAAGGGCTCAGAGACGCCGTGAGAGAGTGCCAGTCATGGCCAGATGGAGAAGGGGCAACAGGCGTCGGCAAAGGAGGCCTTACCCACCCAGGGTATACCGCCAGCAGTTCTCATATCTGAACATGTCTGAGGAGCAGTGTGTTCGGAGGCTGCGATTCAGAAGGGCGGTGGTCGCTGAGATCTGCCACCTGCTTCGCGGAGATCTGCAGCCACAGCTGAGGAGCAAGACGTCTCTGTCGGTGGCAGTGAAGGTGACGGTGGCTCTCAACTTCTATGCCACGGGCTCCTTCCAATCCGCTACTGGGGACATTTCCAACATCTCCCAGTTTGCGGTACATTGCTGCATCCGCCAGGTGACCAATGCCCTTTTCAGAAGGAGACGTCAGTTCATCTCCTTCCCCATGACCCTGGACAAGCAGCAAGAGTGTGCAATGGGATTTGCAGCATTAGCGGGCATCCCCATGGTTCAGGGCGCCATTGACTGCACGCATGTGGCTTTGCGGGCACCTCTAGAGAATGCCGAGGATTACCGCAACCGGAAGGGCTACCATTTGCTCAACGTGCAGTTGGTGTGTGACCACAGGCAGCTCATCCTAGCTGTCAATGCCCGCTTTCCAGGCAGCAGCCACGATGCCTTCATCCTGCACCAGACTTCTGTGGCAGACATGTTCGAGGCCCAGCCTCACCCACGAGGATGGCTTTTCGGGGACAAAGGCTATCCTTTGTGCACCTGGCTGATGACCCCGCTCCGTGCGCCCAGCACCCCTGCTGAAGAGGGATACAATGAGAGCCATCAAGCAACCAGGAACATCATTGAGCAAACATCGGCGTGCTGAAGCAACGGTTCCGCTGTCTGGATCGTTCCGGGGGAGCCCTACAGTACTCGCCTGAGCGAGTCTCCCATTTCGTTGTCGTGTGCTGCATGCTGCACAACCTGGCTATCCGCAGGACTCAGCCACTGCCAGCAGACATTGGTGGAGGAGGAGGAGGAGGAGGAGGAGGAGGACCAGCACAGGAGGGAGGCAGAAAGTGCAAGGGCCACCCGTCGGCGGCTTATTGCAAGTCGGTTCTAGGCCCCCTCTCGGAATGGCTTGTGCCAATGGCAGAAGATGAATGTAGCCGCTCCACAAGCCCTCAGCCGAGCAGGGCAACCAGGACTTCCAAAAGAAAGCATGGACAGTGCGATTTAAGAATTTTTTTTACTATGATACCTCTGTGCCCTTCCCACATGACAAACTAATGGAGAGAAACCCCCCCCCAAAAACACAAATACGCCAGTCTCGGCCTTTACAAGTAAAACAAATACACCAGTCTCGGCCTTTAAATATGAAACAAATACACCAGTCTCGGCTTTAATAAGTAAAACAAAACATTTGGCCACACCTTCTACTTTTTCCCCTGCGAGGGTGATCCGTTTCGCTTCCGTGACTGGCCCCTACCCGCCCTGCAGCTCCCCCTCAATGGGACCCCAGTGGCTGCAGCAAGGCTGGGGGAAGGCTGCTGAGGGTCAGATGGTGAGACGGCAGATGCCCTTGGGGGTCGGCCTGGACCAGCTCTGGGCCTGGAGGGGCCGGCTGCTGACTGCTCCAACTCTGCTTGGGCGGCAGCAGTCTGTCCAACAGCTGGTGGCAGCTGCAATGGAGGAGTGACAGTGTTGGCTGCAGGAATGCTGCCAACCTGACAGATTACAGGCACTCCCTGGTCGGCTGAGACATTGGCACGCGCACGGGCCAGCACTGCAGCATGCGCAGCAATCTGCTGAGGCACAGACTGCTGGGCTGCTGCGGCACAGCGAGTGCCCCGGTGATGCCTGGCCGATCCAGCGAGTGTGGCAGCAGTTAGTGCCCGTGTGGCCCTGGTCTGTGTCTGCATGACAGAAGCCAGTGAATGCACGGCACGACTGAGCACTTGGCTAGAAGCCGCCTGTGAAGCAGCGAAGTCCTGCAGACTCCTGGCCTGTGCTGCACTGAATTGTTGCGGACTCCTGACCTGTGCTGCACTGAATTGTTGCAGACTCCTGGCCTGTGCTGCCCCAAATTCCTGCACACTCCTTGCCAGTGACTCTATGGAGTCAGGCATCCTTGCCGCTGCAGCCATGAGCTCAGTGTGCCTGCGCTCAGCCTGGGCGCCCATTTCCGCTAGGAGCCGCACCTCCTCTGCGCTCACCGTAGCAGGACTGGAGGCCGCACTCACCCTCCGGGGAGAAGGCCGCCGAGCTTCCCCACCCCTCCCGCGTTGCTGCAGCCCGCTGGTCCCCGGAGCTTCACTATCCTCCGACCCTTCCCCCCTGCTCCCCTCCAGGAAAGACGCGTCACCATCATGGCCATGGGCTGCCTCGGCTGAGGGTGTCCCTGATGGGCTGGCTTCCTCTTCCTCCTCCTCTATGTCTGACTCGGACACAGTGCCAGCTTGAGGGGCCGCCTCCTCACCTGGCGAGTCACCATCTGAAAGCAGGGAGGCACAAGAGTTGCTTTAGAGTGAGGACAGGGCGGCAGCGAGGGAGGCATGAGTGCTGCTGTGCACTGCATTGGTTCGATAGTGGCAAAGGATGCTGGCGTGAGGCGCAAGTGGAAAGGGAGAGGTCAAAAAGGTGATGACCTTACCATTGGTGCCCAGAACAGGGTCAGCATCTCCAGTGGCGATGGGGCCAATCAGCCGGCCTGCCAAGATCCGCTCCACTCGCTGCTCAAGGTCGCTCAGCTGTTTCAGGTCAGGACGGCCTCCCCCGGTCTGTCGCTGCTGTCTTCTGTTATGCGCCAGCTTGGCCTGCAAGAGAAAGAACCGCCTCTAAGTAGTGTCAAGCCCTGATCTTGCCCGCACTGCCTCCCATGGTCGAATAGCCCTGACAATGTCTAAAGTCCTGATTGCGCAAGTGCTTTTCATGACAGTCCCATAGCTGCTCAATGAGGGCTGGCTATTAGGGCTTTCAGACCTGTTTGGCCATAAAGTGAGGTGCACATGCAGGGATGAGGAGGATACTGGAAAGGGTACTCACCCTGACAACCCGAGTGAGGTCGTTGAATTTTTTCCGGCACTGGGTTGGTGTCCTGCCAACCACGCTGTTGGACGTGACCCTGTTTGCCACATCCCTCCATGCTTTCCGATATTCAGCGGGCAGCGGCCTCCTGCCACCCTCAGGGAAGAGGATATGGCGCCTGCAGTCCACTGCGCCAACCAGCAGCCTCAGGTCACCCTCGCCGAAGCGCTGCGCTCTCTCCCTGGCCTTCTCCATTCTCCTGGGCGTGGAGCTGTTCCAGAAGCAGTGTTCAGGCCTTGCCTTAGGGCTGCAGTGTGCAGGGCGTGGCAGCCAAGCAATTCCACCCTCCCCCTTTAAGTGCTGACCGGCGCCTGACTGTCTGGCCTCAATGAGCAACTCGCCGCACCTGCGCTGCGCTCGCCTTCGGTGTTTGTGCCCCGGATCGCCGGCTTAGCGCCTAATGATAGTCGTGCATCGCCTGCTTTAGCGCAGCAGCAACCTCTTGGGGCGATGCAACTGAATATCGGCGAAGGTGGCGCTAAGTTGCGCCGGGCGCAAAAGTTAGCGAACGCCATGCTGTCGCGCCCCAAACGTGGCTATACTGAATTTCTAGGCCTTAGTTCTTTATAAAAGCAAGATATAAATTCAACTTCTCCTGCTCTTCTCCCTCTCCTCCTCGTATTGCAACCTCCGCAAAGTATATATCACAAGCATGGTAAATCACATCCATATAACAGAAGAATGTGGGTTTAAGCTCCATATCAGTATTTGAATTTATGGGCTTAGATTTTCCAGTTTAGCCATGTAACTGGGAAGGGAAATGGGTCAGGCAATGCCAAGTCCCTGCCCATTTTTAAACATTTGCTTTGTCATTGGAAGTGAAATCTTGGTGCCACTGCTGTTTCAGAATGAAAGGCAAGTGTCCTTGGCTGATGAAATCTATGCAGTCCCTCAGGACACAGGCAGGGCACCAATACAACAAGGTCCATTCTACCACCAGGGTTGTAAAAGAGTACACAATTGCCATACTGAAGTCACGCTTCAGTGGGTTCTACAATACAGTCCGCACAAGTGTCAAAGATAGTAGTGATGTGCTGCATACTACATAACTTTGTGGTCTCCCATAACAACCCTTCTTTCCCATGCAATGTCTTCTACAAATTCAACACCTATGTGATTTCTGTGTAATTCAGGAGAAGTGTGGTTACAGGGCAGGGGATATTGGAATAGGGCAAGCAGATGTATGATTTTTAATAAAATCTATAAATATTAATAATCATTTCACCTCGCTGAATCTGCTATGGGATTATATTATATATTATATTAGATGATTACCTCTCTCTCAGTAATGAATTGTACTCCGCTCTGTGACCTGAGTAATGAATTATATGCATATATTAGAGAATTTGATCGCCTCTCTGACTCAGTAATGAAATATATTTGTTATTCTATTATAGAATTACCTCAGCTCTCTGTGTCAAATAATGAATCATTATCAATATTGTACAGTAATATAGAATTGCCTCAGGTCTCAGCCTAGTAATCAATTCTACTTCATATAATATGGAATTACCTCATCTTTAAGGCACTCGCAATCCATTTTTTTACATTTTTGACCTATTTTTTGTTAAGATCCTTGGCTTCAAAATTTAGAGAAACAGCGCACCTGGTGGGAGAGTAGTCTTAGCCAGAACAAGCCTTGGAAGCTGGCAAGACAGGCCACCAAATGGCTAATAGCTGGTGGTAGGGAGTATTTGGAGCCAATAATAGGCCATTAAAGTTGTGCCAAACATTCAGGGGGGTTTGGTAAGGCCGGTCAGCAGTCTGGGAGCACCAGCGATGGTCAAGAACGTGACGTCAAAAACCCACCAAACATTAGGGGAATATAACGAGTAGTGGCTGAGAAACAGGCTGCTGAAGTGCCACCAGTGGAGGGGAGGGGGGAGACACAAGCAACTGATAAGCTGGCTGTGGCATTGGAAAAAAAAAAATTTTAAAATATATTAAGGAAAAATATTGAAATATTATTATCCACAATACTGATGATTGAGTTTAAAATTTAAAATTAAATAAAAGATGCTCTCTCAAGGACCGGGGAGATAATGTGGAAGACTGGCCAGAAAGGCTGTTATTATTTCGAAGAAGAGCAGGGAAGTTATCCTCGGTGTCCTGGCCAATATTTATCCCTCAATCAACATCACTAAAACAGATTATCTGATCATTATCACATTGCTGTTTGTGGGAGCTTGCTGTGTGCAAATTGGCTGCCGCGTTTCCTACATTACAACAGTGACTACGCTTAAAAAAATGTACTTTATTGGCTGTAAAGCGCTTTGGGACATCCGGTGGTCGTGAAAGGTGCTATATAAATGCAAGTCTTTCTTTAGAGGTCCTACTGAGAAGGGCCGAAAATACGTTTTGGGGAAAAATATTACCTTGAGTGGGAAAAGGATAAAAGTTATGCAGTTCAAAAATATAAGTAAAATGTTACATTTCAGTAAAATTAGAAATCTCACCTGTTTACTCACCTCATATACTAGGAATCCAATATGGTGATGATTTTCAGCAATTTTAGATATTTGTTTCATTATTTCTGAAAACTCAAAGGGCTCGAATTTCCAAGCCCCGTGGAGGCAGGTTTGGAGGCAGGAGTGGGGGGAAAATTGCAGAATCGGGGGGCACGAACCCTACCCGCCCCCAACCCGCCTCCATGCCTGTTTCCCAGGAGGCGGGTACCAGACCTGTGCTGGGAGCCGCCTCCCCAAGGCGGGAAGGGGATTAGTGCCAATTAACTGCCTGTTAACAGGTAGTTAACAGGCAATTTTTGGCCTAATCCCTATTTTTAGCCCTGAAGTGTGGGCTGCCCGATGGCTCCAAACCACGCCAAGTTAGCGAGGCGGACCGTCGGGCTGAAGGGCTTGGAGGGTTCGAGATGTCCGGTGTTCAGGTGAGTGATGGGTGCATGAGTGCAGAGGTAAGTGTGTTTGGTGTGTGTAAAGTGTTTAAATAAGTTTTACTTACCTTTACTTACTAATGCAGGCTTCCTTCTTTCAGGTCTCTGGAGTCCCTCATCTCACCGGCACAGAAAGCAGAATGGCCGCGAGTTGTCAAAAGTTGCAGCATTCTGCTTTCTGTTCTGGAGAGATTTCTAACTGAGTCTGTGGAGAAGGACTCAAGTTAGAAGTCAGATTGTCAGTGTTTGACAGCTTCACAGAGCTGTCCAACGCTGATATTTCATCTGTCAAAAGCTCTTGACAGATGAAGTGTCAATCCCTGACGTCACCTGTAACCGAGTGTCCCTTAATTGGCCTGCTGAGCCCGCTGGGCCGGCTTAACAAGGTCAATCAAGGAAAAATCGCGTGGGTTGGCCACAAATCGATGGAGGCGGGACTACAACCCAAAAAGTGGGAGTCCCGCCTCCATCATGTCCACATTGACAAAATCCAGCCCATGGTATTAAAACCATAAAATGAATATATTCAGTATCTTAACATGCAAGCTTTGAAAATTCAATGTCAAACAAATGAGAACTGATATTGGTGGGAAATAGCTCATGGGTAAATGTAGCGTGGGAAGGAGGGTCTCAAATGTGATGCCTGTTTAGCGATATCAGCCAGACAGTGGTATGAGCTCAGCAGCTGGCCTCTGTATCCCTGGGCTAAAGAGGCCGAACCCGCTTCCAACTCGCCTCCATGCCATCTTCCCGGGAGGCGGGTCCCCGAGTCACGCAGGAATCGTCTCCTCGAGGCAGAAAGGGGATTACAGCCATTTAACTGCCTGTTAACAGGCAGTTAAGAGGATTATCCCCATTTTACCCCTGCAAGTGCAGGCTTCCCGATGGCTATGAACCTCGCCAGGGTCACCGAGGCGAGCAGTGGGTCTGCGGGGGTGAGAGGGATTGAAAAGTGTGCTGTGGAGGTGAATGATGGGTGCAAGTGTGCAGAGGTAAGTATGAGAGGTAAGTGTAAAGTGTTAGAAAAAGTTTACTTACCTTTGTTTCTTCCTGTAGGCTTCAACCCTTGGGGATCCGGAGGTGCCTCATCTCAACGGCAGAGATGACAGAATGGTTGCTGCATTCTCTGATGCAGCAGCCATCTGATTTCTGCTGAGGAAAGAGGTTTGGTGAGTCTTCAGTACAAGGGCTCACCTTAGAACAGAGATTGTCAGTGTTTGACAGCTTCTCTAAGCTGTCAAACGCTGACAATTCATCTGTCAAAAGTTTTTGACAGATGAAATGTCAGATGCTGATGTCCTGTCACCGGCTTTCCCTTAATTGGCCAGCTAAGCTCGCAGGGCGGGCTTAACAAGGTCAATCAAGGGAAAATAGCGTGGGTTGGCTGGACGTCATTGGGGGCGGGACTAAAACCCAAAAACCATCAGTCCCGCCCCAACGCGCCCCCATTGACAAAATCCAGCCCTAAGAATTACTTTTCTCTCTAACTGACTGGTTGTGTGTATGAAACAATTCAGAATGTTGGTTTTTGATATTTATTTTGCAAATTTACTAACATTTCCGTATTCCATGGGAGTCATATGTGTGATATTACGTGCTCCTGCTCTCCCACCTCAAGATCACACACTCATGTTTTTTCATTGTTTCTCTTGCTAGAGTGTGGGGGTACTTTGGAGGCAGAACTTTTCCAACCTCTGGTAGAAATGAAAGAGCTTTATAAAGCAGGAGGACCACCAGCCTGTCTTTTGTGTAGTTCTCTTGTTCACCAAGAGAACATAAAGAGAAAACCACACATTAAGCAACCAGAAAGATAAGAGAAAGAAGAAAAGAAAAAAGGCAGGAGAGAAATAGAACATTTTAATTCTACTTTTACATTGCACTGAATGATACAGTATTGGTTTGTTGTGACATTCTTATTATGAACACAGCTAGCTCTTGCTAGACACTTTTATTGAGCACATATGGACTAGCTCCAGTATCTGTAGAGGCATCCATCTTGACTGCTGCCTTGTGGGTAGCCTAGTGCCTCATGGGTAATGTAGTCTTAATATACATACAGCTGGGTAGTGTAGTCTTATACATACAGCTTTATACAGCTCTACACAGCTCTACGGCTCCACCTAGTGTCCACTATAGAATGACATGTTATTGATCATTACATCCTCCTTTGAGGTTTAACAAAATCCATATCAATCAACTTTCAAGAAAACAATAAAGATAATATCAGTAACACTTTTGTTAGTGCTCTATAAACATAAACATTTTCAAAACAGTCCACACAGTTTCAAAGCTTTACATTGTACTCAAAGATTAAGTCTATCAGGCTTTTTTACTTCACGTGTGGATCTTCTCAACACGGGTAAGTCTGATGTGTCTTCATGAGATTGTTCTGGCGGTGAATGACAAGATGCAGTTGCGGCATTGTCATCAATCTGGTCTTGAATAGCCTCTTGTATTTTTAGGAGGGAACGGCGGTTCCTCCTGAGAATCTGTCCTTCCTCAGTTCTAACAGTGTATGACCTTGGTCCTACTTCCTCAAGAACTGTAGCTTTCCTGTTCCATGCATCTGGATCCTCAATCCTGACAACATCATCCCTTGTCAATGGTTTTAGAGTTTTGGATGACTCGTCATAGTATGATTTCTGTTTCAGCTTTAACAGTTGAAGTCTCTGTCTCAGTTCCTCACTTTGCTGTTCTTTTGCACAGCAGGGTAGCGTGGTGCGCAACTTGCGACCCATTAGTAGTTCAGCAGGTGAAGAACCACAGTCTAAAGGTGAGGCTCAGTAGCTCAGCAGGGCGAGATAAGGATCAGACTTGCTTTCTGTCGCTTTCTTCAGTAGCTGCTTGAGAACTTGAACACCTTTCTCTGCCTTACCATTTGACTGAGCATACAAAGGACTGGATGTGATGTGCTGAAAGTCATACTGTGCTGCAAACTGTTGCCACTCCTTACAGTTGAAGCACGGACCATTGTCGCTAACGGCAATCCTGGGAATTCCATGCCTGGCGAAGATGGATTTCACATGCATTATGACACTGCTTGCTGATGTGCTTGAGAGCAGCGCCATCTCAGGATAGTTAGAATAGTAGTCAATCACTATTAGATATTCTTTACCATTTAAATGAAAGAGGTCCATACCAACCTTTTGCCACGGTGCTGTTGGTATGTCAGCTACTATCATTGGTTCCTTTGCTTGTTTGTTTTGGTGTTTCTGACATGTCTCACCATTTGCCTATCATGTTCTCAATGTCCTTATTTATGCCAGGCCAATAAACAGTATCTCTTGCTCTCCTTTTGCATTTTTCAATTCCGAGGTGTCCCTCATGAATCCTTTTGAGCATGTCTTGACGTAGAGCCTGTGGAATGACTATTCTGTTCTGTTTTAGTAATAGTCCACTTGCGACACTCAATTCTGACCTTATGTGAAAATATTTTGGACAGGAACCTTTTGGCCAACCATAATGAATGTTCTCTATTACTGTTTGTAATACTGTATCTTTTACTGTTTCTTCTGCTATTTGCTTTGATTTTATGTCTGACACGGGCAGCGTAGCAGTGACCATACTCACATGAACATCCACGTCTTCTTCAGTAGAGCTCACATGACTCATTGTGGGTGCTCGGGATAGTGCATCTGCTAACACTATGTATTTGCCTGGTGTGTAGATCAGTTCAAAGTCATATCTTTGCAGCTTCATCATGAGTCATTGAATCCTTGGAGACATCTCATTCAGGTTTTTTTTTATGATGGCAACCAGAGGGCTGTGGTCTGTCTCAACTGTGAAGGTGGAAAGTCCATATATGTAGCCATGAAACTTTTCTAGTCCAACTACCAAGCCTAGACATTCCTTTTCAATCTGGGCGTATCGACACTCGGTATCAGTCATAGACCTGGAGGCATAGGCAACAGGCTTCCAATCTTCACCCTCTGCTTGTAGCAAGACCGCACCTAGGCCATCTTTTGATGCATCCGTTGACACTTTGATTCTTTTTGTTGGGTCAAAGAAGGTGAGTACAGGTGTGGTTGTCAGCACTGTTTTGAGGTTTATCCACTCTTGTTCATGTCTTTCTGTCCATGCGAACTCATTTGTTTTATGTAGCAGGTCTCGCAGACAGGCTGTCTTGGCTGACAAGTTAGGAATGAACTTTCCAATGAAGTTTATCATCCCCATGATGCGTAGCACTCCTTTTTTGTCAGTGGGTCAGGGCATTTTGAGTATGGCGTTTACTTTTTCCATATCTGGCTCTATTCCTTTACCAGATAGATTATCTCCTAGGAAAGTGACTTCCTGGATGCCAAACTGACACTTGGCTTTGTTGAGCTTCAGTCCATTCCGGCGTATGCTCTGTAGCACTTTAGTCAGTCTCTCATTGTGTTCTTTCAGTGTGGAGCCCCAGATGATGATGTCATCAACATAGACCCGAACTCCTTCCAGACCTTCAATTATGTGTTCCATCGCTCTATGAAAGATTTCAGATGCAGATATTATCCCGAAAGGCATTCTGACGAAACAATACCTGCCAAATGGTGTGTTGAAGGTACAGTATTTGGTGCTCTCTTCATCCAGTTTTAGTTGCCAAAATCCTTGTGAGGCATCGAGCTTTGTAAAGTATCTGGCACCTGACATTTCACTGGTGATTTCTTCTCGCTTGGGAATCTGGTAGTGTTCACGTTTTATGTTTGCATTTAAGTCCTTTGGATCCATGCATATTCTTAGATCATTGTTCTTTTTCTTTACACATACCATGGAGTTAACCCAGTCTGTTGGCTCTTCGACTTTCCTGATGACTCCTAGTGTGGTCATTCTGTCCAGTTCATTCTTGAGCCGGTTACGCAGGGGTGCTGGAACTCTTCGTGGAGCATGTACCACTGGCTGAGCATCCTCCTTTAGCTGGATCTTGTAAGTGAATGGTAGAACTCCAAATCCTTTGAACACATCCTGGAAATTATTCACTACAGAATCCATCGAATCATCTGGTCTGCTTATGGCACAGTTTATACGGTAGATTCTTTTGACCAGTTCTAAGTCCTCACAAGCTTTGTCACCCAGTAGTGAATCAAGTCTTTCAGCCACAACAGAAAACATGAGATGATGCACTTTGTCTTTGACTGTCACTTTAAGTCTGCATACACCTAAGCTATCTATTTTCTGTCCATTATAGTCCTTCAGTAGTACTGACCTTTTCTGTATTTTGAGCTTTTCTTTCATATTGTTAATGTCACTCATACTGATTAAGTTTGCTTTTGCCCCAGTGTCTAGTTTCAAGGTAACTAATGCTCCATTTACCTGCAGTGGGATCATCCATTTGTCCTCTTTTACTGCATTAACTTTATGTTCAGCATTGTCCATTTCTGAGGGCTGCACATTTTCTGTATCCTTTTTGATATTGTCACATGACACCATTCCTACAAAAAATGTCTCACTTAAATCAGTGTCCTCAATTACATTAACTGATTGCCCTTTCTTAGTTTTTACTTTTGAAAAGCATTGTTTGGCAAAATGATTCTTTCCATTACACTTTGTGCACATTTTTCCAAACGCTGGGCATTGTCTTAACTGGTGTTTGTAACCACAGCATTTACAATTAAAAATTTCATCCTCCGATTGCTTTTCATTTCTGTTCTGCCGACGTTTCTTCCCCTTGTAGGACACAGCACTGACAGCAGCATTATCACTCATTGCAATCGCATCATTATTGATTTCACTGAAAGTCTTCGCGTGCTTTCGAGCTGGCTCGCTGGCTTGGCATATTTTCACCGCATTTTCCAAATTTAGTTCGGTTTCTCTCAACAGACGTTCCCTGACTTTTTTTTATCATGAATACCAAATACAATCTGGTCACGAATCATGGATGATTTCAGCTCAGAGAAATTACATGTCTGTGCTTTCAGTTTCAGATCAGTTATAAAGCTATCAAAAGTCTCATTTTGCTGTTGTGTCCTTGAACAGAAGATGTATCTTTCATAGGTCTCATTCTTTTTGGGAGATCAATGTGCATCAAATTTTTTTAGCACATATTCTAATTTTTCTCTGTTCTCCTCTGGATTAAATACAAATGTATTAAATACCTCTATCGCCTGTGGGCCTGCAACCATAAGCAGCAACGCTATCTTCCTTGTGTCTGGCTTCGTACCGAATCCGATGGCTGCAATGTAGAGTTTGAATTGTTGTTTAAAAGTCTGCCAATTGTAGTCGATATTTCCTGTGAGTTTCAAACGCTCTGGTGGCTTCAAATTCTCCATGTCACTTTTCACAATTTTCAAAGGATTTCACCATCCTGGTACCATCTTATGTTCATTAATAAATAGACATTCTTATTATGAACACAGCTAGCTCTTGCTAGACACTTTTACTGAGCACATGTGGACTAGGTACAGTATCTGTAGAGGCTTCCATCTTGACTGCTGCCTTGTGGGTAGCCTAGTGCCTCATGGGTAATGTAGTCTTAATATACATACAGCTGGGTAGTGTAGTCTTATACATACAGCTCTACACAGCTCTACGGCTCCACCTAGTGTCCACTATAGAATGACATGTTATTGATCATTACAGTTTTCATAACAATGCTAGTGGAAGCCAGGTGTTCACGGTTTCTTGTATTGTTAGTACATTGGGAAGGCAGATCTCTCTATGCATATGTATTCAAATAGATTTTAGCACAAACCGAGCGATTCTCTGGACTCTATGTGACAGATGCACCAATACTTTTAACCATGTTTATGTTTTGGTGATGTCTCAGGGTATACTTGAGACTGAAAAATTTCGCACCCAGGAATTATCCAGTGTTGACAATGTTGCCATGTTATGACTCGGATGGTGTAGATGCCTATTCTACACAGGCTCGCCCACTTATGACAGATGATATTCCACAAAGGTTTTACAGGAATTTACCGAGGCTCTCTGCAGATTTATCTGATCGGAAGAGAAACCTTTAACAGTCTGTGCTTTGTGAATAAGAGAAGTAAAGTTCTCAAATTCATTTTTAGCACAACTCCACTGAACAAATAATTAGGTATGCAGTGACTATAGAGCTCAAGGAGGCTTCTCAGGAGGCTCAAGGAGGCTTCTCAGCTAATATCTGACCCATACAGTCCAGGTTTAGTTCCTAGTCTGTGCTTTTAGTTGTTCTTAGTTGTGCAGCAGGAGTGTTATAGAAACATAGGGACAGGAGTAGGCCATTCGGCCCCTCTAGCCAGTTCCACCATTGAATTTGATCTGTGCTTCAAGTCCATTTAACTGCTTTGCTCCATATCCAGTGATACTCTTACCTCACAAAAATTTATTGATGTCAGTCTTGAAAACTTCAATTGACCCAGCATCCGCAGTCTTTTTGGGGAAGAGCACCAGATTTCCATAACCCTTTGTGTGAAAAAGTGCTTCCCGATTTCACTCCTAAATGGCTATGATTGGCCTCCTTAACCCTGGACTAGGGAGGGAAAATAAGATAGGATTCTCATTATTTATTGCTATCGAGCAACTTTATGGAAATACATGTGTTTGGAGATCAAATGAGGACAGGATGCCACATACTCAAAAAAAAATAATTTGACTATTTAGCTAGCAGGAAAGTCCTAGAATCCTTACTTTCAAACATTTGTTTCCTTAAACATATTGGCCAGTAATTTGTGGTCAGCGGTGAAGCAAAGGCGTTCGCTGTTGGCCCTGAAGTAAGCTTCCAACAAAGATCTCGCGATCTCTGTGGTGAGAAGTTCGGCTTTTCCAGCGTTCAGTTGAGATCAGTGTAAGTTAATGGGAAATTCCATAATGTGAGCTGCTGTGAGATTAACAAGCTGACTATTTTGGTTCTGTCTTCACAAAGGAGGACACAAATAACCTCCCAGAGATGCCGGGGAACATAGGGTCTGATGAAAGGGTGGAACTGAAAGAAATCAGTATTTGTAGGGAAATGGTGTTAGGAAAATTCATGGGACTGAAGGCCGATAAATCCCCAGGGCCTGATAATCTACATCCCAGGGTACTTAAGGAAGTGGCCCTAGAAATAGTAGATGCATTGCTGGTCATCTTCCAGAACTCGATAGACTCTGGAACAGTACCCATGGATTGGAGGGTAGCTAATGTTACCCCACTATTCAAAAAAGGTGGTAGAGAAAAAGCAGGGAATTATAGACCGGTAAGCCTGACATAGGTAGTGTAAGGACTGGAACTCGGTGGACCCAACTGCAGTAAGGCAAACTGAGGCAGAGGTTAGGTTGCAAAACAAAGGTTGACTTTACTTGACAAACAAAATAACAACAGTAAAGAATACAAGCAAGCGGTAACACCAGGCAGAGCAACTCAAGACTGAGCAATGAACATAAAGTGAACGCCACTTAAATAGTAGGTATCTAACAATGCACAGGTGAATACAATTAATGAATAAAGAAGGACACAATTAAGAGAGTTCATGGAGCCCCCTGGTGGCGAGGCGAGGCAGAATCTGGGTCATTCCTTACAGGACCCCCCCCCGCTAGGAACGGCCCCTGACGTTCCCCCAGAAAGTCCATGGTGACGACGAAAAAAATTCCGTACTAAATCGCGATCCAGGATGTCCCGGTCCGGAACCCAAGAGCGTTCCTCCGGACCATATCCCTCCCAGTCCACCAGGAACTGGAGGCCCCCGCGAACCCGGCGAGAGTCCATCAGGCGACGGACCGTGTAAGCAGGCTGGCCGTCGACGATGCGGGGAGCAGGAGGAGGCCTCGTGGTGGGCGCCAGGGAACTGCTGGCCACTGGCCGAAGCTGGGAGACATGGAAGGTAGGATGAATCCGCATGGAGCGGGGTAGCTGGAGACGGTAGGACACCGGGTTGACCTTCCTCAACACCATGAAGGGGCCGATGAAACGGGGCGCCAGCTTGCGGGACTCCACTCGCAGCGGGAGATCCTGCGTAGAAAGCCAGACCCTCTGACCAGGATGGAATGAAGGAGCCGGTCTGCGCCGCTTGTTGGCCTGGATCTGCCGTTGTCGAGAAACTCATTGCAAGGCCAGCCGCGCTCTCCTCCAGGTCCGCCGACAACGCTGGAAAAACTTCTCCGCGGACGGAACCCCCACCTCGAGCTCCTGCTCCTGGAACAGTGGAGGCTGTAAACCGACTGGCACTCGAACGGCGACAGTCCTGTGGGGGAGCAGCGCAACGTGTTGTGCGCGTACTCAGCCCAGACGATGTGACGACTGCAGGTCGCAGGGTTAGCGGACACGAGACACCTCAGGGTCGTCTCCAGGTCTTGGTTGATCCATTCAGTTTGACCGTTCGACTGAGGATGGAAACCCGAGGAAAGACTGACAGTAGCCCCAATGAGTTTGTAGAAGGCTCTCCAAAACCAGGAGGCGAATTGTGGACCACGGTCAGAAACGATGTCAAGGGGCAAACCGAATAACCTGAAAACATGCTGGACCATGAGCTCGGCTGTCTCTTGGGCTGAGGGAAGCTTGGGCAAGGGCAGAAAACGACAGGCTTTGGAGAAGCGATCTACGATGACCAGAATGACAGTGTTGCCTTGAGATGGTGGAAGGCCTGTGATGAAATCCACCGCGAGGTGTGACCAGGGACGAGTGGGAATGGGGAGAGGATGCAGCAAACCCTGGGGGCGAGATCGAGGGTTCTTGTTTTGTGCACAAATGGCACAAGCTGCCACGAACGCCTTTACGTCCTTCTCCATGGTGGGCCACCAGAACCTTCTGCGAAGAAACTCCAGCGTCCTGGATGCCCGGTGAGTCGCGACGAATGCCCCCACTGCAGGACTTGTGAGCGAGTCGTGTTGGGGACAAAAAGGCGACCGGGTGGGCCGTTGCCAGGGTCTGCCTCCTTCTGTTGCGCCTTTGACCAGCGTCTCGATTCCCCAGCAAACCGGTGCTACAATTCGGGAAGTAGAAATAATAGGTTCAGGTTGTCTCTCCCGCTCGGGTGGATCAAATTGCCTGGAGAGAGCATCAGGCTTGAGATTCTTGGAACCAGGACGATATGACAGGACAAAGTCAAAACGATTAAAAAACAGTGCCCAGCGAGCTTGACGAGAGTTAAGTCGTTTGGCCTCCTGGATATAGGCCAGATTCTTATGGTCAGTCCAGACAATGAACGGGTGTTTAGACCCCTCCAACCAATGTCTCCACTCCCCCAGTGCCAACTTAACTGCCAGTAATTCCCTGTTCCCAATATCGTAGTTTCGTTCAGCGGGAGTGAGTCGGCGAGAGAAAAAGGCGCAAGGGTGCAGTTTGTTGTCGTCAGACCGTTGGGATAAAACTGCGCCCACTCCTATATCCGAGGCATCCACCTCGACAATGAAGGGGAGTGAGGGATCCGGAATAACGAGGACAGGAGCAGACGTGAAGCGCCGCTTGAGATCCTCGAAAGCCTGCGCAGCCTCAGTGGACCAACTGAACCGGGTAGAGGCGGTCTTGGTGAGAGCGTTAAGAGGAGCAGCAATGGTGCCGAAGTTTCTGATGAATCTCCGATAGAAGTTAGCAAACCCCAAGAAACGTTGCACCTGTTTGAGAGAGGTGGGTGGTGGCCAATCTCGGACAGCTTGGGTCTTGCCAGGGTCCATTTGGATGTTGCCGCTGGAGATGATGAAGCCCAGAAATGAAACCGTGGAAACGTGAAATTCACACTTCTCCGCCTTGATAAACAAGAGGTTGTTAAACAAAAGTTGCAGGACTTGTCTTACATGCTGGACATGATCGTGAAGAGTTTTGGAGAAAATGAGAATGTCATCCAGGTAGACAAAAACAAAGCGATTCAGCATGTCTCGGAGAACGTCGTTGATGAGCGCCTGGAACACAGCAGGGGCGTTGGTCAATCCAAAAGGGCATAACCAGGTACTCATAGTGCCCAGTAGGTGTGTTGAATGCCGTCTTCCACTCGTCCCCTTCACGGATGCGGATGAGGTTGTAAGCGTTGCGGAGGTCCAATTTTGTGAAGACCGTGGCTCCCTGAAGTAGCTCGAAGGCCGTTGACATGAGTGGAAGAGGATAACGGTTCTTTATAGTAATCCGGTTAAGACCACGGTAGTCGATGCAAGGACGGAGACCTCCATCTTTCTTACTCACGAAGAAAAAACCGGCACCAGCAGGAGAGGTGGACGGACGGATGAAGCCAGCGGCGAGGGCGTCACGGATGTACTCCTCCATGGCGGCGGTCTCAGGAGCAGAAAGGGAAAAGATCCTGCCCCTAGGTGGGCATGTCCCAGGCAGGAGGTCAACGGCACAGTCATATGGCCTATGAGGGGGAAGTGATGTGGCTCGAACCTTACTGAAGACCTCTTTTAGATCCTCGTACTCGGGTGGCACTCGGGACAATTTAGAGCGTGATGGGAACTCCTGGGGCTGGGAAGGAGACTTGGCGCGAAGACAGTTAGTATGGCAGGCGGAGCCCCATTCCGTAAGCCGACCGGTGGCCCAATCCAAGCGAGGATTATGGCAGGCCAACCAAGGGTAACCCAGAATTAATGGAAACTGGGAAGAGTGGATAAGGGAGAATTGGATGGTCTCGAAATGTTGTCCTTCCACGCCCAAACACAGGGGGGCAGTATGATGGTGAATGGTTCCAGAGCCCAGGGGTCTTCCATCCAGGGCAACAACAGTGAGGGGGTAATCAGGATGGGTCAGGGGAATCTTGAGCTGTTTAGCTAACCCCAGATCAATGAAGTTACCATCAGACCCCGAATCCACCAGGGCCTTAAGATCATGTTGTTGATTGCCCCAGAAAAGGGAGGACGCCAGCAAAACCCTAGACACAGTGGGGTCGGAAGGGATGGTTACGCTCATCTCAGGTCCCTCCGTCCTGGATGAGCCCTGGCTTTTCCCACCAACTCTGGACAGGAAGAGCGAAAGTGGCCAGCTTTCCCACAATAGAGGCAAGATCCCTCTCTCAATCGGTGATCATGTTCGGGTCGCGAGAGGCGGGTTACTCCCACCTGCATGGGCTCCTCTGGATCGGTCAAAGATGGACTCGGGATGGCTCGGAGGTTCTCAGATGGCTTCGAAGCAGGAAAAGCTCTGGTCTCTGGAAACGGAGTGAAAAAGGAGTGGCGTTCTCTTCGCCGCTCACGGAGACGATTATCCACACGAACGGAGATATCAAAAAGAGACTCCAAATCACTCACCGGATCCCTGGAAGCCAGTTCGTCCTTGATCTCATCCGTGAGACCGTGGCGAAAGGTGGCGATGAGCGCCTCCGAATTCCATTGGCTTTCTGCAGCGAGAGTGCGAAACTCAATAGCGTAGTCCGCAACGCTACGAACCCCCTGGCGAAGCCGAAGCAGTTTGTTAGATGCCTCTCTCCCACTGACAGGGTGATCAAAAACCCTTCTCATTTCTTCCGAGAAAAGTTGGTAGTTTAAACATGCCGGCGTTTGCTGTTCCCAGACGGCTGTAGCCCAGGTAAGCGCCTTGCCGGTAAGTAGCGAAATGATGTAGGCCACTCGGGAACAGTCACTGGGAAATAATGAACCCTGCAGTTGGAAAACCAGGGAACACTGGATTAGGAAACCTCGACATCCTCCTGGGTTACCGTCGTAGCGCTCGGGTGCAGGTAATCGGGGTTCTCTCAGAGGAGAAGGCAAAATCGTAGGAGCGGGTAACGGTGCAGGAGCGGCTTGGATCACCTGACTCTGTTTCTGGCTTTGATGGAAAGTGATGACGAGGTTCTCCAGCAGATTCTGGCTTCGGGAGACTGCCGTGGCGAGACACTGCAGTTCGTTCAAGATCAGTTGTAGCTGTTCAGAAACTTGTCTTGGCCATTGGTCCTTCTCTGCTGGGTCCATGTTTTGGCTCAGTCTTGCTGTAAGGACCGGAACTCGGTGGACCCAACTGCAGTAAGGCAAACTGAGGCAGAGGTTAGGTTGCAAAACAAAGGTTGACTTTACTTGACATAAACAAAATAACAACAGTAAAGAATACAAGCAAGCAGTAACACCAGGCAGAGCAACTCAAGACTGAACAATGAACATAAAGTGAACACCACTTAAATAGTAGGTATCTAACAATGCACAGGTGAATACAATTAATGAATAAAGAAGGACACAATTAAGAGAGTTCATGGAGCCCCCTGGTGGCGAGGCGAGGCAGAATCTGGGTCATTCCTTACAGGTAGTGGGGAAAATGCTAAAGTCCATTATAAAAGATGTAATAGCAGAGCACTTGGAAAGCAGTAACAGGATCGGACAAAGTCAACATGGATTTACAAAAGGTAAATCATGCTTGACTAATCTACTGGAATTTTTTGAGGATGTAACTGGTAAAATAGATAAGGGAGAACCAGTGGATGTGGTGTATTTGGACTTTCAGAAGGCTTTCGATAAGGTCCCGCATAAGAGATTAGCGTGCAAAGTTAAGGCACATGGGATTGGGGGCAAGGTATTGACTCGGATAGAGAACTGGTTGGCGGACAGAAAGCAAAGAGTTGGAATAAATGGGTCATTTTCCGAGTGGCAGGCGGTGACTAGTGGGGTACCGCAGGGATCGGTCCTAGGACCCCAGCTGTTCACAATATATATTAATGATCTGGACGAGGGAATTGGATGTAATATCTCCAAATTTGCAGACGACACAAAGTTGGGTGGGAGGGTATGCTGTGAGGAGGATGTTGTGAAACTCCAGTATGATTTGGACAGGTTGGGTGATTGGGCAGAAACATGGCAAATGCACTATAATGTGGATAAATTTGAGGTTATCCATTTTGGTGGCAAAAACAGGAAGGCAGATTATTATTTGAATGGCAATAGATTGGGAGAAGGGGAAGTGCAAAGAGACCTGGGTGTTCTTGTGCACCAGTCGCTGAAGGTAAGCATGCAGGTGCAGCAGGCGGTTAAGAAGGCAAATGGTATGTTGGCCTTCGTAGCAAGAGGGTTCGAGTACAGGAACAAGGATGTCTTGCTACAGTTGTACAGGGTCTTGGTGAGACTGCACCTTGAATATTGTGTGCAGTTTTGGTCGCCTTACCGGAGGAAGGACGTTCTTGCCATGGAAGGAGTTCAGCGAAGATTCACCAGGCTGATACCTGGGATGGCAGGAATGATGTATGAGGAGAGACTGTGTCGATTGGGCTTATACTCACTGGAGTTTAGAAGATTGAGAGGGGATCTCATCGAAACCTATAAAATTCTGTCAGGCCTGGACAGACTAGATGCAGGAAGGATGTTTCTGATGGCCGGGGAGTCCAGAACCAGGGGTCATAGTCTAAGGATAAGGGGTAAGCCATTTAGGACTGAAATGAGGAGGAATTTCTTCACCCAGAGAGTGGTGAACCTGTGGAATTCTCTGCTACAGAGGGCGGTGGAGGCCAGTTCATTAAATATATTCAAGAAAGAGTTGGATATATTTCTTAAGGCTAAAGGGATCAAGGGATATGGGGAGAAGGCAGGGACAGGGTACTGAACTTGGATGATCAGCCATGATCTCATTGAATGGCGGCACAGACTCGAAGGGCCGAATGGCCTACTCCTGCTCCTATCATCTATGTTTCTATGTTTCTAAGCAGCCAATCACAATGCAGAATTCTCACAGACTAGGAACCAGGAAGTGAATAAGCTCCTTTTATCCTAACTTTTTAAAAATGTTATAGAGAGCAAAACAAAGATTGGGGCTCTCACGTAGGGAAAGCGCACAGAGCGGTATGCACAGAGCGTGATTAAAACGGAGTGTACTTAAACAGAGTGTTTTATTTGGGAATTTGGAAAGAGTGGGAATTCGGAGGAGAGGGAAGGAGTTGCTGCTTTTTGCCTACACTACTTGTAGTGCTTTGTGTTACAGGTAGATATTTCATTTCAGTACCCTTAACTTAAGCTAGATCAAGTAAGTAGTCAAGAAACTACACTGTAAAATAAGTTACCTAATTAACAAATTTAATTAAATAAAACAAGTTCATATAAGGATAGCAGTGCAGGTGGTGTGCCGCAACTGCAGCATGTGGGAGTTTGTGGAGAGCATTGTGATCCCAGACAACCACGTTTGCAGTAAGTGCCTGCAACTTGAGGAACTTCAGCTCAGAGTTTTTGAGCTGGAGTCTGAGGTGCAGACATTGTGGGGCATCAGGGATGGGGAGAGTTACCTGGACACTTTGATCCAGGAGGCAGTCAACACCCCTTAGGTTAGGTAGTGGTACAGGTCTGGTTAGTGGTCAGGGACAGGAGGGTGTGACTGCAACTCAGGCAGGTAAGGCGACCCCAGGTGCAGTGCTGGAGGAGCCTCAGCCTTTGCCCTAGTCCAATGGGTATGAGGTTCTTGCTGCCTGTGTGGATGAAGGAAAAGCCAGCAGGATGGATGAACAGGCTGACTACGGCACCATGGTGCAGGAGGCCATTCAAATGGGGGGAGTGAAAGGAAATGTAGTTGTGGTAGGGGACAGTAAGATCAGGCGGATAGATACAGTTCTCTACAGCCATGACCGAGAGTTCCAAAGGTTGTGTTGCCTGCCCAGTGCCCGGGTTAAAGACATCTCCTCATGGCTGGAGGAGAATTTGGAGTGGGAGGTGGAGGATCCTGTTGTTGTGGTCCATGTAGGAACCAACGACATAGGTAGAACTAGGAATGAGGTTCTGCTGAGGGAGTTTGAGGAGCTAGAATCCAAATTATAAAGCAGAACCTCAAAGGTAATAATCTCTGGATTGTTACCTGAGCCAAGCGCAAATTGGCATAGGGACAAACAGATAGAGGCTTAAATGCGTGGCTCAAAGAGTGGTGTGGGAAGAAGGGGTTTCAGTTCATGGGGTACTGGCACCAGTACTGGGGAAAGAGGGAGCTGTTCCGTTGGGACGGGCTCCACTTAAACTGGGCTGGGACCAGTGTCCTGCTGAACCGAATAGCTAGGGCAATAGACAGGGTTTTGAACTAATGAAGGTGGGGGGGGGGGGGGGGCGGTAGTGGGAGGGTTCAGGAAAGAGTAAATTTAAAAGCAGCAAGAGAAATGTCAAGGCTCTAGAGCAGAGTAGAGTTTTCGGTAAAAATAAGCAGAGTGGGTCAGGAAGGGACAGAGAGAGTAACAAAGGTAATAGGGCATCAGTGACTAAGGTGACTTCAGGGATAAATAGAAATAAGTCAAAGCTAAAGGCACTGTATCTGAATGCGCGAAGAATTCACAACAAAACAGATGAATTAATAGCGCAGATAGGAATTAGTTGGTTTGATCTAATAAGAGATGTGGTTGCAATGTGGCCAAGGTTGGGAACTAAATATTCCAGGATACTTAACTTTTAGAAGAGAAAGGCAAAATAGAAAAGGAGGGGCAGCCCTGATAATAAAGGATGGGATAAAGACAGTAGATCTTAGCTCTGAAAATCAAGAAATAGAATCAGTTTGGGTGGAGCTAAGAAACAGCAAGGGGCAGAAAACATTGGTGGGAGTTGTTTATAGGCCCCCAAACAGTAGTTGTAATAGAGTTGGCTATAGAGATAGTGGATGCATTGGCTGTCATTTTCCAAAATTCCATGGATTCTAGAACGGTTCCCGCGGATTGGAAGGTAGCAAATGTAACCTCACTATTTAAGAAAGGAGGGAGAGAGAAAATGGGGAATGACAGACCAGTTAGCCTGACATCATTAGTAGGGAAAATGCTAGAATCTATTATTAAGGACGTGGTAACAGGGCACTTAGAAAATAATGGCCCAGAAATTCAGGTCGGGGGCTTCCCGCGGGTGTAAGCCCCCAACCTGCACTTACCTTGCGCGCTGGCCATTGAGCTGTGGGCCCGCGTGGGATTCCGATCCTGAGCCTGCTCCAACTGCCGGCGCGCAGTGCTTGCGTATCCCAGGGGCGCAGTTAGTTCGATGCGTCCCCTGGGATCACGTGGGCCATGGGGAGCCAATCGGAGCAGGGAACTGCCCATTCATAAGTTTGACAGGAAGAGCTGCCAAAACTTAAGAAATACTACGGGCAGCAAAACATCACTAAATCTTCAAATAAATTTTTTAAAACATCACATTTTTAAAATAAACTATAAATTACATGCAATAACTATTTTAAACAATAATTTTATTTTCTCACGGGGCTAAAAATAAACTTACCTTTCTTTAAAGTATTTAAAAATAAAAAACCTGTGGGAAAAAATGTTTTAATTTTAATTAATTCACCACTTACCTTGTAAAAAGCAGGCCTTATGCCTGCTTTTTAAATGTGTAACTTCTGGAGACTTACCCTCCCGGGAAAACCTGTAAAAAAAACGTAAGTTCAATGTGCACGCGCAGCCTCTCCCGCGCACGCGTTCGAACTCTGAACCCCTTCGTTCAGGGGAACGGAAGTGCCGGTTTCCCACGCATGCGCAGTGCATGCAGGAAACCGGCACTTCCATTGGGCCTACGAGTGAGTACCCCGTGCGTACTCACCCGTGGAGACCCGAAGTTCTGGGCCAATAATAGGATTGGGCAGAGTCAACACGGATTTATGAAAGGGAAATCATGTTTGCCAAATCTGTTGAAGTTTTTTGAGGTTGTAACTAGCAGAATAGATAAGGGGGAACCAGTGGATGTGGTGTATTTGGATTTTCAGAAGGCATTTGATAAGGTTATTAAAACAAAATTAGGGCTCATGGGATTGGGGGTAATATACTAGCATGGATAGAGGATTGGTTAACGGACAGAAAACAGAGAGTTTCGGGGAGCCACCAGGCGGGGTTTCAGGCATGTGGGGGGGGGGGGAAATCCTGAATTTGGGGGTCCCGACACCATCCCGCCCAAAACCCCACCCCACTTAAGTTTCAGGGGCGGCAGGTACCCGCCCCACACTGGGACCCGCTGAAACCAGGTGGGAGGGATTAGTGCCAATTAACTGCCTGTTAACAGGTAGTTAACAGGCAGTTTTTAGCCTAATCCCTATTTTGAGGGGTTTCGTGTGGGTTTCCCGACGGCTCCAAACCACGCCAGGTTAGCGAGGTGGGCCGTCGGGTTGAAGGAGTTGGCGGGGTCGCGATGTCGGCGCTCAGGTGAGTGATGGGTGCATGAGTGCAAAGGTAAGTGTGTTTGGTGTGTCTAAAGCGTGTAAAGAACTTTTACTTACCTGTACTTACCTTAACAGCCTTTCTTCCTGTAGCCGTCGGGAGCGCATCACTCAGCCGGAACTGAAAGTTGAACGGCTGCGATCTGTGAAAAGTGACAGTCTTCATCTTTGAGTGCCGGTGAGAGTTCTAACTGAGTCTGTGCAGAATGACTCAGCTTAGAACTCAGAGTGTCAGTGTTTGACAGCTTCAAACAGCTGTGAGGCACTGATATTTCATCTGTCAAGAACTCTTGATAGATGAAATTTCAGTCTGTGACGTCACCTGTTGCCGGGTGGCCCTTAATTGGCCTGCTGAGCCCGCTGGGCGGGCTCAATCAAGGGAAAATCGCGCGGATTGGCCGGACATCGAAGTAGGCGGGTCAAAACCCCGAAAGGGGAAGTCCCGCCTTCTTCCCGACAGGTTCAGCAAAATCTACCCCTGGGAATAAATGGGTCATTTTCAGGCTGGCAGGCTGTAACCAGTGGGCTACCGCAAGGGTCAATGCTTGGGCCTCAGCTATTCACAATCTATATCAATGATTTGGATGAGGGGACCAAATGTAATGTATACAAGTTTGCTGATGATACAAAGCTGGGTGGGAATGTAAATTGTGAGGAGGATGCAAAGAGGCTTCAAGGGGATATAGACAAGCTAAGTGAGTGGCAAGAACATGGCAAATGGAATATAATGTGGAGAAATGTGAAGTTATCCACTTTGGTAGGAAAAATAGAAAAGCAGAGTATTTTTTAAATGGTGAGAGATTGGGAAATGTTGGTGTTCAGAGGGACCTGGGTGTCCTTGTACACGAATCACTGAAAGTTAACATGCAGGTACAGCAAGCAATTAAGAAAGCAAATGGTATGTTAGCCTTTATTACAAGAGGATTTGAGTATAAGAGTAAAGACGTTTTACTGCAATTATATAGGGCCCTGGTGAGACCACACCTGGAGTATTGTGTGCAGTTTTGGTCTCCTTACCCAAGGAAGGATATACTTGCCATAGAGGGAGTACAACAAAGGTTCACCAGACTGATTCCTGGGATGGGGGGGATTGTCCTATGAGGAGAGATTGAGTAGGCTAGGCCTATATTCTCTGGAGTTTAGAAGGATGAGAGGTGATCTCATTGAAACATACAAAATTCTTACAGGGCTTACAGGGTAGATGCAGGGAGGATGTTTCACCTGGCTGGGGAGTCTAGAACCAGGGGTCACAGTCTCAGAATAAGAGGTTGGCCATTTAGGACTGAGATGAGGAGAAATTTTTTCACTCAGAGGGTATTGAATCTTTGGAATTCTCTACCCCAGAGGGCAGTGGAGGCTCAGTCATTGAGTATATTCAAGACAGAGATCAATAGATTTTTGGATATTAAGGGAATCAAGGTATATGGGGATAGTGCAGGATAGTGGAGTTGAGATAGAAGATCAGCCATGACCTTAATGAATGGCAGAGCAGGCTCGACGGGCCAAATGGCCTATTCCTGCTCTTATTTCTTATGAAAAGGTAAACCTGAAATAAAGGTGAATAAACTTAAAAAAAAAAAATTTTAAGCTTCTTAAAAATTGTAATTTTTATCATAATGGAGAAATTTGACACTCCACAAAATTAAAGTTAGTTTTTCAGGGCCATAACATTTGTTTAATAGTCAATACGCTGTTAAAACCCTAGTTACACCTAATCCAAAAGTGTCTGGGGGAGAAATTCAGTTGGCTGCGCCACCCATTAGCGCCTTAAGAGGGCGCTAAGTGGGTCGCAAGCCAACTGGTGCCCAGGCGCGGCACTGTCCACGCCACCCGCTAAATTCCGCAGGACGCTAGTGGTGGCGCTAGCCGTTAGCGCTGCGCCGCTACCAATGACGTCATCAGTGTGCGCAGCGCCCCGCTGACGCCCCGGCCGCGATATTTGGAAGCGCCCCCTGATTTACTGCCGGACGCTATGTCCGACCGGTTCAGGGGGGCCTACCTGCGGCCGGGGAGGCGCAAATTAAAGGAGAGGTGCAGGGTGGCCATTTTTGTTGTCGGCTGCCTGCCAGCAACTGCCTGCGCTCCCGTCCCCGACCTCCTGAACAGCACCCCCCCCCGCGGAGTGCCGGCTGCGTTCCAAGAGCCCGGCACTTCTCCTCGATGTCGGGCTCTTTTGCCTGCACTCACTCGGCCCCAGATAGCGCTGCACAAGGCCCCTCCCCTTTAAGAAGGGGAGGAAGGCCTGCAATACCGCAGCGTGACATGGCGCAGCGTGTGACGCTGCGGCACGTTGCGCCACGACATTCAGTCGCAGTGCCCCAAGAGGGATGCGGGGTGCATCCAGTAGCGCCGCGCTTCCCTTTGGGGCGCTACCACTCAATTTCCGGCAGGTGGCCGTGAATGCTTCCAGGGCACTACTTTTAGCGCCCTGGCGAGGCTGGCGCCCCAAACAGGGCTATACTCAATTTCTCCCTGGGGTATTTAACAGTGATACTAAAGTGGAAAAGCTAAAGTGTTCATCAGTTTCGCTGATTTCCCTGATTGCCCTGATTGCTGGCTGGGGTATTGGGGGGGGGGGTGGGGTGGGGGGGGAGGTGGGGTCCACAGCGCAGCCAGTGTCAGTGCAGTGAATGACTGACTGCAACTTCAGGATTTCCACGTTAAGATGCCCACGTGCTACATCCTGAAGTTGCGGTCAGTTTCAAAGGGGTACTAACAGCGCACGCTATTCGTTCACTGTTATTACCCACTACAAATTCTGGGCCAATCATAGAACATGGAAACATAGAAAAATAGGAGCAGGAGTAGGCCATTCGGCCCTTCGAGCCTGCTCCACCATTCAGTATGATCATGGCTGATCCTCTATCTCAATACCATATTCCCGCTCTTTCCCCATACCCCTTGACGCCTTTTGCGTCTAGAAATCTATCTATCTCCTTCTTAAATATATTCAGTGACTAGGCCTCCACAGCCTTCTGTGGTAGAGAATTCCACAGGTTCACCACCCTCTGAGTGAAGAAATTTCTCCTCATCTCAGTCCTAAATGTCCTACCCCGTATCCTGAGACTGTGACCCCTCGTTCTAGAGGCCCCAGCCAGGGGAAACATCCTCCCTGCATCCAGTTTGTCTAACCCTGTCAGAATTTTATACGTTTCAATGAGATTTTTATAGGTTTCAATCAGATAACAGGAAGTGGCTGAGTGAGCATAAAAATAATCTTGCTTGATGAAAATTGAGACAACAATCCAACTGGCAACAGAAAAACAACTGGAGACCTCTGCAGGATTTTCCCAGTTGCCTCTCCTTTTTTTGTTTTTACACTGCCTTCTTGCTTGCTTGCCTTGTATTGGCAATCTCATTAACTGTGCTTTTTGTTTATTACAGAAAAAATACCCTAGTCACAGTTTGACTTGATAGCAGCAAAATATTTATAGTAGCGCTTCTAAATAGTGTTATAAACAGCTGCTTAATTTTCACATCTAGATGAATTTTTCAATTTTGATATCTAGAAACAAATTACCTTTGATGAGAAAAATAAAAATGCTGTAAGAAATTTATTATAAAGTTAAAGGCTTGTTAATTGTATGAGTTTTTTTCAGTTTATACATTTAATCTAATAATTTATTTTTTCTACAGTTTTGTTTCTGATTTCCATTTTGTATGTATTTATTTTGAGCCATCTTGCCTTGATACACTATACTACGACCAATTTTTAAGCAGGATATGTTCCCACACTACTCACTGTCTGCCCCAATAAATCAGTACTTAGTACAGGTAGGCTATCCTTTATCCGCACTTCCGAAAACCGAAAACCTCTAAAAACCGAAAGTTTTTTCGTGGAGCGTAAATCGTGCGCACGACATGACCCGAGTGGCGCCAAACATGACAGGAGTGGTCCGGGAGCTCTGCCTTTCCCTGTGAGCAGGGCAGAGGGTCACAGAGTTCCCTCCTGGGTAGGAGATTGCAGGCCGAGCCGGGCAGTGTGAAGGAGGTACCGGGAGACTGTACCCAACAATACAGCGGTCCGTCCAATAGCTGCAGCGGCCCGTCCGATAGTCTTTTCTTCCCCCCCCCCCGACCTGATTTGCGGGCCAGCTTAGTGTAGGAGTCAGCCGATATCTGGCTTTCCCACAACTGGCGGTGGCAGTCGAGCCCCAGACCCCCGCTAAGTCAAGGAATTCAGATACGGAGCAGGGGGAGCCGGAAACCTCGATCTAACGGCAGAAATCAGCAGCCGTTTTGTTAGGTTTTTTTTCTTCCCCTAGCATTTTTTTAAACAGGCTGTGGAAAGAGTCTCTGTAGCTTAGCAACAGCTTCAGAGACGCTTCCAAGGCAGGGCCCGAGTGATTACAAGCTGTTGCTAAGCAACAGTGTTTGTTGTCAGATACGGAGATGAAAACCTTCTGAAATCCGAAAAATTCCGAAAACCGTAACACAGCTGGTCCCAAGGTATTCGGATAAAGGATAGTCTACCTGTATATTGGTGGCATCACATATCAATTAGGGGAGCTCCACTAAAACATACTACCTTATTTCTAACAAAAAAACGATAGGAAAACAAATATTTGTTCATGTAATGGAAAACAGCAAATGCTGGATAGTCCAACATAAAAACATAAAATGCTGGAAATACATAGCAGGTCAGTCAGCAAGTATTACTGGCTCACAATCCAGAGCCCAGAGGGCAGGAAAGTGGAGTTGATGTAGAAGCTCAGCCATGATCTTATTGAATGGCGGAGCAGGCTCGTGGGGCTGTAATCATAATCATAATCATAATCAACTTTATTGTCATTGTTAGTGCACAAGTGCAGTACAACGAAATGTAGGCTTGCGGCTCCCAAGAGTGTACATTTAGATTAAGACATTTAAACATTCAACATACATTTGGCTTGTAATACATTAACATAAACATTATAAAGCGCATTGGCAGATGTGCAGGCTTTAGAGTTTATTTGTGGAGTTCAGTAGGATGACAGCCCTGGGAAAGAAGCTGTTCCTGAATCTGGTCGTTCGGGTGCGAATGCATCTGTAGCGTCTCCCAGATGGCAGGGGGGCGAACAGACTGTGGCTGGGGTGGGTAGGGTCTTTGATGATGGTCAGTGACCTCCGTAAACAGCGTTTCTGATAGATGTTCTCTATGGTCGGTAGCTGGGTGCCAGTAATGCGTTGGGCATTACTACTCCTGCTCCTATTTCTTATGTTCTTATATTCTACAGTCACTGAGGCCAATTATACTGTCCTGACTGCTACTCAGTTGAGATTAGCTAATTCAGCACAGATGAGGAATTGAGCCTGGAGCCTTCCTAGTCTGTCTGGCTCAATAGCTGAAGATGTTACATTTTCCACACAGCAGTCTGAAGGAGTTTCATGGCACAAATTTGACGTAACATACGAGCTATCAAATACTGTAGAAATAATGTAGTATGCTTTGGTGGAGCTCCCCTAATTAATATGTGATGCAACCAATATACTAACTGTTCAAATTAATGGGCCGTATTTTCCGATCGGAGGCTTCCTGTGTGCGGAGGCCCCGATGTGGAAAAAATCTACGGACATACCTGAGGGCTCCTGATGTGCATATACTTCCGTTCCTGGGCCTCTCCAAACTGGAAATGCGCAGGGCCCATGTATCCCAGAGACACAGGCAGTTCGCAAGCACCCCTGGGATCACGTGGGCCATGGGGAGCCAATAGGAGAAGGGAATCTCCCTTCATACACTTGACAGATAGACCTGTCAAAAATATGAATGGAGACCACCCCAAAAACATAGTTTGTTACGGGTCTAAAAATAAACTTACCTTTTTTAAAAAGTATTTTTAAATTATAAATCAGTGAAAAAACATTTTTAAAAACTTTTTATCAACTCTCATGCTGGTAAAAGCAGGCCTTACGCTTTTACCAGGCGTAAGATTTCTAAGGGTTTTCTGCAGGCGGAGGTTCTCCAGAAAGCGGAACTATCTGCCCGCAGAGGCCCTTCTCTAGGGCAGGCATCCGATCTGTCAAGAGCATTCTTGACATATCGGAAATACCGGTTTTCAGTGCATGAGCTTCGCAGGCCTGAAACCGGCATTTCCGATGTCCCTACCGGTGTGTACACAGCTCGTACACACCCGCAGGGATCGGAATATACGGCCCATTATTTTTTATTGATGGTTACTGAGTGTCTGTAGAGAAATGACTGGATATTTGCTGGTAATTTAAAAGCAATGATGTCAACTGACACTATAATTTATTAAGACTAACTCTATGTAATATAATTTTATTAAGTAAGCACTAGTTGCTATTTTGGTGAACAGTGCTTCAAAGATTATTTTTTTGTATTAAAATAGTCAAATATTTTATTCTGATTTTCATTCTTGATCAATCACCATCAGTGACTAGAATTTATAAAATGAAATATATTGCAATAGACAAATATGTCATGGGAAAGGCTCTTAAAAAGATTACAAACAAATGAATAACATTTGGGTATTTTGACAAGAAGGAACTAATTTAGTTTTATAGTAACTATGTTCATGCCAATATTGGTTACATCAAATCTGATAAAATTAGATAGTCAGCATGATCTGTGAAGCTGGCTATTGAAACTGCATCATGCAATGGGATAAAATTATTTCTTAAAAACAGCAGTACTATTGGATAATGAAGTCCAATTGTATGAAAGGATAACATTTTTGATACTGTTGAATTAAATGTGAACACTTTCAAGAGAGTGACACGAATTAACCAAATGTTTATTTTCTGTGCTCATTGAAGATCCACAAATTTACTGAAGTGAATATCATGGTTTAGTCTGGAAGAGCATTAAGTTGCATTTGAATTTAATTTAAACTGAAACATAAAAGTATAACCTGTTTTCCTCAGTTATGTATAGAATATAATAGATACCGGAGGGTGGGTTACATAATTATAATTCAATCAAGGGGTTTTGCTGACATCAGTAAACTGCTTGAGCTCACTGTCGTGCCTTGTTAAAATCAGCAGAGCCCTAAGTATGAATTTCTGCCTTTAACTACTAGGTATTTAGCCTTTATTTCATGTATACCTTAATGTATTTTATTAATATATAATATTCCCTTTATTACGATTCTGCAGTGAGTACAGCTCCAAAGTTTAGGTGACATGATGTGGAACAGAATGTAAGATTGGAACTGAAGATAAGTAGCATCATGTGATCAGGTATTGTCATATCCAAGTCAACATATCTTTACATAGGATTACATAGGATATATGACACAGAAACAAGCCATTCGGCCCAACCAGTCCATGCCGGCATTTATGCTCCACTCGAGCCTCCTCCTGTCTTTCCTCATCTAACTCTATCAGTATAACCCTCTATTCCCTTCTCCCTCATATGCTCGTCTAGCCTCCCCTTAAATGCATCTATACTATTTGCTTCGAACACTCCCTGTGATAGCGAGTTCCACATTCTCACCACTCTTTGGGTAAAGAAGTTCTTGGTGACTATCTTATACAGATGGCCTCTAATTTTGCTCTTCCCCACAAGTGGAAACATTCTCTCTGTAACCACTCTATCAAAACCTTTCATAATTTTAAAGACCTCTATTAGGTCACCCCTCAGCCTTCTTTTTTCAAGAGAAAAGAGACCCAGCTTATTCATCCTTTCCTGATAGCTATTTCTGGTATCATCCTTGTAATTCTTCTCTGCACCCTCTCCAGTGCCTCTATATCCTTTTTATAATATGGCGACCAGAATTGTACGCAGTACTCCAAGTGTGGTCTAACCAAGGTTCGATATAAATTTAGCATAATTTCACTACTTTTCAATTCTATCCCTCTAGAAATAAACCCTAGTGCTTTGTTTGCTTTTTTTGTGGCCTTGTTAACCTGTGTTGCTACTTTTAGTGATTTGTGTATTTGTACTCCGAGTTCCCTTTGCCCCTCTACCCCACCCAGACTCACACCCTCCAAGTAAAACGTGACCTCCTTATTCTTCCTACCAAAATGTAATACCTCACATTTATCTGTGTTGAAATTAATTTGCCAATTATATGGCCATTCTGCAAGTTTATTAATGTCCTCCTGTAATTTGTAGCAGTCCTCCTCAGTATTGACTATCCCCCCCAATTTGGTGTCATCCGCAAATTTAGAAATTGTGTTTATGATTCCAAAGTCTAAATTGTTAATAGAAATTGTGAACAACAGTAGTCTCAGCACTGATCCTTGTGGAACACCACTACCCACCTTCTGCCACTGTGAATAGCTACCCTTTACCCCTACTCTCTGCTTTCTGTCTTGAAGCCAGCTAGCTATCCATTCTGCTACTTGTCCCCTGACTCCGCATTCTCTGACCTTGTTCATTAGTCTATTATGTGGTATCTTATTGAAGTTCTTTTGAAAATCTAGATAAATTACATCAATTGCATTACCCTTGTCTATTCTCCCTGTTACCTCTTCAAAAAATTCAATGAGGTTGGTCAAGCAAGACTTTCTCTTTTGAAATCCATGCTGACTATTCATTATTATATTTTTGGTTTCTAGATGTTCTTCTATTTTCCCCTTTAATAGGGATTGCATTATTTTTCCTACCAGCGATGTTAATCTGACTGGTCTATAGTTCCCTGGACATGTTCTATCTCTCTTAAATATAGGTATTACATTAGCTATCTGCCAGTCCTCTGACACTACACCTTTTTCTAATGAATTATTAAATATGAAATAAGATTCAGAAGCTCGCAAGATGCATGCACTTCCACATGCCAGTAGAGAAAATGGTGAAATTGTCTATGGGATTAACCTGGATATCCCGCCAGTAATTGACAATGTAAAACGTATTCAAGAGCTGGAGAAACAAAGGTCTCTACACTATATTGTAATAATGAGTATAAAGGGCATGAAGACTTAGCATTCATTATGGAAGGAGGTCCACCTGCCAGACAGGAATTGCTTTGGTACCTTCCCATACTAGCTTGGGAACCGGCAACAAGTAATCAAGCCATTAACAGGATGTAAGAGCTACTACACTCTAAGTAAATGCAGCTAAACTAATATCAATCCAGCAATCCATCAATCCACAGTAAAGAAATACAGAACAAAATTATAAAGAATGGCCAGGAATTGGAGACAAGGTAACCCAAAGCAGGCTAAATGAAAGCCAAGTTACACAGCTTTCCTGCTTCCACAATTGGAACTCAAGAGAGAAACTGGGAAAATTAACCTTGACAAAAATCAAACCTGTACCAGTCAGTGCACTGTATACAGAATTGACAAAAATTGAATTGCTATAAAAAGGTGCTGGATGGAATAATGATAATCTCAAATGTAGGGCTGTAAATTAAATCAATCTACAGGATTGCAACATCTATACAAGTAAAATTTAAAAAGCAAATAAATTGTGGCATTGTGTGAGCCTAGGAGAAGGTCACCTACCTAACCTCTTTACTATAAGAGAGTGTGTGGAGAATAGGAAAGATTAAGAAAGTATTACAAATTCATTTTTTCACCAGAAACTTTAAAAGACTACACAGCGACCTAAAGGAAGTAATTTGATTTCTTTCGCTCCACCCCCACTGAAATTATATTTCCACCTCTCTGCATCCCCTCTAACTACACGTCATTCTCTGGCCAAGATAGCAGCAAGTCCTGTCCTGTGGTTCTGTCAATTATGCTGTTTAATCAGTCGTGATTAAGTGCATAAGTGTGGCTTCAGTTGAGTCACCCTTTGTATTCTTCCCTGTATTTAGGTTGGTGTCCACTTACCTCTGACAACCCTGCTGAGATTAGAATCTCACAATTTATTCAAAACCCATTGTGACAAATATGGAGTATTTTGACATTAGTTTATGGGTTTTCCTCTGTACTGCATTCCTTAACTTAAAAATAAGTTTTTTTCCAGAAAGATATCAATCCCAAAATGGCTCTGCATTGCATGCTGGAAATAGGGCTTCTATTCTTTTAGTTTGCATGAAGTACATCAACTGCATTTAAGTCAATGCAATTGATTACTAACAAGTGCACCCAAGTTTTAGAAATAACTAACAAATCACCAGGCTATTAATCAACAACATAGTTTAATCAGTGTAGCTTTGACACAGGCAACTGTTGTCAAATCCTACAGGTGGCCACCAGCATACTTTTGTGTGCATATTATGGAGTTTGTGTACATCGTTTGAGTAAAGTATCTGTCTTGTAAACTGAATTCTCAAAGATCAGACCACAGTTCAAAGGATTTTATAGATAGATAATCTGCCATTTTTGATGTACCACTTGATTATGGCTTTGACTAGTCACAACAGACGTGGAGGCAAGATGCAACTCCATAGATAGGAACACCTACATAATTCTCAGAAACATAGAAACATAGAAGATAGGAGCAGGAGTAGGCCATTCGGCCCCTCGAGCCTGCTCCGCCATTCAATGCGACCATGGCTGATCATCCAAATTCAGTACCCTGTCCCTGCTTTCTCCCCATATCCCTTGATCCCTTTAGCCTTAAGAAATATATCCAACTCCTTCTTGAATATATTTAATGAATTGGCCTCTACTGCCTTCTGTGGTAGAGAATTCCACAGGTTCACCACTCTCTGGGTGAAGAAATTCCTCCTCATCTCTGTCCTAAATGGCTTACCCCTTATCCTTAGACTGTGACCCCTGGTTCTGGACTCCTCGACCATAACTGATGGAAATTAGGCTGCTAATTCCTTTCTGAGTAGTGTTTGACTATTTTTTTTGGAAAGACCTAAAAAGAAAGCTAATCAGAGGAACTTAGCTCATGAGTTTTTCTATTTAACTCTTTCATGAACTAGTTCAAAAGTTGTGTTCTTTGTACTGACTTCACCTGCTTGCTTCTCTAAATAATTATCTGCAAATAACCTTTTGATAGTTTAGTCTTTAACAAAAAATGTCTAGCATGACTGGTATTAATTATCCTCTGAAGTGACATGGACATGTTAGTGAAAATTCTATTTGTAATTCAGAGACAATAAAGAGATTTATTGTTCACCCAGGATAGGCTATCCCAGATTACTTTGCACACAGGTCTTACTTCGGTTCATGGGAAATGCAGGCTTGCTGACTTTACTGCCCCATTGAACCATAGCACTTACACAAAAGTATGCTGATGTAGGGTTTGACAAGTTGTCTGTGTCAGATCCATCCTGTTTAAAGTATAGTGTTGATTAGTCCTGGGCATGAGATAAGGGGGGCGAAAATAATCTTCGCCATTAGCGAGAAAAAGGTACATAGCGAATTGGCTGCCCATTTTACACCGTTTACACCATTTTCTTTTCCATCAACTTCCAATGCAGACTGTCGATTGGCTATGAGCTCAATTCACACTACTAGCAAAGACCGATTTCACCCCCAGATTATATGGAGAAGCCGAATCATAACATCAATTTTCTATTGCCAATAAAATTTTGTTTATTTCTAAATCACTTAGGGCGAGAAATTGGGCTCGCTAGCACCCATTTTTGGGGTGCAACAAGTGCCGTTAGGGATCCAAAACGGTGTCTGTGGCACGCGCGCACACTTCTGATGTGAAGCGCGCTGGATGCCATCTTGATAAAGGCGGGAGCGTGGGTGCAGTTAACGTCCACCGGAAGTATGCAGAGCAGTCGGATAATGACGTCACATGGTGATTTGATGCCACGCTGCCATTTTGGAGCTCCACGCTCCAGCCCATGCCCTCTCTTAACCTTGCACGCGTTCAGCAGCAGGGAGGAGCCCCCACCAGCGCTACTTAAAGGGATTATCAACGACCTCTTACAGGTTAGTTGCTGGTTGATTTATTTTGGCTGTTGCTACAATTCTACACGTTTTTGGTGCTTTGCATAGTTGCTTCAAGTTTCAAAAGGCTATAGGGAGTGGTGTGGCAAGTGCTGGAGTACTTTTTGCTGACTTCAAGGCTTCTGCACAAACCAATTGTTCCCAGACATGGGCGCACTTGTAGGCCTTCCTCTTCGAGCACAGCATGGTTGGGAGAATGAACCGAGGCCACGCAGAGTAGAAAAGCTGCTAGAAGAGGGAGGACGAGGAGGGGGAGAAGGGCTCTCAGCAGGAGGCCATACACGCTCAGGGTGTTCAGGGAGCAATTCTCCTACCTGAACCTCAGCAACGACTGTGCTTCACTAAGAAGGTCGTCACTGAAATCTGCCACCTGCTGCAGCCACAACCCCAACCTCAGAGCAGGGCAAGGACTGTATTGCCAGTGGATGTGAAGGTGAAAAATAAAAGCCAACACAAAATAAACATTTTAAACCAAATTTATAAATGAAATCATGCCATATTGCATACAAATTTAAACTAATCACCCTTGTGCATTCCCTTAGTGCCTGTCTTTCATGTGCTTTCATGTCCCTAGTGCTCCTACAAAGTGCTACCCCAGTGGCTGCAGCATGGCTGGCGTAAGGCTGCTGACTTTCAATGGAGGAGACCGCAGATGGCCTTGGAGGACGACCTCAAGCAGCTCTGGGCCGTATAAGGCCTGGCTTCAGACTGCACCATCTTAGCATTGGTGGCAGCAGTCTGGGCTGGCTAGCTGACAGGCAAAAGCAAAGGCACTGGTGGAGTGGCAGGGGTGGAAGTGAGAATGCTGTCATCCTGAGGGAGGACAGCAGGCTCGTGCTCCATGGAGCCACTGCCACTCCCCCCGGGGCGGTGCTTCAGCAATCCTAGTAATCTGTTGCAGGACAGATTGCTGAACTGCTGTGACCCCTGCAAGCCCCTTTGAACACTGGTATCCACAGCCATGATGGCAGCAAGTTGAGCTTGCATGACCGCAGTCTGAGCTTCCACTGCAGCAATTAGACTTTTGGTGGAAGCTGCAATGGAAGCTGAGACATCAGCCATCAGACGCTGCATCATGGTTGGGTCCACAAGTGTGTTGATGGAGTTGGCCACCAGTTCCATGCTGGAAAGGATGGGCTCCAAGCTCTGTGCAAAGCCCTGTGCCAAGTTGGCGCCAGACTCTTTCATGCTCCTTGACATTGAACGCAGGCTTTCTGGCCGGCTTTCCAATGCACCAAGCATTTCTCTGTGTACACCCATCAGCCTACACCAATCTTATTTATTTCAATGAGGTCACCTCTCATTCTTCTAAAGTCCAGAAAGTATAGGCCCAATCTACTCAATCTCTGCTCACATGACAACCCTCTCATCCCAGGGATCAATCTAGTGAACCTTTGTTGCACAGCCTCTAAGGCATGTATGTCCTTTCTCAGATAAGGAGACCAAAACTGTGCAGTTAGGGATGAGTCCTGATTGATAGAGATTATTGGTAGGTAAGTGATGGGGGTGTGATGATTTGAGCAGTGGCTGAGGTTAGTGGTGCAGCTGGTAGGATATGGCATTTGAAGATGCATTCACTGACCTTGACCACTTGAGTGAGGTCATGGCACTGCATCCAGATCCTTGGGGCTGCAGTCGTGGCATTGACCTCCATGGCTATCTGCTCCTACTGCCTTTTCACCATGTGTCTGAAAGGCCTCCTGGCCCCCTTCGGATACAGGACATTTCTCCTCCTTTCCACCTCTTCCACCAAGACCTCTAATGCGTGTCGGAAAACCTGGGTGCCCACTCTCTCCCGTGTTCAGCCATTCTTCTCTCTTTCCCAGGTCAGATTCAGCTCACAAAGGACTCCCAGCACCTGCTCCAGCCACAATACACCTCCCCTTTAAGAGGTGCAGGCTAGCTGTAAGCAGTGCAGGCTAGCAAGTAACAATTTTGAGCCCCTGCTGATGTGTGCAGCCAATCAACAGCACGGTTAGTGCTGGCTGCATGCAGAAATCATGATAATGAGCAGGCAGCACGAAGATGCCGAGCATCGCGATCCCAGTGCCCGTTTTCGGAGCTATCCAATTTTGCCCCCTTAAAGTGATCATACTGTCACTGAGAGCAAATGTAATTTTTAGAACAATATAATTCTCTCCTCAAGCTTCTTTCCCCATTCTGTTGGTAGCCCAATACCATGTACTATTTCTTGAGAGGGTGGGTAGCAGTCTCATTGCAGGCCTCAGTCATTGTAATGACTATAAAAGGTGCACATAAGAGACCATTCCTGCATGTTCTATTTTAGTCTACCTGGTTAGCCTGTTTGCAGCAAATTCCTATTTTAACAAAGTTATTAATCAGTCAATATAAATGGGTTAATGTGTTTCTTAAAAATAGCACACTCAGAAATTTGATACTAATGTATTAGCCAATGCACTAAAAATAATGGAGAGAAATTTTCAATCCCCTGGAGTGCTTTTGCTATCAATTTTACTTCCCTCTACATGTGAAATAGATTGACCTCCACTTGGTCCCTCACTCTGAAGCCCGAGCAGAGATTAGACACTGGCCATGTAGTGAAATATAGCCACAATAAGACTACATAGCTCAATACACCAATAAACTGATCTGCTGTCCCACTGGTATACATTTATATCAGAAATGGTTACACTGCCACCTACAGCGGAGATGAAACGCAGTCAGAGTAACTAAAGCAAGGGAGATGCAGGTCAGTGAGCTTACTAACAATATTTTGTGTTCCACAATATCTAGATTATAGCAGGAAAACTGATTTTGGCGATTATTCTCAAAAGTTGGAAGGTCAGATTGAGCATAACTCATTTGAGAAGCAACCAACAACCTTTAAATCATTGGGAAAAGACAAGAAATCGTATTATTACTTGCTGCCAGTTTTAATCCACCATTGTTAAGAGACAGTAATGTGGTGTCTGTAACCGCAGGGACCAGGCCATCTGTGTTGTCTGATATCCAGCTGATGGAACAGTGATGCAGCAGGCTAGAATTCAGAAAAGTGGGTTAAAAATAATTCAGGTGCTTTGACTACTTTGTAAGAACATTACACTGGCAAAACCACAGTCACCCCTGAGTAACTCGAATTCTCCTTGTTTAACAAAGCTTCATATTTGATATTTTACTTCCCTGACTAGTGAAAATCTAATTGCTTTAAGCTATCATTATTAGTGATGGACAAAACTGTTGCCATCTGGTAATTAAAGTATTTGTTGAGGATAAATCTTCACTTGAGCATAGAGGCTTTGAATCAGTTAAAAACTTTGTTGAGGCTTGCTTTTTTCCGCAACTTGAGATTAGTTCAATCTTGTGAATTGAAAAAAAATCTAACCAGTATTACAATATGTTGCAATGAACTGCAGCATGTGGTTACAGTATATAAATGAGTAATGTGCTTGGGGAATTGTTAACCAGCTTGAAAATCAGTCCATAAATTTCCAAACAACCTTATTAAAAATACTTGTGAAAACATGGCTGCTAACTACATGTGCCTTTAAGCTTCTCGAATGAAAGGTAGGTGCGCAAGAAGACAGCTAATTATAATTAGCCTCACGACACTAGCCAATAAGCTTCACTGGTAAGATTTCCAGTGTAATACATGACCTTGAGTAAGGTACTAAGGAATCATATGACTGTGAAGCATTGTGAGCATTTCCCTCAAACAGTTACAGTAAGTGAGGACGTAAGCTTTGGAAGCAATCAATGACCTACCGATATTGTGACTGTGATCGTTGTGGAATCTGGGCCGTGCCTTTTAATGTTGTCCGGATTTCTGAAGGGGAAATGAAGTCTTATTTCCACTTTGTCCAAATGTGTCGACATCTGGAGTGCACAAAACAGAAGAGTATGTATTAAGTTTTTTGATTAGGATTTAATGAAAACACTTATTTTAAAACTTTTTTATGGTACACTTTCGAGTGCTGAATTATAACAAAATATATTTCCAATATATTTCCAGTGGTCTAATATAAACCTTGTATTATACATTACAAACAAGAGTGGGAATGGAAACTGAGTTCATATAACATGCTGTGTTTGTATATTTGAAATTTAAAAGTGAGGTGACTAGATAAAGGAAGATTTTTACATCTGTGATGCATTGATAGAATTGCTCCAAGAAATAGGTTACAAGGAAGAATAAATTATTAATGAAGCCATGTTAAAGCTGTTTAGCATGTTGAAGAATAATCTGTAGTAGCGTAATAATGGTAATTAAGTTTGGCTTTGGCCTACACAATTGCCCCTATATAGGCATGAAATTGTATTTGAAATTTTGACAGCTTGTACTTCCGATGAAGATCTGATTAACTCTGCCATCATTAGTATTTGCAAATAACGAACTAGACAGGATCTAAGGGAGCTTCTGCTTTATGTATAGGTGAATGCTGCATTAATCTATTTAGGTATAAGCAATAGTAATTGCACCAGAAACCAATAATTGTTTGGTCTTGTGGTTCTTTGGTATCACTAAGGCAATTGCTGATGCTTCTAACACCTTGACTTTCTCTCTACCCTCCACTGCCTATGATTTGTCGTGCTGTTTGACCGACATCCAGTATTGGATAAGCAGAAATTTTCCCCAATTAAATATTAGGAAGACCAAAGCCATTATCTTCGGCTCCTGCCACAATCTCCGTTCCTTAGTCACCGATTCAATACCCCTCCCTGGCCACTCTCCGAGGCTGAACCTGACTGTTCGCAATGTTGGTGTCCTATTTGACCCTGAGCTGAGCTTCCAAACTCATATCCTCTCCATCACCAAAACTGCCTACTTCCACCTTCGTAATAGTGCCCGTCTCTGCCCCTGACTCAGCCCATCTGCTGCTGAAACCCTCATCCATGTGTTTGTTACATCTAGACTCGACCATTCTAATGCTCTCCTGGCCAGCTTCTCCACTTCCACTCTCCGTAAACTTGAGCTCATCCAAAATTCTACTGGCCGTATCCTAACTTGCACCAAGTCCCGTTCAACCATCACCCCTGTGCTCATTGACCTATATTGGTTTGCAGTCTACCAACACCTTGAATTTAAAATTCTCATCCTTGTGTTCAAAACCCTCCATGGCCTCGCCACTCGCCGCTCGCAATCTCTGTAACCACCTCCAGCCCTACAACCCTCTGACTCTGCATTCTTCCAATTCTGGCCTCTTGTGCATCCCTGATTTCCTTTACCCCACCATTGGCAGACATGGCTTTAGCTGTCTAGGCCCTAAGCTCTGGAATTCCCTCCCTAAACCTCTCTGCCTCTCTCTCCTCCTGTAAGACGTTCCTTAGAATCTCTTTGACCAAGCTTTTGGTCACCTATCCTAATATGTCCTTATGTGGCTCGGTGTAAAATTTGGTCTGATTACGCTCCTGTGAAGTACCTTGGGACGTTTCACTACATTAAAGGTGCTATATAAATACAAGTTATTTAGTCCATCTCATTGTCAAGCTGATTCCTTCCATTAAGTTCCTGCCTTAGAGCACCAAGGGGGAAAAATTTGGTTGATTTGCGTCTCCCGTTAGCACCCTAAGAGGGCGCTAATGGGGCACAAAGCAACTAACGCCTGGATGCGGCGCCGCTAACACCTTCCGTGAAATTCAATGGGAGGTTAGCGGTGGCGGTAACCATTAGTGCCCCACGGTGCTGCGCCGCCGCCGATGATGTCATTGCCGTGTGCAGCACCCCGCTCACACTCCAGCTGTAATCTTCAGTAGCGGCCCCTGACTTACCGCCGGACACTATGTCCGACAGGGTCAGGGGGGAGTACGTGCGGCCAGAGGGGCGCAAATTAAAGGGGAGGTGCTGGGCGGCCATTTTTGTTGCTGGCCACCTGCCAGCACCTGCCCCCGTCGCTGTCCCCGGTCTTCTGTGAAGCCACCCCATGGGGTCCCGGCTGTGCTCCGTGAGCCCGGCACTCCTCTTGACTGCCGGGCTTTTTTGCCAGCACTCCGATCCCTGGTGACCCAGCTGGGCCCCAGGTTGTGCTGCACGAGGCCCCTCCCCTTTAATAAGGAGAGGAAGGCCGGCAGTACCGCGGTGCGACATGTTGCAGTGTGTGGCGCTGCTGCACGTAGCATTGCGATATTCACTCGCAGCACCCCAAGAGGGAGGCGGGGTGCTTCCAGTAGTGCTCCCACACTGCAGCTTTTCCCCATAACCCTGGAAATTAATTCTCTCCAAGTACATGTCCAATTGCCTTTTGAAAGTTCCCATGGAATCTAATTCCACCACCCTTTCAGGTAGTGTGTTCCAGATCATAACAAATCTCTGTGTGAAATAATTTCTCCTCATTTCCCCTCTAGTTCTTTTGTCAATTATTTTAAATCTATGACCTCTGGTTATCGACCCACTTGCCAAAGGTAACAGTTTCTCCCTACTTGCTTTATCAAAACCCCTCATAATTTTGAAGACCCCTAGTAGGTCTCCCCTTAACCTTCACTGCTCTAAGAAGAACAATCCCAGCTTCTCCAATCTCTCCATATAACTGAAATCCCTCATCCCTGGCATCATCCTGGTAAACGTCCTCTGTACCCTCTACAAGGCCCTGACATCCTTCCTAAAGTGCGGTGCCCAGAATTGTACACAATACTTCAGCTGAGGCCTAACCAGTGATTTGTAAAGGTTTAGCATGATGTCCTTGTTTTTGTATTCAATGTCCCTATTTACAATGCCAAATATCCCATACCCTTTCTTAACTGCCTTCTCAACTTGCCCTGCCACCTTCAAGGATTTGGGAATATGCACCCCCAGGTCCCTCTACTCTTACACACCGCTCAAAATAGTACCATTTAAATTATACTGCCTCTCCATGTTGTTTCCCCGAAAGTGCATCACTTCACACTTAACCACATTAAATTGCATCTGCCATGTGTCTGCCCATTTCACCAGTCTGTCTTTGTCCTCCTGAAGTCTGCTACTATCCTGCTCACTATTTGCTATGTTGCCAAGTTTTGTGTTTTCTGCAAACTTAGAAATTGTACTCCCTATACCCAAGTCCAGGCCAGTTATATTAACAAGAAAAGCAATGGTCCTAATATCGGCCCCTGAGGGACCACACTGCATACTTCTTGCAGTCAGAAAAACATCCATTCACCACTACGTTTTGCCTGCTATCCCTTAGCCAATTACATACCCAAGTTACCACCGTCCCTTTAATAAATGTACTACTATTGTTCAAATAAGTTTATTATATACTTTATCAAATGCCTTTTGAAAGTTCATATATACATCTACTGCATTACCTTCATCAACCCTCTCTATTACTTCATCAAAGATTTTTAAAATGAAAAAAAATACAGGTATGTTAATCACAGGTACTGTTGCACAGAAGACAGGAAGAGCCCCCTTTAAATAGCGCCCCCCCAGCCCCACAGCGACTGGGAAGCGTTCCAGTCAACCTGTCATTGGTAGCGACAGGCGGAAAGGAGGGGGGCGCCACTGAATTTCCGGTCCGGGGCGCCCCAAGGGCGTTGCACTCTGGAATGACGTCAAGATCTGCGTGCGCAGGAGAGCGGGCGGTAGGGTTTAGCGCCGCCGCTAAATGTCCGCTCAATTTCGCGAGAGGTGCAGGTCTCGCCGCGCCCGGGCGCTAGTTGGTTAGTGCCCCACTTATCGCCCTCTTAAGGCGCTAACGGGTGACGCTCACAACTGAATTTCTCCCCCATACATTCTGTCCTTATTTTTTTTATACTTTAATATTATTATCTATAGTTAAAAAGCAAAACATTTGGCAGTTTCGGAAGCCGAGCAATAAATTTGATTGGAGCGTTGGAATTTCTCTGCAATGCAGCTAAGAAGCTGGGAGATGGAAACTGAGGCCGTTACAGTGCCATTGCTGCAAGGAGGGTACAATTACAGCATGACAAATTTGCATAGGCAGTCTTCATTGGCAATGTGGACATATGGATTTATTGTGGGAAAGGTTGATGAGAAGTGCATGGAGGTGTAAAATGTTTAATATATTGTATTGCATAACTAGTCATTGATCCAGGGGCCTCAAGATTCAATTATGAATGTTTGTTGTACTTCCTCAGATTGTTATGGTCCAGCAGCTCCCGCAGCTCTGTTCCCCTGATGATCCAGTAGAATTATGATTTAAAACAACAGCAGAAAGGCAAGAAATAAGTTAATTGTAGGACTGAAGAAAGCAGGGAGAGGCACTGTTAGTGATATGCTTTCGTATAGTGAGATCAATTTTTAATTCCTGAGTCAGGGTCACATATCTGACTCATGGCGTACTGCAGCATCTCAGACAATTCCTACTTGTTTGCCTGAACATGCTGCATCTCTGCGTTGGGGAAGTGCCAGAAAAGTAGCATTGTGCTTCTGTTCGAACAATGTATTGTGGTTGTATAAAATGTCAATGATTTTGGAGTCTCTATTTCTTTAGGTTTTAACCCTACCCACCCAACGGAAACCAGGTGCATGGGCAGTTAAAATTGCCCAGGTTACTTACCCACATTGGAGCTGCTGGGAGCCAACTGTTCCCAATTTTAACCCGCTCTACTAAGCAGGCGACACGTACACCACAGACTGTTTTTTAGCTATCTGATATTCTGATATATTCCTGACTGTTCACAGTCAGAAAGAAACTGGAAACCTTCCAACACAATGGGGGGAATTTTAGTCCCCAAGGATGGATGGGTTAGTGGTGGGTGGGTAGGTTAAAATATCAAATATGTGAAACCCGACCCCCACTTCTGGTTTCGATGGAGGCGGGTTTGGGTGTGGCCGAGTAACCTGACCTCGAGGGGCAGGTCTGCCATTTTAATATGTTAATGAGGGCACATCACTCCAATTTTGACTGCAATTTAAATTAACACCTCCAGCGCCGGTTACCCGGGACTCCGGAAACTCGGCAGTAAAATGGAGGCGAGATTGAGCAGCACTTCATGGGGGTGGTTAAAGGGCAGGTGACTGCAGCAGTCCAAGATCCCCGATGTATTTGTACCTGCAAGCAGACTTAAAGGGTGGCTGTTAGGAGACAACAGATACCACCTTCAAACTTGCCCGATGAAATGTGTGAGGAACCCCACCAATGAACTCCAAGAGTGGTACAATGACAGCTATATGACCACCAGATGTGCCATTTAAGCAAGCCATCGACATGCTCAAGATGCACTTCAGGTGCCTGGGCAGATCTGGAGGCACCCTTCAGTACTCGCCAGCGAGGGTCTCTAGAATGATCGTGGTGTGCTGTGTTCTACACAACATTACACAGCAACAAGGATTAGAGCTAGAGGGAAAAAAAGGCGCTCATCACTCATCATCTGATGACAATTCCAATGAAGAGGAGAAGGATGAGGAAGAGGTGGATGAGGAAGATGAAGATGGTGCACCCAAGTCCACACCAGCCGCTCACATTACTGCTCGGGGTGCCAGGGATGCTATAATAGCTCAAAGGTTCAGTTAGTCACTCACACTGGACCAAAGTAACTATCATATCCCCCGGCCCCACCCACCCCCCCCCACTCACACAAAGCAGTCCTGCAACCAACCACACCCCCATTGCACACTCCCCAATTTGTCGCGTCAATTCATGTCTTTACATTCACCACCAATTAAACTGAAAATGAGATGAGGCGAGTTGCCACTCGGCATGCAAGAATGGGCAACACGGGGAAGTGGTGCAAATTAATACATTTTAAGTGAGATAATAACAAAAGGAACCTTAACACCATAACATTTTAACAAACACCCATGCGCATACCCTTAGTGAATTACAATGTTTTTCTCTTCCTTTGCCTACTGCTCCTAAGTGGTGCAACCCCTGTGGCTTCACCAGACATAGAAGCAGGCTACTCAGATCCCTGCTCTGACTACTAACATGCTCTTGACCATCGACCTCCCGGTGTTGGAGAACCCTGCCTAAGACTGCTCTACTTGTAACTGTAGGGGCAGGCTCGGCCATCGGGAGATGAGGCAGCATGTCGGGTACAGGCTGAGGGGGTCGGGGGATCCAATGGGTGAGACGGGGGTTGCTTTGAGTGGAGATCCCACTTCCATGTCCCATTTTGCCATCCTCCATCTCCTTGGCCAGCAGCACATCACTCCTACCTCTCTGCTGTGGAGCAGCTTGGTGTAGATCCATGATGCGTTGTAAGGCCATGGATAAGGTATCTGTCATTCTGTTTAAGGCAGTAGACGTGCTGCCATCCAAAGTCTGCACTGACGTGGGCATAACCTGAATGGTCTGGTTTGATAGCCATGAGTGAAGTTCCACGGAAGCGGCCATTCTCTCCATGACAGACATTCTTGCAATGGCCAGTGACATCAATCCACAAATATTCAAGCTGGACGTCTCTATCTTTTCTGCTATTGTGGAGTGTGTGTGGCATGCCTGCCAGTACATCACAAATTTGCTGCTACCCCTCAATGATTCTTCTTTTCATCACTAATCCCTGGGAACAGGAATAGGCCATTTAGCCCCTTGAGCTTGTCTGCCATTCAATGAGATCATGGCTGATACGTGACCCAACTTTGCCCCAAATCCTCTAATATCTTTGGTTAACAGAAATCTATTAATCTCAGATTTAACATTAACAATTGAGCTAGCATCAACTGCCGTTTGTGGAAGAGAGTTCCAAACTTCTACCACCCTTCGTGTGTAGAAGTGTTTCCTAACTTCATTCCTGAATGGCCTGGCTCTAATTTTTAGGCGACGTCCGCTAGTCCTAGAATCCCCAACCAGCGGAAGTAGTTTCTCTCTATCTACCCTATCAGTTCCCCTTAATAACTTGAAAACTTCGATCAAATCACCCCTTAATCTCCTAAATTGCAGGGAATACAACCCTAGTTCGTGTAATCTCTCCTAATAATTTAACCCTGGAGTCCAGGTATCATTCTAGTAAATCTACTCTGCACTCCCTCCAAGGCCAATATATCCTTCCTAAGGTGTGGTGCCCAGAACTGAACACAGTACTCCAGGAGTGGTCTAACCAGGGTTTTGTATAGCTGCAGCATAACTTCTAACCTATTGTATTCTAGTTCTCCAGATATAAAGGCCGGCATTCCATTAGCCTTTTAAAAAAAATTTTAATACATGTTCATGACATTTTAATGAACTATATTCATTGACCCCTAAGTCTCTTTGGACCTTAATTTCATCTAGCTTTTCAACATTTAGAAAGTACTCTGTTCTATCCTTTTTAGGACCAAAGTGGATGACCTCACACTTGCCTATATTGAAATCCATTTGCCACAGTTTTGCCCATTCACGTAATCTATTAATAATCTGTAATTTTATGCTTCCATCTACACTGCTTACAATGCCGCCTATCTTTGTGCCATCAGCAAACTTGGCTATGTGGCTCACTATCCCATCATCTAAGTCATTAATAAATACAGTGAATAATCTGTGTCCAGCTGAGCAGAGCTTGGAGAGGATTGTTGCCCCTAACGCGGACTCTCCACAGCTGGCCCTGCAACAGTGTCTGCTCGTGCTCACCTGTGAACTGAGTCACCAGGTGAAAGCCCAACTATTTGTCTATCAGGACCCACAGATGTTTGAGTATTTGCCACCTGTTGCCGGCTCCTCACTGCACCTAGCAATACATCAAGTCATGCGTCGTTAAACCGGGGCGCAGACCTTGACAGTCCTGAGTCCATCTTTAAACTCCGCCGTCTCTGCACGAACTTTGAACTTCTCCAAATGCCGTCTTTGAAACGGCCCTCTAAATAGTCGAGTTGAGATTGCGTCATGTGGGTGCTCACCACGCCCGCGGTCCCGCATTGGAGGCGTGAAACCTGGAAGTAAAATTATAATTAGGTAGTCATGTGGAAATTGGACATTCAGGTGCAGCAAACCACTTCCTGGTTTTGTGCCTACTATCGTCACCACCACCCACCCCCCCCCCACTCCACCCCCCACCCCACTCCTCCCCCCACCATCACTCCACCGCCCTCCCACGCCCCCGCCGACTCAGAACCCGCCTCTGGGTTATTATTGGGCCCAATTAGTGTGAGTATCTTATCAATTATGGAAAAAAGACACCAGAATAATTCCTGTTCCAAGTCCTTTCTGTGAAAGAATTGGTTAAAAAATTCTGAAATTTAAGTAACTGACAATCGTACTGTGCTGCAGAATCACTTTGCATTATTATAGCAACTATTTAATGTGGCTTAATGAGCATTGACTATTTAGTCACTTTGAAGTTTTGTGCCAAAACCAAATATGTTTTGCAACCATTGCAACGACATTGACCAGAAACTTAACTGGGCCAGCTACATAAATACTGTGGCAACAAGAGCAGGTCAGAGGCTGGGTATTCTGCGGCAATTATCTTGCCATTGACTCCCCAAAGCCTTTCCACCATCTACAAGGCACAAGTCAGGAGTGTGATGGAATACTCTCCACTTGCCTGGATGAGTGCAGCTCCAACAACACTCAAGAAGCTCAACACCATCCAGGACAAAGCAACCCGCTTGATTGGCACCCCATCCAACACCTTAAACATTCACTCCCTCCACCACTGGTGCACCGAGCTGCAGTGTGTACCATCTACAAGATGCACTGCAGCAACTCGCCAAGGCTCCTTCGGCAGCACCTCCCAAACCCGCAAGCTCTTCCACCTAGAAGGACAAGAGCAGCAGGTGCATGGGAACACCACCACCTCCAAGATCCCCATCAAGTCACATACCAACCTGACTTGAAAGTATATCGGCGTTCCTTCATCGCCGCTGGGTCAAAATCCTGGAACTCCCTCCCTAACAGCACTGTGGGAGTACCTTCACCACATGGACTGCAGTGGTTCAAGAAGACGGCTCACCACCACCTTCTCAAGGGCAATTAGGGATGGGTAATAAATGCTGGCCTTGCCAGCGATGCCCACATCCCATTAATGAATAAAAAAAACAAAAAAAACTTGTGCTTTGTTGATTTAATCTATAAAGTGTTGTTCCACAGAATTCTAATCCCCAAGTCAGAAGTTTTCTTATACACAGTTCTGATTTGTGGTTACTGTGTTTTCTGTGGGTAGGATAAAACTCTAGATTGTTATTAAAAAATGTAAGAATCTGAAGCTGCAGTGGTTACATTTAACAAGGTCCAGCTTTGAATTTCTGACATGACTACGGAAGGTTGATAAATATAATGCTTCAGATCAACTCCATCTAACATTGCAGCAGTCAAACCTGTATGGATTATCTTTCTGTGGCTATGATGAACATCATCTTATTAAAAGAAAAAGATGTACTATCTTTCCAAGCCATGCTTTTAAAATGTGCTCTGTATGCTAGCACAGAACGTTTAAAAGTGTTCATCAAACCTTTGGTTTTGCTGAGGGGGAAGAGTTGGAAAAGCCATACTGTGCCAGTAGAGTGGCAGGATGTGGGTTTGCATCCATGATTCACATCCCAAATGCAAGATCTCATTTAGGCTGTTGAAAATGTGGAGTGGAGAGAGAACAAAGGAAGAGGCTCTTCTGCATACTTCTCAGAAAGTTACAGTGAATTGGCAGAGACTGGAGTGGGTAATTTTTTTCACTCTCAACATGGGACAGTTGGGGGAGAGGAACATTAGAAGGTGTAAAAAGGCTACAATGTGCTTTGTAGCATTTGAAATCCATTATTAAACTGCCAGTAAATTACTGCTAAATAACTGCTAAATTAAAAAGTAGAACCTCAAGGGTAATAATGTCTGCATTATTACCTGAGCCACGAGCAAATTGGCATAGGGTAAATAAAATTAGAGAGATGAATGCGTGGCTCAAAGACTGGTGTGGAAGAAATGGGTTTCAATTCCTGGGGCACTGGCACCAGTACTGGGGAAAGTGGGATCTGTGTCGTTGGGATGGTCTTCACCTGAACCGTGCTGGGACCAGTGTTCTGGCGTGTCGTATAACTAGGGCGATAGAGAGGGCTTTAAACTAAATATTGGGGGCATGGGGTCAAATTTGAGAAGATGTGGTAAACCAAAGAGTAGAGACAAGGCAATAGAGAAAGGTATTAATATGGGAAATGAAAAACAGACCATGACAGGAAGGGATAGAGAGTACACATTTAAGAGTAAATCAACAGATAAGGCTAGAGGTTACAAAAATAATAAAAGGGCAAAACTAAAGGCTCTGCATCTGAATGCACGTAGCATTCAAAACAAAACGGATGAACTGATAGCGCAAATAGAAATAAATAAATATGACCTGATAGCCATTACAGAAACATGGCTGCAGGATGACATAGATTGGGACCTGAATATTGAAGGGTACATGACATTTAGGAAGGACAGGAAGGTGGGAAAAAGGTGGAGGAGTGGCTCTGTTAATTAATGATGGTATTAGCACAATAGAGAGGGATGACCTAAGTTCAGGAAACCAGGATGTAGAAGCGGTTTGGGTAGAGATGAGAAATAATAAAGGCAAGAAGTCACTTGTGGGAGTGGTGTACAGGCCCCCTAACAGTAACCACATGGTAGGATGGAGTATAAAGGAAGAAATAATGGGAGCTTGTCAGAAGGGTACTGTAGTGTATGTACCCGTCTACCTTTAAGGGAACTATTGAATGTAACCGTTCACCTTTAAGAGGACTACTTTCGGTGTGGCACTATTTGTTTGGCTTCTGTATACTGTAATACCGATAGTGACCACACCAGTATATAAGTGTTGTGGCAGGATTGCTGGGGCAGATTCGCCCGGACCTTCGAATAGTAAAGACCTGTTTGTTTGTTACTTCTGAAGTCTGTGTATTTATTAACTGCACAACCCACAGACTTTACAGTGGCGACGAGTCCGATCGTACCCTGTGGCAAGATTACCAAAGCAAGAAGAGCGTCGAAGAGAGGCAACCGCCCTCGTCGTGCTGCTGGAAGAAAACACGAGGCTGCAGCAGGAGAAAGGTGGAAGACTTTAGCAACAAAAGCTTCCGTCTGCAACAGGCACTGACTACCCTTCTACCACGGTGCGGAGTGAGCCGATCAGCAGGGAACAAGGCGGCCGAAGAGACTGTGAGTAGGGGAAGGTGTAGAAGTATCCGGAGGATAAGGGCAGAGCACTCGACCTCGGTCGAGGGGGAGCTGAGCCGGTCAGAAGTCGGGTCCAACGGCGTCGGGTGACAGCCGGACCGCGATCAGCGGGAAAAGCCGGGCAGCGACCGCAGCCACGAAGCGCTGAGACTGGGAGTAGGCGCGGGAAGAGAAACCCAGCGCAGCCGGGGAGGGAAACACCGGTCTGTGAGAGGGCTGGGAGGCGAACAGGAACCGTGCGGGTGAGAGAGAGAGACAGAGCCGAGCAAGGGGAGAGAGACTGCGCGAGAGCCAGTCCAACGGCTGAGCTGTTCTCCACCAACGGGGTACCCAGCGCCGGTAGAGCCGTGCGGGCGGGAGGAAAAGACAGAGCCGAGTAAGGGGAGCTGTGCGGAAGCCAGCCCAGCGGCTGAACCTGTCCGCTGTGGGGAAAGCGTACCCCTTCCACCAGGGAAGAAACGCGGGAAGCCGCCATTAGGCGGAGAAGACGATTGAAGTGGGCGGGGCGAGAAGGAAAGAGCGGGAAACCGCCATTTTCGCGGGAAAACCGCCATCTTAGAAATAAACAAATAAATAAGAATACTTGAAGAAATACTTGTGTTGTACCCAAGGAAAGAAAGATGCCTAAGCGGGCGGACATCAACGAGTTCAATTCGGAAATAGAAGACTGGGCCACGTACGTAGAACGTATTGAGATACATTGTAAGGCTAACAAAATAGCTAAGGAGGAAAAAGCTTTAACCTTACTTAACATGATGGGTGCGAAAACATTCGGGTTGTTGAAGCATCTTCTCTCACCAGCTAAACCGGCAGATCAGACTTTTGATGATATTGTAGCAGTGCTGAAGGATCACTTGAACCCCACACCATTGATGCTGGCTGAACGATTCAAATTCTACGCAAGAACGCAGAGGAAAGACGAAAGCAATGTGGAATACTTGGTCGAACTGCGTAGGATAGCGAAATACTGCCAGTTTGGAGGGAATCTGACAGAGGCACTGCGTGACAAGTTCGTATGCGGATTGTCCAAAGAAGGAACGCAGAAGCGACTACTGGAAGAAAATGACCTCACACTGGACAGGGCTGTCCTCACAGCTGCATCGCACGAAGCCGCAGCGAAAGGAACGGCGGAAATGCAGCTAAAGGCGGCGGCACTAGGGGTGGACCAAATTACTTCGAGCACAACAAAATGCTACCGTTGTGGGAAGACAACACACGACCAAAATCAATGCTGGGTTAAAAACCAAGAATGCAGGAAATGTGGCAAGATCGGGCACATAGCTAAGGTATGCCGGTCAGGAGCAACGTACAACAATAAGAAGTCACCACAAAAATGGTACGGAAAGGTACAAGAGGTGACTAAGAAGAGTCTGAGGGAACAGAAGTCGGTCTCACACTCCAAATGCAAAGGACTGGACAGTCTGAGAATTCACAACGTGAGCAATGAAGCTGACCGACAAACTATCTGGATAACGCTACAGATTGCAAAGGTCCAAGTAAAAATGGAAGTGGACACCGGATCGGCGTTGACGGTCATGAATAAGCATGACTATAAAAAAAATTTCAAGCATATTCCACTACGGGATACGGAACTAGTACTACAGACATACACGGGGCACAAAGTATTCCCCATCGGAATGATAGAAGTCAAGGTGAGATACAAGGATAAAGATCATCACCGGTTGGACCTGTATGTATTGCCTGAGGGAGGACCACCACTTCTGGGACGGGAGTGGATCCGAAAAATAAAATTGGACTGGCAGTCACTAAACACCATGACGGTGGATTCCGAAAAAGAGGATGTCAAACCTGAACGGTTGTCCAGAATATTGGACGAAGCTAAGGAGGTATTCCAGCAAGGACTGGGAACACTGCGAGGTATTAAAGCAAAGGTTAAGATTGCAGAAAATGCAAGCCCAAAGTTTTTTAAGGCCAGATCGGTACCTTACGCAATACGACCAGCTGTGGAGGCAGAACTGGAAGAACTTGAACGATCAGGGGTTCTGTCAAAAGTGGACTGGAGTGAGTGGGCCACGCCCATTGTTCCCGTCATGAAGTCCTCACCGAGTAATAAGCCAGGGGGACCGGGGAAGGTCCGTATCTGCGGAGATTTCAAGATTACTGTGAATCCGGTGCTTCACACGGTACAATACCCGCTTCCGCGGATTGAAGATATCTTTGCTTCGTTGGCTGGAGGGAAGCATTTCACGAAAATAGATCTGGCTCAAGCATATCTACAGATGGAGGTTGAGGAAGAGTCACGCCAGTACCTCACCATCAACACTCACAGAGGCTTATATCGCTACAATAGACTGGTCTTTGGGGTAGCTTCGGCGCCAGCAATTTGGCAGAGGGCCATGGAACAGGTGTTACAAGGAATTCCAAACACGCAGTGCTATTTAGATGACATTTTAATCACGGGAAAAGATGAGGAAGAACACCTCACGAATTTGAAACTGGTACTCACCAGGTTGAAGGAGTATGGCCTTCGGGTTAATCGCAAGAAGTGTGAGTTCTTCCAAAAACGGATCTCATACTGCGGTCATGTCATTGACCGAGAAGGACTGCATAAGTCACCTGAAAAGATAGAAGCGGTCGTGAAGGCCCCCGCTCCAGGAAATGCATCACAGTTAAGATCATTCTTGGGGTTGATTAATTACTGTCACAAGTTTCTGCCAAATTTATCCACGGTGCTGCATCCGCTGAATGACCTGTTGCGGAAAGAAACACCATGGAAGTGGAGTGAAGAATGCAAAAAGGCTTTTCGCAGAAGCAAGGAGTTGATTACCTCTGAAGAAGTGTTGGCTCATTTCAACCCAGCATTACCCCTTCGTCTAGCTTGCGATGCTTCCCCGTACGGAATTGGGGCAGTACTCTCGCACAGGCTACCAAATGGCTCAGAAAGGCCAGTGGCTTTCGCGTCCCGATCATTGACACCCGCGGAGCGAAATTACGCCCAAATAGATAGGGAGGCCCTCAGTCTTATGTGGGGCGTGAAGAAATTCAACCATTACCTACAATGTAAAAAGTTCACATTGCTGACAGACCACCAACCGTTGGTGTCCATATTCAACCCAAATAAGGCCGTTTCCACCATGACAGCACAAAGGTTACAAAGGTGGTCCGTGTTACTTGGGGCACACCAATACGAAATTGAGTACAAAAGGTCTAAACAGCATGGAAATGCTGATGGGTTGTCACGCTTGCCATTGCCGATGGTAGAAGAAGCGAGTATAGTGGACCCAGTAGAGTTGTTCCACTCATCCATAGTGGAGTGTCTACCGATAACAAACTCAATGATTGAGAATGAGACAAGGAATGACCCGACTCTTTCACGAGTCTATGATGTAACGGTGGAGGGATGGCCAGCACAGAGCGAACCAACACTGCAAGCATTTGCACAGAGGAAAGAACAACTGTCAGTGTGTCGAGGAACCCTGATGTGTGGATCTAGAGTGGTGATTCCACCCAAACTCCAAAAGAAGGTGCTAAAGGAGCTGCACGAAGGACACCTGGGGGGAGAAAGATGAAGAATCTAGCAAGAGCGTTTGTGTGGTGGCCAGGCATTGATGGAGACATAGAGGAGATCACGAAGAACTGCCTAGGATGTCAGAGGGTTCAGAACGCGCCACCCCAGGCTCCTCTGCATCCATGGGAGTGGCCCTCATCGCCTTGGCAAAGAGTACACATCGACTTTGCTGGTCCATTTATGGACTCGATGTTTCTAATAGCGGTGGATGCCCACTCCAAGTGGCCGGAAGTAATTAAGATGACCACCACCACGACGGAAAAAACCATCACAGTGTTAAGGACTATGTTTGCTCGGAATGGCCTGCCGGAACAGATCTGTTCTGATAATGGACCACAATTTGTGTCCGAAGAATTCAAGAAATTCTTAAAGAGCAATGGGGTTAAACATTACACGTCAGCCCCATACCATCCCACCTCCAATGGATTGGCTGAAAGGTTTGTCCAGACCTTCAAGAAGGCCGTAAAGGCCATGAGTAATGAAAATATAAGTCTGCAACATAAGGTGGATAGCTTTTTTGTTGGCATACCGAAATGCGACACATGCGGTCACAAATCAAACTCCCGCAATGATGTTCTGTAATAGACGCCTAAGATGCCGGCTGGATTTACTAAAACCAAACGTCAGAAGAGACGTAGAGAACCGGCAATTCCAGGGCATGAACGACAGGGTCACTAGATCTTTCCAGATCGGTCAACGAGTTTTGGCCCGGGACTACCGTACTGAGAAATGGCAGCCTGGAACTATTGGGAAAAGGCTGGGGCCATTGATGTACACCGTGGACATTGGAGACAATATAATAAGGCGCCATGTTGACCAAATCATAGGGTCCGCCACAAATGGGCAACCGACTTCACCACCTTATCCGGGTAATGTTGAAACTGAGATACCCAGAACACCTACTTCCGATCTAGTGATACTGGAGTCAGCTGAACCTGACACGGCTTTTCAAGCCGAATCGACCTTGCCAGAAGCACCTCCTAGCCCGCCTGAAATGACGACACCACTGCGGCGTTATCCGGACAGAATCCGGAAACCCCCGGAAAGACTGAATCTATGAACTGTCTTACATAAACCTGTATATATGTTAGAATGTATGTTCACTATGGACTTAGTAAGTAATAAGCTAAAAAGGGAGGATTGTAGTGTATGTACCCGTCTATCTTTAAGGGAACTATTGAATGTAACCGTTCACCTTTAAGAGGACTACTTTCGGTGTGGCACTATTTGTTTGGCTTCTGTATACTGTAATACCGATAGTGACCACACCAGTATATAAGTGTTGTGGCAGGATTGCTGGGGCAGATTCGCCCGGACCTTCGAATAGTAAAGACCTGTTTGTTTGTTACTTCTGAAGTCTGTGTATTTATTAACTGCACAACCCACAGACTTTACAGGTACGGCAATAATCATGGGCGATTTTAATCTGCATATAGACTGGAAAAATCAGATGGGCAAAGATAGCATAGATGAGGAGTTCATGGAATGTTTTCGGGATAGTTTCTTACAACAGCATGTTCTGGAGCCAACCAGAGGGCAGGCTATAGAAACATAGAAGATAGAAGCAGGAGTAGGCCATTCGGCCCCTTGAGCCTGTTACGCCATTTAATGAGTTCATGGCTGATCATCCAAATTCAGTACCCCGTCCCTGCTTTCTCCCCATATCCCTTGATCCTTTTAACCTTAAGAAATATATCTAACTCCTTCTTGAATATATTTAATGAATTGGCCTCAACTGCCTTGTGTGGTAGAGAATTCCACAGGTTCACCACTCTCTGGGTGAAGAAATTCCTCCTCATCTCAGTCCTAAATGGCTTACCCCTTATCCTTAGACTGTGACCCCTGGTTCTGGACTCCCCGCCATCGGGAACATCCTTCCTGCATCTAGTCTGTCTAGTCCTGTTAGAATTTTCTAAATTTCAGTGAGATCCCCACTCATTCTTCTAAACTCTAGAGAATATAAGCCTAATCGACCCAATCTCTCCTCATACATCATTCCTGCCATCCCAGGTATCAGTCTGGTGAATCTTCGCTGCACTCTCTCCATGGCAAGAACATCCTGTTAAGTATGTGTATTGTATTGAACAATTAACACAAAGACTTAAACGTATAACTCAAACAGGTCTTTACTGGTTGGAGGTAGGGACTATACATAGGTCTTTACTTCATGCCCACAGGCGGGAACTGAGGGGAGATCAGTACCCACAGTACTATTTATACCCCTATGGCCAGGAGTGGTACTGCGTATCACTACGCCCAACAAGTAGTGCAGTCCTGTCCATAGGTTCAAAGTAGCACACATATTACATACACAACATTCCTCCCTTCCTAGCTTTACAGTCATCTCCCCATTTAACATAACGTAATAACATATATACATATATAACTTCAGGTTTACATAACAGAATAACATAGATACATAGATAACTTCATGTCAAAACAGATCACAGATTCAGTCTCTGCGGAAAACAGTTCACAGATTCAATCTCTGTGGTGGAGTCGGTTCACGTTGCTGGAGTGACTCATTCAATAGTCCTTCCATGGATTTAACAGTTTGAACTTCCGAACTGAATTGGCTCCGTTCGGAGGGACCACGTGTGTGATCTGGTAGAGGTAATAATGGTTCAGATGGGTCATCTTCTGTTTCGACTTTTCCTTTTCTGCTTCTTGGAGACTCTCTGGGCTCCACTGTCAGCTGCCAGCTGCATGCGCAGTTCCTCCTTCTCTCCTTCCTTTTTCCGTAGTAGAGCCACCTTCTCCCGATGTTCCGTAGACTTTCGGTGCTCCTCCATGATTTCTGTATGGTGGGAGTCGAAGTTACAAGTTGGGCAGGACAGGACATAGTAATATTCGGTGTCGTCCTGATCTAGGCCAGCGAGAGGGTCTTCTATTTCCTCCATACCCAGCTGGGCGTTAGCCAGCTTTTGTTCCAAGTCCAGACATCTTTCCTGAAGAGACTTCTTCATGCGTACCTCTTCATCCAGCTTTTTCTGGGCTTTCAGCAAGTCGTTTACTAATGACCTCATTTGAGATTTTACTACTTCAACTTCTTTTGGAGATTGATTGATCGGACTATTCAATCCCTCTACCGGAGCAGCTGTTTCAGCGGTCTGTTGTTCTACGTTGACGTGAGTCAGTGTACTTTTGGCATCCAAGGGCTGCTCTGTTGCAGTCGTCTCAGTCTGTGTTGCCACCTCAGCTCTTCCAATAACCTTTGAGAGCTCCGAACCCCTTTCGTTTGAATATTGAAGTTCGTGTTCAAGTTTTTCCCATTTCAGAGTCCTGTCCTTCAGCATATGCAGGAGTTGGCTGACCGTTAACTCCTCTGACATCAGACGTTTTGTGTGCTCCTGCTCCATTTTCTCCATCAGCTGCTTCTGTTGTCTTTCCAGATTCTCCAACTCTATATCAAAGAACTCTTTCGTTGCATTCAACTCTTGCTCACAACGGCGAAGCATTTGTTCTAATTGCTGTTGTAGTTTGAAATGGAGTTGAGTTCGAGCCCGGTGTCCCTCAGAAATGGGCACATCAGTAGACTTGCCAGACTCAGAATCCACAGTTAAACTATGTTGTTGTTGCTCAGTGGAATTCTGTGCTGAAACTTTGTCTTTTGCACCTGAGTTGGGCTTACCATCATCCGTTCCAGAGTCTGGGCCGACTATCTTCACCGAGTTCTCACTCGTTATTGTTTGTAGGAAATGCCAGTCCATATTCATTTTCCTAATCCACTCCCGTCCTAGTAGTGGAGAACCTCCTTCAGATATCACATATAAGTCCATTATTTGACTGTCTTCGCCCTTGTGGACCACTGCAACCTCTATTTTCCCGATGGGGTACACTCTTTGCCCCGTGTATGTTTTCAATATAATCCCCGTATCCTGTAGGGGAATATGTTGGAATAACTTTCCGTAATCTTTCTTATTTATGACCGTCAATGCCGATCCAGTGTCCAATTCCAGTTTTACTTGGACTCCTTCTATCTGAAGAGTGACCCAATTTGTCTGGAGGTCTGCACCCTTACCAGCGTTGAGTACTCTTAAGCTAGCCAGTTCATTACAGCTTAAGCTAGCCAGTTCATTACTGCTAGCGTCTGAATCGGACTCCTGTTCGGTCACCTTGTGTACCTTTGCGTATTTTCCTTGCGGTGACTTCTTGTTGCTGGTCTTCTTCCCTGACCTGCATACTCTAGCTATATGTCCAAGCCTACCACAAGTTCTACATTCTTGGTTTTTAAACCAACACTGGTTCTGATCATGCGTTGTCTTTCCACAACGATAACATTTGCCAGAACTCACACCCAATTTGTGTGCACTGAGCTCCGGTGACCGTAGCTGCATTACTGCCGTGCCTCTCGCTGCGGCTTCGTGTGCTGCTGCCATAGTGACCGCCTTCTCAAGCGTCAGCTCATTCTCCTCTAGCAGTCGCTTTTGTGTATCCTGTTTAAATAAACCACACACAAATTTGTCTCAAAGTGCCTCTGTCAGTCCCGTTCCAAACTGGCAATATTTCGCTAATTTACGCAATTCCAGCAAATAATCAGCATTGCTTTCATGCTGTAGCTGCCTTCTGTCGTAAAATTTAAATCGTTCCGCTAGCATCAGCGGCGTGGGGTTTAGATGATCTTTCAGGACAGTAACAATCTCATCGAACGTCTTATCCGCCGGTTCATCTGGTGATAACAGGTGTTTCAATTGCCCGTATGTCTTCGCACCCATTAAATTTAATAATGTTAGAGCTTTATCTTGGTCATGAATTTTATTGGCCTTACAATAATTTTTTACTCTTTCAACATATATGGCCCAATCTTCGAGGTCACTATCAAAGGTGCTAATATTCCCGTGTTTAGGCATTGTAGATTTGCAATTTCTCAGATTTTATTTTGTTTACTTGTTATCAAAGATGGCGGCTTCCCGCTCTTGCCGTCGTCCTCCGCCCACAAAATGGCGGTTTTCCCACGCTTGGCGGTCTTCACCCGTCCCCCGACGCCGTCTCCCTTCAGCCCCCGAGTGCGGCCCTTATCTTTGGTTCTGATCGCTGGCCCGCGCTGCGCCTCGCACTTGAAGCGGCTCCCGGCCTCTGGCTCACCCGCTCGCGCGGCTCTTGCTCGCTCCCTCCCGGGCTCTGGCTTACCCGCTCGCGCGTTTCACCGCGGCTCTTATCAGGGATTGCGATCGCCCTTATCTTCTCCAACTTCCCCAGCCCTGTCTTTGCAGCCAACACTGCACGGCTTACCCCACCACCTAGGTTGAACAAGGAAACTGCAGAAAGACTTCTGTCAGTCGCTGGAAGCTGTCAGGATGTTTGCTGCACTCCAGTGCTCAGTCGCTGATGGAGGCTTCAGAGTCCTAAAGCCTGTCGCTTCTAGTGGGGTGGTGATGTTTGAAACCTCTCTTCAACTGCCGCAGGGTAAGAACCTGACTCGTCGCCAGTGTTAAGTATGTGTATTGTATTGAACAATTAACACAAAGACTTAAACGTATAACTCAAACAGGTCTTTACTGGTTGGAGGTAGGGACTATACATAGGTCTTTACTTCATGCCCACAGGCGGGAACTGAGGGGAGATCAGTACCCACAGTACTATTTATACCCCTATGGCCAGGAGTGGTACTGCGTATCACTACGCCCAACAAGTAGTGCAGTCCTGTCCATAGGTTCAAAGTAGCACACATATTACATACACAACACATCCTTCCGCAGATAAGGTCACCAAAACTGCACACAGTACTCAAGGTGTGGTCTCACCAAGGCCCTGTACAACTGCAGCAAGACATCCTTGCTCCTGTACTCGAATCCTCTCGCTATGAAGGCCAACATACCATTTGCCTTCTTAACCACCTGCTGCACCTGCATGCTTACCTTCAGCGACTGGTGCACAAGGACACCCAGGTCTCGTTGCATTTCCCCTTTTCCCAATCTATTGCCGTTCAGATAATAATCTGCCTTCCTGTTTTTGCCACCAAAGTGGATAACCTCGCATTTATTCACATTATACTGCATTTGCCATGCATCTGCCCAATCACCCAACCTGTCCAAATCATACTGGAGTTTCTCTGCATCCTCCTCACAGCACACACGCCCACCCATCTTTGTGTCATCTGCAAACTTGGAGATATTACATCTAGTTCCCTCGTCTAGATCATTTATATATATTGTGAATAGCTGGGGTCCTAGGCCTATACTAGACCTGGTGTTGTGCAATGAGATAGGATTCATTAATGACCTCACAGTGAAGGCGCCCCTAGGTAGCAGTGATCATAATATGATTGAATTTAACATTCAGTTTGAGAGAGAGGAGTGGGTCCAAGACTAGTATCTTAAACTTAAATAAGGGCAATTATGAGGGCATGAAAGCAGAGCTAGCTAAAGTGAACTGGCAAATTAGGTTAAGGGATAGGTCAATAGATTTGCAGTGGCAGACATTTAAGGGGATATTTCAAAATACACAGAATATATACATTCCAACAAGAAAGAAAAATTCCAAGGGGAGGACCCACCATCCATGGTTAACTAAAAAAGTTAAAGATAGTATTAAACTTAAAGAAAAAGCATATAATTGCGCAAAGATGGGTGGCAGGTCAGAAGATTGGACAGAATATAAAAAGCAGCAAAGAATGACTAAAAGATTAATAAGGAGAGAAAAATGAGAGTACAAGAGAAAGCTAGCTAGAAATATAAAAACAGATAGTAAGGCCTCGATTTTCATTGAGCCATGGAGTCGGGCTTGGAGGCGTGTGGGGGGTTAAAATCGCAAAAACTGGTGGGCGGGACCCCCCCCGGCCTGGTTCCGACTCCGTGCCATTTTAACTCAGCTGTGTCTGATGGTCCCGACTCTGTCCCGCATCCAACAGGCGGGACTCGTCATTAAGGCCCTTAACAACCACTAAATGGTCTCTATAATCCTATTTTAAAAGGCCCTTGCGAATTTAACCCTTTTCCCACATGAAACACGCCTGGTGGGAAACACGAATGTGAAACCTGGCGGGAGCACTATTGCATTGCTGACTATCAACTGAGGGTCAACCATTAAAGAGGAGATTTGATCAGCTATGATTTGCAGGTGGCAGGACTTAGTGGTCTCAGGTCTGGGGCAACTTTTAGAAGGCTTAACCACACCTGTGGAAGGTTGGAGCCTCACACCCATCTCCAGTGTGACCTCCTGGGAAGCCCTTCTCGCCACCTTCACTCAGTGCTTCCTCAACGGAGGCATATACCAGAAGCATGGGAGCCATTTATTTCCTTCCCATCCAGGCAGCAGAGGAGCTCGAGCACCAGCTGCGGCAGCAGCAGAACCAGGAACAACCGCAGCAACAGCAGCAGCAGCAGGCGCGCCAGGCTGCTGCTCGCCCACCTGAAGCTGCACAGGCCAGAAGGGGCCAGCGCCTGGAAGCCCGTCGGTGCAGGAGATACCCCTCAAACAGGGTCTACAGACACAGGGTCAGCTACCTCAACATGTCTGAGCAGCAGCGCCAAAGGCGGCTCCGACTTTTGCGAGAGGTAGTGACTGACATCTGCGCAATGCTACAGCAAGACCTGCTGCCCAGAGGACCAGGTGGACAAGCATTACCAGTGGCCATCAAAGTCACCATCGCACTCAACTTTTTTGCCTCAGGCTCATTCCAGAGATCAGCAGCAGACATCAGCGGCATCTCCCAGGCGGCTGCACACACTTGCATCACGCAGGTAACTGATGCCCTCTATGCCCTCATGCACAATCACATCCATTTCACCAAGGATCGAGCAAGTGTCACGGTGTGAGCGGTTGGATTAGCTCATCTGGCAGGCTTTCCAAGGGTGCAGGGCATCGTTGACTGTACACATGTGGCCCTTAGGGCACCCCATCGCAATCCAGGTATTTTTGTCAACCGCAAGGGCTTCCACTCCCTCAACATTCAGCTGGTGTGTGACCACAAGAAGGAAATTTTGCATATTTGTGCCAAGTACCCTGGCAGTTGCCATGACTCCTTCATACTGCACCAGTCTAGTGTGCCTCTGCTATTCAGTCCGCCAGACCAACTTAACGGATGGCTACTTGGAGACAAGGGCTATCCCCTGACGACGTAGCTAATGACGCCGTTGAGGAAGCCAGCCAACAAAGTTGAGGAGCACTACAACTCCAGCCACATTTCCACCAGATCCATTATCGAGCAAACCATCGGTTTGCTGAAGATGTGCTTCAGATGCCTGGATAGATCAGGTGGAGCCCTACAGTACTCAGCAGCCAGGGTCTCCAGAATCGTCGTGGTTTGCTGTGCACTTCACAACATGGCACAGCGTCGTGGCTTGCAGATTCCTGAGGACCAAGTGGAGGAGGAGGAGGAGGAGGAAGAGGAGGAGGAGGAGAGCAAAAATGAACATCCTGCAGAGGCCCATCAACCAGCGGCAGCATTACGCGAGAACATTGCTGCCCGGGATGCAAGGAACGCACTCATTCTGGCCAGATTTGCTTAGTCTCGTCAATCAAACACTTTTGCCTCGCTGCTCCTTACCAGAGCTTTGACAATGGCCAAGAACCAGAGGATTCCTAGCACTCTGACCACCATACTGACAGTTGCAAGTATTCCTAAGGCCTCAATGTGGAAGTCCCAATAGCGAAATGACAGACGCCACAACTGCAACATTTGCCATCAGAATTTTTATGTTCAATAATGACGTGATGGCATTTTTACAATAAACACAAAATTGCATCCAAGTGACTACCTTGTGACTATTTGTGCAGAATTTTCCTCTTATGCGTGCTCCTACGTGGTGCCTCCCCTGTGGCTTCAGCAGATGTGGAGGCCCCTTGCTCACTTTCCTGCTGCTCCTGTCTCGACACCTTTGGCGGGCGTACTCTGGGGTTGCGAGCCTGTGAGGGCTCGTCAACAGTCTGCTGCTCCTGCGGCTGTGCAGGGGTTGAGACGTCTATCTCACTTGGGTGTGGACTCCGGTGGGGCTCTGACCGAGGGCTCTGCAGTGGCATGGAAGTGTGAGCGCTTGGAGAGGAGCCGCCACTTCCTTGAGGTCTGCCACCAGCCTCCCTCTCATGGGTCAGGTCCCCCTCAGCGCCTGCAAGTGGCTGGAGAGCACCTTGCTGCACATCAGGGGGGCCATGGGGACCCGTATCTGCAATGGCAGTCCTACTCAGAAGGACTTCCATGAAGATCTGGTTTCTCTGTTCAATAGATGCCCATCGCTTCTGAACAATTACCATGTTTTCCATACCCTGGCAACTAAGCTCCTCCATGGCCGTAGCCCTCCTCTCCTCTACCGTAGCCATCCTCTCCTCTACAGTAGCCAGCCTTACCATGGAGGTAGCAATCCTTTCCACGGGGGTAGCCATCCTTTCCGTGGTGATGCGTTCATGCGCCAATGACTCCACAAAGGCTCTGCTCATGTTTGCTATGGACTCCTCCATTCGCTCCACACTCGCAGCGACCCTAGAGACAAAACCTGCCAGAGACTCCTGCATCTGTGCCTGGAGTTCCATCACCTCTGATCTTATGGATGGACCCAGAGGCAGAGGGTCAACATGCTGCTGAGCTGAGCTGGCAGAGTCCTGCGCCCTCCGACTAGGACTCTCCACTGCTGTCCCTGTCTCCACAATCTGCTGATGCTCACTTGTGAGCTGTGATACACCAGGTGACAACAGTACTCTATGTCCCGAAAGTCCCACTGAGGTGTGAGTGTCTGCGCTGGTGCTGGGTGCGCTGAATTCTGCTGACGCTGCGCCCTCAGAGGTTGCAGCTTCCTCTGAGGAGTCTGGCTGCTCAGCCTCTTCTTCCTGGCTAGGGGGTACAGATGCTTGTGATGGTCCTGTGGGGGAGTAAAGGAAAGAGTCAGAGATGTGATGCAAAGGCTACATGCACATAGTTTTTTGCAGATGCTCATAAGTGTATCTGTTACAGCTTCACAATCATTATCAGCGACTCATGCAATGTCAAAGAGAGAGATGGCAAACTTTTCTGTCACCAGCTTGCTGTGTTACACCCGTCTGTCCGTCCCCCACGCGCGAATCATCCTCTATTCCCATAATTTCCAGGGCGGCCTCCTCCCAGGGGGTCAGGTGGGCTATTGAGGCTGTCCCTCCTCCTGCCCTGGCTCGCTCTCTTTTGTTGTGAGCTCTCTTTTCCTGCAATGAGGGAGACAAGTGGAGGTTGAGTGAGAATGAAGGAGTGAGTGTAGAGATTGCATAGCATAGATACTTAGAAGGAGACAAAGATGGAGTGAGGTTGCAAGACCAAGGGCCCTCTCTGTGTGTTGTCAGTTGTGTTCAAAGCATCAGAGTGATAGGGAGTGTGAGGGCTGCATGGTGGAATAGTTATGTGAATGTGAGCATAGAGAGAGAGGGAATGGGTAAGGGTGCATGGATGTCAGTGTCAAGTGGGATGTGGAGGAAGAGAGTGATGGGAAATTCATACTCACTTTTCCAGTGCGCTGAAGGTCATGAAATCTTTTACTGCACTGTATCCAGGTTCTGCGGGTGACTCCAAGGAGTTGACCTCCTCAGCCACCTGCATCCACACTGCCTTGGTCTGAGTGGGAGGCCTCGTCCTCCCTGATGAAGGGAACAGCACCTCCCTGTTGGCCCTAGCCACATCCACCAATGCCTGCAGTGCCGCCTCGTCAAAGCGAGGAGCTGATCTGGCCCTCCCGCTTGTCATATTTGCTGCAGCTCCCTCACACTGCACAATCAAGAAGCTTGGCAGCCTGCAGAAGAATCAAGGCTTGCTGTGGACCTTAAATGCAGCAGCAATGATGATGTCATCGGAGGGGACTTTCAGTCATGAAAAACCCATTTGCAAAGGCTTCCCACACGTTGGAAATCAATTAGCCAATTCAGTTAAAATTGCATCAATCTCCCACATCCATTTAGATTCATGTGGGAAACACGAAATTCGGATAACATGACACCATCCCGCACCTGAGTTAAAATCCCCCCCTTTGAGTTTCTATAGATATTTTAAAAAGAAAAGAGTTAACAAAGTGAGCGTTGGTCCTATAAAAAGTGAGTCTGGGGAATTAATAATGGAAAATAAGGAGATGGCAGTTGAATTGAACAGGTATTTTGCATCTGTCTTCACTTTAGAGGATACAAGTAACATCCCAGAAATAGCTGTAAATCAGGAAATGGAAGGGAGGGAGGAACTCAAGAAAATTATAATCACCAGGGAAGTGGTACTGAGCAAATTGTTGGAGCTGCGGGCTGACAAGTCCCCGGGCCCTGATGGACTTCATCCTAGGGTCTTAAAAGAAGTGGCTAGTGAGATAGTTGATGCGTTGGTTTTAATTTTCCCATATTCCCTAGATTCGGGGAAGGTTCCATTAGATTGGAAAATAGCGAACGTAACTCCTTTATTCAAAAGGGGAGGGAGACAGAAAGCAGGAAACTACAGGCCAGTTAGCTTAACATCTGTCATAGGGAAGATGTCAGAAGCTATTATTAAAGACGTTATAGCAAGGCATTTAGAAAAGTTCAAAGTAATCAGGCAGAGTCAACATGGTTTTGTGCAAGGGAAATCATGTTTAACCAATTTATTGGACTTCTTTGAGGAGGTAACATGTGCTGTGGATAAAGAGGAACCAGAGAATGTACTGTACTTACATTTCCAGAAGGCATTTGATAAGGTGCCACATCAAAGGTTATTGCGGAAAATAAAAGCTCATGGTGTAGGGGGTAACATATTGGCATGGATAGAAGATTGGCTAGCTAACAGGAAACAGAGAATAGGCATAAATGGGTCATTTTCTGATTGGCAAGATGTAACGAGTGGTGTGCCACAGGGATTAGTGCTGGGGCCTCAAATTTTTACAATTTATATAAATGAGTTGGATGAAGGGACCGAAGGTAAGGTTGCTAAATTTGCTGATGACAGAAAGATAGGTAGGAAAGTAAATTGTGAAGAGGACATAAGGAGGCTGCAAAGGGATATAGATAAGTTAAGTGAGTGGGTAAATATCTGGCAAATGGAGTATAATGTGGGAAAATGTGAAGTTGTCCATATTGGCAGGAAGAATAAAAAAGAAGCATATTATCTAAATGGTGAGAGATTGCAGAGCTCTGAGATGCAGAGGGATCTGGGTGTCCTAGTGCATAAATCACAAAAGGTTACTATGCAGGCACAGCAAGTAATTAGGAAAGCTAATAGAATGTTATTGTTTATTGTGAGGGGAATTGAATACAAAAGTAGGGAGATTATGCTTCAGTTATACAGGGCATTGGTGAGACCACATCTGGAGTACTGTGTACAGTATTAAACATAGACATAGAACATAGAAGATAGGAGCAGGAGTAGGCCATTCGGCCCTTCGAGCCTGCTCCGCCATTCAACGAGATCATGGCTGATCATCCAAACCCTAGCACCCGGTCCCTACACCGACAGCCATCCCACCCAAGCCCTATCCCCGTAACCCCGTAACCCCACGTATTTAATCCCCCCTAACACTAAGGGCCAATTTTTTTTATCATGGCCAATCAACCTAACCCGCACATCTTTGTACTGTGGGAGGAAACCGGAGCACCCGGAGGAAACCGGGTATTGGTCTCCTTATTTAAGGAAGGATGTGCATCATGGCTTGCAGATTCCTGAGAACCAAGTGGCTGCTCACATATCCTCCTCAGATGAGGAGGAGGAAGAGGAGGAGAGCAAAACCTACATCTTGCAGAGGCCCATCAACCAGCGGCAGCAGTCCGCGAGAACATTGCTGCCCGGGATGCAAGGAATGCACTCATCTTGGCCAGATTTGCTTAGCCTAGACAATCATGCACTTTTGCCTCGCAGCTTCTTACCAGAACATCGACAATGGCCAAGAACTAATGGATTCCTAGCACTCTGACCACCATACTGACAATTGCAAGTAATCCTAAGCCCTCAATGTGGAAGAGCCATTAGCGAAATGACACACGCCACAACTGCAACAGTTGCCATCAGGATTTTTATTTACAATAACCAACTGATGGCATTTTAAAAATAAACACAACATTTCACCCAAGTGACTACCCTGTGACTATTTGTGCAGTAGCTTTCTCTTACGCGTGTTCCTACGTGGTGTTTCCCCTGTGGCTTCAGCAGATGTGGAGGCCCCTTGCTCACTTTCTTGTTGCTCCTGTCTCGACACCTTTGGCGGGCGTCCTCTTGGGTTGCGAACCTGTGAGGGCCCGGCAACAGTCTGCTGCTCCTGTGGCTGTGCAGGGGTTGAGACGCCGATCTCAGTTGGGTGGGACTCTGGTGGGGCTCTGACCGAGGACCTGGCAGTGGCATGGAAGTGTGAGCGCTTGGAGAGGAGCCCCCACTTCCTTGTTCTCTGTCACCAACATCCCTCTCATGGGTCAGGTCCACCTCAGCGCTTGCAAGTGGCTTGAGAGCACCTTGCTGCACATCAGGGGGGCCATGGGGACCCGTATCTGCACTGGCAGTCCTACTCAGAAGGACTTCCATGAATGTCTGGTTTCTCTGTTCAATAGCTGACCATCGCTCCTCCAGAGATGTCAGTCTATTCTGAACACTCACCATGTTTTCTACACGCTGGCAACTTAGCTCCTCCATGGCCGTAGCCATCCTCTCATCTACTGTAGCCATCCTTTCCACGGAGGTTGCCATCCTTTCCGTTGTGCTGCGTTCATGCGCCAATGACTCCACAGAGGCCCTGCTCATGTTCGCGATGGACTCCTCCATTCGCTCCACACTTGCAGCGACCCTAGAGACAAAACCTGCCAGAGACTCCTGCACCTGTTCCTGGTGTTCCAGCACCGCTGTTCTTCTGGATGGACCCAGAGGCAAAGGGTCGACATGCAGCTGAGACGAGCTGGGAGAGTCCTGCACCCTCCGACTAGGACTCTCCACTGCTGTCCCTGTTTCCACAATCCGCTGATGCTCACTTCTGAGCTGTGATACACCAGGTGCAACAGTACTCTATCTTGCGATGGTCCCACCGAGGTGTGAGTGCCTGCGCTGGTGCTGGGTTGGCTGAATTCTGCTGACGCTGCGCCCTCAGAGGTTGCAGTCTGGAGGCTCAGGCTGTTCCTCCTGGATAGTGGGGATGGGTGCTTGCGATGGTCCTGTGGGGGAGTAAAGGAAAGAGTCAGAGATGTGAGGCCAAGGTTACATGCACATTGCATATTGCAGATGATCATAAGTCCATCTGTTAGAGCATCAGAATCATTATCAGCGACTCATGCAATGTCAATGAGAGAGATGAAAAACTATTCTGTCACCAGCTTTCTCTGATGCACCCGTCTGTCCGTCTCCCACTTGCGCACCGTCCTCGAGTCCCACGATCTCCAGGACCGCCTCCTCCCAAGGGGTGAGGTGCGCTACTGAGGGTGGCCCTCCTCCTGTCCTCACTCTTTCCCTCTTATTATGAGCTCTCTTTTCTTGCAATGAGGGAAACAAGTGGAGTTTGAGTGAGAATGAAGGAGTGAGTGTAGAGAATCCATAGCATAGATGCTTAGAAGGAGGCAAAGATGGAGTAAGTTGGCAAGACCAAGGGCCCTCCCCATGTTTTGTAAGTTGTTTTCATAGCATCACAGTGATAGGGAGTGTGAGGGCTGCATAGTCGAATAGTTAGGTGAATGTGATCATAGAGAGAGAGGGAATGGGTAAGGCTGCAGGGATGTCAGTGTCAAGTGGGATGTGGAGGAAGAGGTTGCTAAAGCTGAGTGCTGGTGAGGAGAGGCAATGGGGAGCAGATTGAGGGTGATGGCAAAGTCATACTCACTTTTCCAGTGCGCAGAAGTTCATGAAACCTCTTCCTGCACTGAAGCCAGGTTCTGCGGATCAGCGACAATGAGTTGACCTCCTGGGCCACCTAGATCCACACAGCCTTCGTCTACTGGGGAGGCTTCTTCCTCCCTGAAGAAGAGAAGAGCACCTCCTTACTAGCTCTTGCTCCCTCCACCAAAGCTTGCAGGGCGATGTCATCAAATCTGGGAGCAGACTTAGACCTCCCGCTGCTCATTCTGCCTCCAGGTCCCTCTCACTGCAAAGGCCAAAAGGTTGGCAGTCTGCAGAAGAAGCAAGGCTTCTTGCAGACCTTAAATGCGGCAGCAATGATGACATCATCGGAGGCGAGTTTCAGACTGAAAAAACTAATTGGGCCATGGGTTCCCATATGCTGGAACTCAATTGCCCAATTATGTGAAAATCGCATCAATCTCCCACATCGATTTGGAATCGGGTGGATAACACGAAAAGCATATGACACGACCCCAGCCCGCCCCAATGACAAAATCCAGCCCTTAATGATTTTTATCTATAGCCCATAGCTTCTTTAATTGCAAATGTTCAGACTTCTTTCTGTTTTTTTACTCGAAACATTGCACTTTTGTACATAACTGTGAATTGGCTTCTCTCAGACACAACAAACTGAATCTTATGTTTTTTGGGGCCTGACACAGTACTGTTTATAATATTTCACATGACCTGCTGCAGTCTGATGACTGCTCGTTTAAAAACTGCTGTACATTAACGGCTCAGCATCCCACCACAAAGTGGCTCTTTTATTCTCAGTTTTAGCCTGAACTCATTACTACTTAGAAAGCAACTGGACTCAATTAGTCACAGAGTCTTGTTCTGTGTAGTCCTGAAAATAAGCAGATGAAAATCCAGGAAAGATGAACAGTGAAATATTTTATCCGCTTACGGGAGAGATACATGAGTGGTTGGCCTTTGGAAAACATCTAGGTGTGTGTTTATTTAAATTCAATTTCAAATATAGCTGGTACAGGAAAAGAAGACGACTTAGACACTGAATCAGCCAAACTGCTGTGTCATACTTAATGTAATTTCATGTCTGAGGTTATGCCTTTCAGAAAGTTGCTATTGACTCCGTTTTCTATGAAGTAAATTGAAAATTCATAGTACTTCGATTATCTTTTCTCAAATGTTAAATGTTTTTAAAAAAAGTGAAACTCTATGGGCTGGATTTTACCAGCCCCGAGGAGGTGGATATGGAGGCAGGACTGCCGGGAAAGTGGCAGAATTTGGGGGCGGGTGGCAAACCCGCCCCCAACCTGCCTCCGTGCCCTCTTGCCAGGAGGTGGGAAGTCGTCCTGCCCCGGGTCCCGTCTCCTTGGAGACGGGAAGGGATTAAAGCCTATTAACTGTCTGTTAACAGGTAGTTAACAGGCAGAAAATAGGATTATCCCCATTTTTCATCCTGAAGTGCGGGTTTCCCGTCCTGGGGGAACCCCGCCGGGGTGTAGGAGGCGAGTAGGAGGTCTGTGGGGGTCGGAGGGGTCTGAAAGTGCGATGTAGAGGTGAGTGATGGGTGCAAGTGTGGGGTGGTAAGTATGTGAGGTGAGTGTAAAGTGTTGGAAAATGTTAACTTACCTTTGTTTCTACCTACAGCCATCAGCTGCTGTGGACCCGGAGTCCCCGACATCTCCATTGTGGAGATCACAGACTGGCTGTTGCATCCTCCGATCCAACAGTCATCTGATTTCTGCAAAGTAGAAAGGTTTGATGAGTCCTGAACATAAGGACTCATCAAACTACACAGAATATCAGTGTTTGACAGCTTCACAGAGCTGTCAAACGATGACATTTCTTCTTTCAAAAATTCTTGACAGGTGACACATCATACGTTGACGTGCTCTGTCACTGACTTCCCCCTAATTGGCCTGCTGAGCCCACCGGGCGGGCTTAACAAAGTCAATCAGGGGAAAATCCCGTTGGTTGGTCAGAAGCTGATGGAGGCGGGACTGAAACCTGGCACGCAGCAGTCCCGCCTCCAACATGTCTCCATTCATAAAATCCAGCTCTCTGTGTTTCTTGTATGAGGACATGTGCATGTGTGGACGCCAGAAGTTCCTGACAGATTTACCCTGTAATAATGATGGGCGCTGATAGCCCCACCGTTATTACATAAAAATCCAGGCCAATTGTGTGGTTTACTTTATTTGAGATGCAATACATCAATGGGTCCTTTACAGATGTACACAGCTAGACGTTATCTTGTTAACTTATTCACCAAGCCAGTGTTTGTCAGACTTTGTTTTGCAGGGACACCCCCTTGCAAATACTGACACACTCAAAGGAAGCCCTTAACACCCCACCCCCATCCTAACAGGTGTCAGCTACCTGGAGGAAAATAGTGTTATCTTTGCAGAAAATACTTTTATTCTATGCAACAGAAAGTGCTAGCAAGTCAACAAGTGCAGAAATCTGTTGACCTTGCAGACATCCTGGGATCCCTTAATGGACCCCTAGAGCTTGGGGACCTCAATTTGTAAACCTATTTACTGAAAGTTAAATATGAAAATGAACAATCACATTTATTTATTGAGTAAAAGTCAGTAGAATGTGACAAAGTTAAATGGTTTTCTTCTAGTTTCTCCTTTTATAGATGTTGAGTAATGGAAGCAGATGTTGTGATTGAACATTACACAAGAAATTTTCAGCATGTCTGCAAAACTGAACAATGGTGCAACTGATGAGTCATGAATTATTCTCATCAATGTTGTGGACAAATAGTTTATAGCAGAGGTTGCTTCTTTCACGAAACCTAATAGTTTTTATGTCATCTCAAGTTTAGATCAATACTGTCTAGATCAATACAGTTTCTATTTGACTGGGTAGAGAAAGTGCAACATTGATCAATTTGATGTATAACATTTTTGGCCCAAGGTTGCAGTACAGTCTGCCTTGTAAAAGATTTAGAAAAAAAATGTTGTCGCAACAACAACAACTTGTATTCATATAGCGCCTTTAATGTAGTAAAATGTCCCAAGGCGCTTCACAGGAGTGTTATAAGTCAAAACAAATTGACACCAAGTCACATAAAAAACTAGGGCAGATGGGGTCATAGAGGTAGGTTTTAAGGAGCGTCTTAAAGGAGGAAAGAGAGGTAGAGAGGCAGAGAGGTTTAGGGAGGGAATTCCAGAGCTTAGGGCCTAGGCAGCTGAAGGCACGTCCACCAATGGTTGAGTGATTATAATCAGGGATGCTCAAGAGAGCAGAATTAGAGGAGCGCAGATATCTCGGGGGGGGTTGTGGGTCTGAAGGAGATTACAGAGCTAGGGAGGGGTGAGGCCATGGAGTGATTTGAAAACAAGGATGAGAATTCAGTGATACCTTCTACTATTAAAAATTGGAAAAAAAACATTTAAGTTATGAAATTTTGTGGCTCTGAAATTATTGAGTTCCACTAGAAAACAATGCAGGTTTAAACATAAAATATTTGGCAGTAGTTTCTAGTTTTATTAATGAACATGAAATATTTCACAAATTTTAAAGGATATGGATATAAAGCCATTAAAAATTGCAAAGTATTTTTCTAGTTGTAAATATCCAGAGTAAGAAACATAGGGCTTGATTTTGCCAATGGGGAGCTTTTGAAGGCGGGACTCCCACCCGTTGGGTTTTAGTCCCGCCTCCATCGACTTCTGGCTAACCCATGCTATTTTCCCTTGATTGACCTTGTTAAGCCTGCCTAGCAGGCTTAGCAGGCCAATTAAGGGGAAGCTGGTTACAGAGAACGTCAGCGTATGACATTTCATCTGTCAAAAATTTTTGACAGATGAATTGTTATCGTTTGACAGCTCTGTGAAGCTGTCAAACACTGACATTCTCTGTAGTTTGATGAGTTCTTGTATTCAAGACTCATCAAACCTCTTTCTTTTGCAGAAATTAGATGGTTGTTGCATTGGAGAGTGCAGCAATGATCTGTCATCTCTGCAGCAGAAATGCGAGACTCTCCGCATCCCCAACGATTGAAGTCTGCAGGAAGAAACAAAGGTAAGTAACTTTTTCTAACACTTTCCACTCACCTCTCCACACTTGCACCCATTACTTACCTTCACAGCGCACTTTTGCACCCCGCAGACCCACTGCTCGCCTCGGTGACCCTGGCGGGGTTCGCAGCCTTCGGGAAGCCTGCACTTGTGTGGGTAAAATGGGAATAATCCTCTTATCTGTCTGTTAACTACCTGTTAACAGGCAGTTAAGTAGCTGTAATCCCCTTCCTGCCTCCAAGGAGACGGGACCTGGCATTGGTCAGCTACCCGACTCCTGGCAAGATGGCAAAAAGGCGGGTTGGGGGGTGGGATGGGTAGCCGCCCCCAGATTCTGCCATTTTCCCAGCAGTTCCGCCTCCATACCCGCCCCCCCAGGGCTGGCAAGATCGTGGCCATTGATACAACAACTTCACAATTTGTATTACTACTAATTTGATTCATATTCATTGGTCTGCTATTTTAACACAGATGTTTATTTGAAATAGGTTAACATCTGCATTTAAATAGTGGACAAAAGAATTGTTTATTAAACTCATTAAGCATTTGCACGTTAATCTTCACAGGGTAATTGCAAGGCCTTAATTTTTTTTTAATTGCAATGTTAAATTACACATTTCAAATGATGTTGATTGGAAAAAACGTTCTGTAGCTCCTTGTAGAGAAAACAACTTGTAAAGGATGGGTACATTATTATTATGTAGAGAATTTTTCTGATTCATTTTATTTAACGTGATGTTATTTATGTGCCAACTTGAGTTCATTTCAGGCAAGTTATCAAAATCCTTTGTGTAAGCAAAGAATTGTTTGGTACAAAAAGTATATTCTGTTCTGTTTACATGAAGTGCTGCAACTGGTGAAATTAATTCTGTAAAATTTAAAATAAAAGGAGAAAATCAGTGCAGTTGCTGCTCTAGATCACCAACCAGTGTCTCCTGCTGGCAAAGGAACTTCAGAATTGTGCTCTGCTGTGACAGATCTTGTAATCAAATACTTTGCTAATATTCAAAATGAAGACTGGTCTCTTGGGCTTGCAGTGCCTGTGGAAGTAAACCCAGCGAGTGTTGATGCCTTCAATAGGAGGTGGGGTGAGAAATATTCCTTTTTTGAATGCATTTCTTTCGTAGCACAGTTGTGATGATGGAGGCTCTCAATACTGGAAAAAGTTGTGGTTATCCTTTTATCTTGAGATTTTTGACCCAATTTTCTTCCCTTTTGCTCCCTGACTCTTGCTAGGATATCATTCCATGGTCAGTGGCAGTTTTCCAGCCCCTTGCCCAAGTGAATCTAGACAGTGAGTGTTGGCAGGCTGTTTAATCATGGAGGACATCACAGGTGAACTAATCCTGTTGTCATCTGTCGCTTGGACACGTGCACTTTCTAGCATATATCACTGGATAGCGATTGGGAGTGCGAACCCTAACTGATTAAACCCCTCCATAACCCAGGGCCACGGAGATCAATGTAGCACCCCAGCTGAGATCAGTTAGCTCAAGTTATGTCAGGAATAGAATCTGGAACAATGGCCTAGAAACCTTATCCACTAGACCTTTATGGGTCTTTTTGTAAGTTTAAATATTGCTTTTGTATGTTAACTGATTATAATTATTTTAGATTATAGTTAACATTGTTGTTGAGTTGCATATGGTATGCGTGCCTCAGCTACAGAATGTGGCATAGCCATAAAATATTATTACTTAAACCAAAATATTAAAGCTAGTAGTATGAACTGAATTAAGACTCTGCACCCACCACTCCCTGTTTAGGTACTTCTAAACTAGTTTCCGTCCCACCCACAGGTCTCAGGCTACTTATCTGACATGCAGTCTTGGATGAACCATAACTTCTTCCAGCTGAACTTTGGGAAGGCCAAAGCAATTGTCTTTGGACCCCAACACAAATTCCGTATTGTCTCCATCCCCCTCCTTGACCACTGTCTCCGGTTGAAGTAGACTGTTCAACCCCAAACTGAGTTTCTGACCTCTTTTCCTTTCCATTACAACAACTGCCAACTTCTACCTCCAAAACGTCACCCCTACCTAACCCCATCTGCTAATTAAACCCTCATCCATACCTTTGTCACTTTCAGACGGGATTACTTCAGTGCCCTCCTGGATGGCCTCCCATCCCCTGTAAACATCAGCTTTGCTGTCCATATCCTATCATAAATCATTAATTCTGAATTATATATTTATGATGCTGAAATTTGGCATCCTCTCATTTTTAAGAAGAGGAGCTCTTAGAGAGTGTCATGAAATGAATCCAAGTAGAGTCGGTATTATTCTATTGTAGTACTCAACATTATTTTCTTTTGTGCAGTGTTATTGAATTTGCTTCCCGCTACTTTTTTTTAAAAAGTCAGCCATTCTGCTGTGTGGAGGGACATAACAGAGGCGAGAGAGAAACAATTAAGTGGGGTTGTAACCTCCCTCACACCTCCTGGCCAATTTCAGTGCAGCATTGGTGGAGACCTTACTGTGATCAGGTCATGTGGATGTTCTCTTAACCAAAGATGATGCATGCCATAGGGAAACCCAAGAAAGGGAGAGGGAAGAAAATGCCTAAAAATAAATAAATAAAAAGACAGAGATCTTATTTATTCTAAAACTAAAATTATGAAATTGTTTCTAGCAGAAGTCAGTTCAAAATTTTCACAAACCATTTACAATTTCAAATGTATACCTGGAAATTCTCATCCTTGTTTTCAAATCCCTCCATGGCCTCACCCCTTCCTATCTCTGTAATCTCCTCCAGCCCCACAAACCCCCCGAGATATCTGCGCTCCTCTAATTCTGTCCTCTTGAGCATCCCTGATTATAATCGCTCAACCATTGGTGGCCGTGCCTTCTGTTGCCTAGGCCCTAAGCTCTGGAATTCCCTCCCTAAACCTCTCTGCCTTTCTACCTCTCTTTCCTCTTTTAAGACGCTTCTTAAAACCTACCTCTTTGACCAAGTTTTTGGTCATCTGCCTAATTTCTCATTATGTGGCTCGGTGTTAAATTTTTGTCTTATAACACTCCTGTGAAGCGCCTTGGGAAGTTTTACTACGTTAAAGGCGTTCTATAAATACAAGTTGTTGTTGCTGTAAATCACTAAGTAATGTTATCATACAAACGATTAACATACTCATATCAAACTCCTCTTTCTGCTATTTATTGAGGCATCGACCTGTTGATCCATTTAAAATGAATGGATTAACACCTTCATTAAACAAGCAAAGAGAGGAATTTAATTCAAATATGTTAAAGTGCTCGTACAATAACCATTGCATGCAGTAATTTCCAGGCTGTAGTCTTGAAATCCCCAAATGCCTATCGCCTATATGTTCACCAAGTAAGAATCTCTCATAAGTTTGTTCTCATTTTGAAGTACTGTGTGCATACTGTTTGCATTACAGCTAGCTTTTATTTTAAAACTTGTTTGCATAGGCATCTTCTGCATCTTGTAGTACTGTACTTCTCGACCTTATGGTCTGCATGTGCTTTGCATGAATTTTATTTGGTGAAATGTTTTAGGATGCACACACAACCCATGTGATTTTCCTGGCAGCACTTTGGAGCTAAGTTATGAAATGACTGTGCAGTAGTTTACAATGCAGTGTAATTTTAAACATACAAAATTCCATACTGGGTGTTTTACATAAGTGGCTAAGCTTCCAGTTACTGTCTTACTGATATGTTTGGAGGGAGGACTGGAATGATAGTGCTGTAACAACAGCAACGAGAGCCGTTCGATGGCAAAATTTACAGCAGCATTTTCCTGCCACTGTATACAGGCAAAGTTCTTGCCAAGGTTCAGAAAAGCTGGAGCGGAGGAAGGAAATTTAAAATTACATTTCCGCTTCCAACTTATGAAGTAAAAAAGGAAAATCAAGTCTGCTGTTCATTTTTGAGTTCAAGTGAGAGAAAATTTTATATGTGTATTTCACACAACTCATAAGTAAGTACTCTGCTTCACTACTTTCATTTTGTAGTTCTAACAACCTTTGTAATACAAAATTTAATCAGTCAAGGAACAAGTGAGAAAACCAGCAGGGAATAACACAATGTAGCTTTAAATGTGCTTGGTTTGGAAATCTCATCTTCATAAACTTTAAAAATTCATTTGTCACCATTACAAAAATATGGCTTTTAAAACCCTTTCTCTTTGACTAAGAATGTAACGTATAGCCCAAGTTTTGAATTATTTCCCAGCGATTTTCAATCTAACAGTGCAAATAAGTAATCCATTTCCACATGATGCGTTTACATGGGGTTACCCTAATCTAACATACTCCTGTTAACACACTACAGTTCAATGTTTATAAAATTTGTGGTCATAATTCTGCATCTTAAGGAGCTATGAGTTGACAAAAGATAAAACCATTCATAATAAAATTGTTTTTGAAATTAATTTAAAGAAAACTAACATCAGTCGAGATGGAAATGTCTGCTGAACAATGGGGAATTGCACATCCAGTAATAGGAAAATGCTTTTCAAATTGTATATGTAACAGAGTGTGCATGTGGTGGCTCTGACTGAGATTTACATCATCTTGTTTTATAGCACTAATACGGTGAAATGCTAAAACCTTATTTTGAATTTACAAATAGTTGATCATTGTTCCACTGGTTTGAGGGGCTTTAATTCTAGAACGGAGACAATTTCTCAGGCTAAAGATTAAAAAAGGTCCAAAACATTGCTGGAAATATTGATCGTGGAAGCAGATGCTACAAATGAATACAAAATATTTTTGGACTGACCCTTTAGTGAGACCAAATAACTCTCTGAATAAAGCTGGTGCCAGTAACTCCATGCAAAGGATTTTCATGTAAAGGTTTATTAGAATATGGAATTCTTAACCATGAGTGGCTAATGAATCCAAGTCAATCAGGATATTTAAGGAGGAATTAGGTAAACACCTGCAGAAAAATATTTAAGGCGCAGGGAAAGAGTAAGGAAATGGGATTGAGTAGATAGCTTTATGATTAGCCCAAGAAATGGTGTCCATTCCAGGACAAAAATATCTTAAACCAGTGGAACAATGACCTGCATATTTTGTTGGTTAAGTATGAGGTTTAAGCTTACAATTCCTCTCCTTTTGTATTACGTCAGTGTGACCTTTAATCTGTGGTAACATAGCAGATGATTTCTGGGTTGGGTTACAGGCCACTTGGAAAAAGCATTTTGTGAGGATTCTTTTTATAGCTTCAAACAGGCCCTTATGAAGTAGCATATTGTTCTTACTGTATTCATCAGTGGTCTTTTGTTGTCTGTACCGTCCTGTGTAAAAAGGCATTTCCTTCGGAATTTTTTTAAAGTAGAAGCATTCCTGGAACTGTGCAAATATGTTTAAATCATCATTAAATGTTCATATTAGGACATGTATTTTATTTTAGTTTTGGATTTCTTTGCTAATGGGTGAGCTGATTGAAAATGTGTGCATTCTATTCACTTGCTGTTATTAAATACAGTCTATTCTGCTTAACTTAAAGCCACTTTTTCTGTGAAAAAAATTATGAATTATCTGGAAGTGCAAGTAAACTGAGTTTAATGGATTTTCAACAAAAACATACACTACGGGAAGACTTGCAAGTATCAGAAGACATCAAACAACCAAACCGCTATTGAAATGCGCATGATTGAAAGTTCAGCACTGAACAAGCTGTGCAATGCACAGTTCAGCCATTTTACAAAATAGTGCGGGATTATAGTTTGCTTCCTGCTAACCGCACATTTATCCAAAAAATTGTCAGCTCTATTTCGTGCAGAGAAATATTCTATCAGGGGCGTCTGATTTAGATGTCAACCACTTGCTGAGCAATCTTACATAATTCAGCAGCATGGCTGTGACGGGGCTGGTTCCACTGTCTCCATCTGCTTACTGGATCTATTTGTTTGGGTCTCTGCCTCACATTCATTCCTACTAGCAGCAGCATCCTTCTCCACAGCAACAATTTCAGTGTTGGTCAGCAATTTGGACCTCAGAACCTTCTTATCAATATTAACAATATGCAAAACTACGGCCTCTGGCAGTTTCTACGGAGAACTCGTGCATTCAGAGAGGTGCGCTGCCTGAGAGGTAGGCTATTGCTGCCCGTATTGTATCCTCGGCTGTGTCAGCTGCAGCTGCTCTATCTACTGGCAGGATGAATTTACAGTGCTGTAAGCAGTTGTCACTGGACTTTGCTTTTGTCTCCTCCCTCACATTGAGTGGATCACATGTATTCGTCTTTCGGATGAGACGTTAAACCGAGGCTCTGTCTGCTCTCTCAGGTGGATGTAAAAGATCCTAAGGCACTATTTTGAAGAAGAACAGGGCACTTAACCCCGGTGTCCTATCCAATATTTATCCCTCAACCAACATCACTGAAACAGATTATCTGGTCATTATCACATTGCTGCTCATGGGTGCTTGCCACGCGCAAATTGGCTGCCGCGTTTCCTACAAATTGGCTGCCGCGTTTCCTACATTACAACGATGACTACACTTCAAAAAGTATTTCATTAGCTGTAAAGCGATTTGGGATTTCCAGTGGTTGTGAAAGGCTCTATATAAATCCAAGACTTTTTTTTTATATTACCTGCAGAACAACCAATGAAAATGGAGCAACTGTATCATGTGCGACAATCAATTTTCGCACAAACCATTTCTTGAAGTGCCATTTCAAAGCATAAGTCACATCAGCATTCATTGGCTGGATCGTAGGCATCCTGTACCGTGGTAAAACTATTAGCTGTGTCGCATTTAGATGCAAGCACTTTACATGATCCCCACTGTCATTAGCAATTCTGTTAACGTCGCACAGCCACTCCTCAAAGAGAGCACCACTCATCCATGCCTTTTCATTACTCCTGTAGGTTAAAGGCAGAGTAATAACATCCTGAAAATGACAGGGGTGGGGGAAGGGGTTGGAATTCCCAATAACCAGGTCCTCTCTTTTATCTCCAGTTATGCTAGCATAAACCATCAATTTTTCTGCTGAGCTTTTCCCACAACAGAACATTTGCTGATGAAAGCTAGCATTTTGCTTGAGTGCAACTTGTAAAATGGCCAGTCTCATCTGCATTAGATATGCCTTTGAGTTTATAAAGAAGTAAAATTTCAAGAATTTTATCACATACCCAGTTGTCACGTTAGCAAATGTTCTCACTACAATGGGATCCAGAAGGTTAGGTTTTTATTCATTTGTTTTTTAACCTATGGAATATGTTGTTGGTACACACTTTGAAACTTCTTCCAACCTGCTTTGTTCTCTGTTTATAAATGGTTTGCTGTTCTGCACTATGTAGAGCTGTTCCTGTATTGATTTCTTTGTGGGTTCAATGACGAGACATTTATGAAAGAGAATATCTTTTAATCTAAAGCTTGTTCAACTCAGTTAACAGCATTTACAGGAGACATCATGTTAGTGATCCATCTAGAACGAAACCAAAACCAAACTCCTCTGCTTGTCTCTGTCACATGCCCTCTGCTGGTCAGGCATAAGTAATCAATACATGCAAACATGCTGGTAAGGCATCATAATCAAACAGGCAAATACCATCACTATTTGCTGATATCATTACATCTCCTTTTCTTAAAACAAAAGTATTTTACTTTTAACTAACAACATGTTTTCTTTGTATTAATCTGCATTTTAACTGTAACACTTAATGAACTTACATTATCATTATCATGATCAAGGTTTTTTAACCTTGCTTTGTGTGTTCACACGAAATATGTAAATACACTAGAACTTGAAGAAAGAATAAGATAACATTACTTCCTTCTATAACAATAGTCCTTAAATTTGCTCAATGAGTCTCTCAGGAGGCTTCACGTGTCTTGAGGATTTTCTGATTGATTGTCCTTGAATCTGAGTTGTTGCCTCAGATGATGATTTCTCAGCTGTGTGATCAGGTTGTTCAACAGTATCAGTCTTTCGACCTGCTGTGTCTGGTCCCATGAGAAGATCTCGACGATTTCTTCTCAGAACAGCACCCTCATCCGTCTGAATGGTGTATGATCTTGGTTGAACTTCACTCAGGACAGTTCCCTTCTGAGTCCATATGTTTGTTTTGTCTTTGAACCTTACTTGGTCACCAGTGTGGAGTTCAGGTAGGTTTTGTGTTCCTCTGTCATAGTAGTACTTTTGCTTTTCTTTCTGTTGTTCTTTGAGCTTCCTCACTTTCTCCCCCTCTTTTGTTTTCAGGAGGTTCTCCGGGATGTGTAGGTTTGACCTTAGCCGACGCCCCATAAGGAGTTGGGCTGGTGACATACCACACTCGAGCGGCGTTGTGCGGTATACAAGCATGCTCTGGTAGAAGTCAGTTCCACTGTCTTTTGCCTTGTACATCAGTCTTTTCACTGTCTGGACTGATTTTTCCACTAGACCATTGGACTGTGGAAAGTGAGGACTTGACGTTGTGTGGACAAAGTCCCACTCTTTGGCAAAGTGTCGGAAACTTGCATTGTAAAACTGAGGTCCGTTGTCTGTGAAGACCTCGCTTGCCACGCCATGTCTGGAGAATATGGCTTTCATACATCTTATCACAGCATCTGCAGTGGTGGTGTACAGTCTACAAACCTCTGGATACAGGGAGTAATAGTCTGTGACTACAAGATAGTCCTTCCCTTGACATACGAATAGGTCAGCGCCTACCTTCTGGTAAGGTCTGTCTGGCACTGGGTGTGGCTTTAGTGGTTCTACCGGATTGCTTGCTCGATATTTCAGGCATATTGTGCAGTTTGACACCTCATTTGTCGCATCTTGGTTGATTCGTGGCCAGTTCATCACCTCTCGTGCTCTTTTCTTACACTTTTCGATTCCCAGATGTCCTCCATGGATCCTTTTTAGCATCTCTTTTCTCAGACTCTTTGGGATAACTATTTTACTTCCTTTGTAGATGATGTCTTCGACCACTGATAGTTCTGCCCTGCAGTTCCAGTACTCTGCCATGTCAGGTGAGCAGTCTTGCTTCATGTTGGGCCATCCATCCAAGATGCTTTTCCTCAGTCATCTCATTGTTTCATCTTTGTTTGTCTCAGTCTTTATGAGCTCCATTTTTGCATCTGCTATGGGCAGTGCACTTGTGATCATGTCCACGTAGGCGTTCACTTTTTCATCCATTTTGGTGTTTGCGGGCTCACTTGGGTCTACAGCTCTGGACAACGTGTCTGCTGTATACATCAGCTTACCCGGTGTGTACGCAACATTCAGTGTATAGCGTTGCAGCCTGATCATCATTCTTTGTATTCTAAGCGGACACCCATTTAGTGGCTTTTGGAACAATGCAATCAAGGGCTTATGGTCAGTCTCTACACTGATTGCTTGTCCTGCCACAAACTGGTGAAATCTTTCACAGGCGTATGTGATGCTGAGCAGCTCCTTTTCTATTTGAGCATATCGCGTCTCCGCGTCTGTCATTGAGCGCGATGCATATGCAATAGGTTGCCAGTAGTCATATTTTTGCAGAAGAACAGCACCGAGCCCACTCTGTGATGCATCTGATGATATCTTGATGGGTCTCGCTGGGTCATAAAACCTCAGAACTGGTTCCTCTGTGAGCAGTTTCTTTAGATCGCTCCATGACTTCTCATGCTCATGATTCCATTCCCATTCTATGTTCTTTTCAGTTAGTCTTCTCAGTGGCGCCATCTTTTCTGAGAGGTTGGATATGAATTTACCCATGTAGTTGATCATTCCATTAAACCTCTGCACGTCCTTTTTGCATTGTGGCTTTGGCATATTCTCAATGGCGGACACTTTTCTGGGATCTGGTCTGACGCCCTCACTGCTAAGGATATCTCCCACGAATGTCAGTTCTGTCACCCCGAGCTGGCATTTCTCTCTATTCAGCTTCAGGTTTGTTTTCCTTGTTGCTTCCAGCACTTTTTTCAGTCTCTCGTCATGCTCAGTTCTCATGGTTCCCCATACTATGATGTCATCCATTGATGTATCAACTCCCTCCAGGTGCTCATAGATCACATGGATCATTTTGTGATACACTTCAGGAGCTGAGGCAATGCCAAATGGTAACCTTAGGAATCTGTATCTGCCAAATGGGCTGTTGAACGTGCACAGTCTTGAACTTGCTTTGTCCAATTTCATCTGCCAAAATCCTGATGATGCATCTAACTTGCTGAAATACTTTGCATTTGCAAACTGTGCCATGATTTCCTCACGTGTAGGAAGCTTGAAGTGCTCTCTCTTTATTGCTCTGTTTAGATCTCTTGGATCCAGGCAAATTCTGAGCTTTCCATTCTTTTTGTCCACAACGACGAGGGAACTCACCCACTCAGTTGGCTCATCTATCTTCTGAATCACGTTCAGGCTTTCCATCCTGTCCAACTCTGCCTTCAGTTGCTTTTGAAGAGCAAACGGAACTTTTCTGCATGGATGTATGACCGTTGGCATACCTTTATCTACTCTGATCGTGTGTTCCCCTGGCAGGCAGCCTAGACCCTTAAATAGGTCGTTGTACTCTTTCATGAGTTCATCATAGACTGTCTCTCCTTTGCTTTCCACAACGAGGACTCTCTTTACCAGGTTCAGTCTCTCACAGGCTTTTAAACCTAGTATGGCTTGCACATCCTTTGGCACCACGATTAATGCTAGCGTGTGCTCTCTGTCCTTGTGTGTTACTTTGACAATGCATCTTCCTTTCACTGGTATATCAGTACCTGAGTATCCTGTCACTTTCACTTTTATTCCATGTATCTTTGGTCTGGGTCTAATTTTCTTAAAATCAGTCTCTGATATCACATTAACTTGTGCTCCAGTATCCAATTTAAATGGAATGTGTATGTCATTCACTTTTAGTGTCAACATCCAGTCTCTTTTTTCTTCTTTGTTTTCAGACACAACATCTACATTGAACTCCTCTATCTCGCTTTCATCTACTGCATGGACCTTGCTTTGTTGCGCTTGGTTCTTACAGCAACGGGCATAATGGTTGTTTTTGTTGCAACTATTGCATGTTTTACCATATGCTGGACACTTTCTTGGTGTATGCTGTGTACCGCATCGACTACATGACTTTCGATTGTCCCTTTCATTTTTGCTCGCTGGCCACGCCTCTTTTTTCACATTGGCGCTCTTTTTGTTAAACGGTTTGTATCCGTTCTTTCTCACTGCATCCACGTTGCAGCTATTGTCACTGAACAGCTCCTTTGCCTGCAACTTCACAGTCTCTGTAGCCCTACACAGTGCTATGGCTTTTCCCAGGTCTAGATCTTGCTCTCTTAGTAGTCTTTCCCTTAGACCATTATCTGGAATACCACACACCAGTCTGTCTTTTATCAGCGAGTCTGTCAGTCCCCCAAATTCACATGATTTGCTTCTGTTTCTCAGTTCAGTCACATGCTGATCAATAGTCTCACCCGTTTTCTGTACACATGTGAAAAATCTGTGCCTCTCAAACATCACGTTACGTTTAGGTATGCAGTAGGCCTCAAACTGTTCCATTATTTTATCTAGCTTCATTTTGTCTCCATCAGCAGCGAATGTGAAGTTATTATACACCTCCAGCGCTTCATCACCCACGACATGTAAGAACAGTGACGATTTCTTTTTATTACTTTTCTTGTCAGCTCCGATTGCTGATAAATACAACCCCACACGTTGTTTGAACCTTCTCCAATTTTCAGCCACATTACCTGTCAACTGAAGCTTCGCCGGTGGGAGTAAACCTTCCATTTTTCACTTCGTTAGCTATTCTCTAATGGTAAGTAACGATGTTCTCTTTTGGCTTGCTAATATGTGGAGAGCTGATTTAACTTCAGATTTTTCCTCTTCATCTCTTTCAATCACTTCTGACACCATGTATTGATTTCTTCGTGGGTTCAATGACGAGACATTTATGAAAGAGAATGGCCTAGAAATTCAGTTGGTTGCACCAGCCGTTAGCGCCTTAAGAGAAGTGAATTTCGGGCGCTATGCGTGTAGCGTCCGGGCGCAGCGCGATCTGCGCCTCGCCCCAAATTAAGTAGACATTTAGCGCCGGCGCAAAGTCTTAGCGCGCGCTCACCTGCACGCGCAGAAAATGACGTCATATCCTCGTGCAACGCCCTTTGCGCGCCCCGATCCAGAACTTCAGTGGGACCGCCCCATTGTGCGGCCGGCGGCCCGAACGCTTGTTTAGTGGAACGCAACAGAGCCGACGCGGGCCCCGGGGAGCGCAAATTAAAGGGCACTTACCCTGCACTATAATGGGCAGCCATTTTGCAGCAAACACTCTTGTGCAACGGATTTCTGGAGAGAGACCAAGGAAGAGCGCTTACTGGTTTGGGCCAACACTAGCTCAGGTATTTTTGGCTTCAGGCCAGAGTGTTGCAAGTGGCCTCTTGGATATTTGACTGTTTGGCAGCATATTATGGGGGCTGCATGGGGTGCCAACGCTGAGTTTCAGCGTCATGTCCGTAGGGCTCGCAGATGCGGTGTGAGAGGGGCAGCCCTAGCTAGACGCAGAGGGGGCAACAGGCGTCGGCAACATAGGCCTTACCCAGTCAGGGCATACCGCCAGCAGCGCTCCTACCTCAACATGAGTGGCGCGCGATGTGTAAAAAGGCTGAGATTCCGAAAGGAGGTGGTTGCAGAGATCTGCCAGCTGCTTCGCAGAGATCTGCGTCCAAAGCTCAGGAGCAGGACGTCTCTGTCGGTGGAAGCGAAGGTGACGGTGGCCTTGAACTTCTATGCCACCGGCTCCTTCCAATCCGCTGCTGGGGACATTGCTAACATATCCCAGTTCGCCGTGCATTGCTGCATCCGCCAGGTGACCGATGCCCTTTTCAGAAGGAGACGCCAATTCATCTCCTTCCCCATGGCCCTGGAGAGGCAGCATCAGCGTGCAGTGGGATTTGCAAGATTCGCGGCCTTCCCCTTGGTGCAGGGCGCCATTGACTGTACGCATGTGGCTTTGCGGGCACCTGTGGAGCATGCCGAGGATTACCGCAACCGGAAGGGCTACCATTCCCTCAATGTGCAGCTGGTGTGTGACCACAAGCAGCGCATCCTAGCTGTCAATGCCCGCTTTCCAGGCAGCAGCCACGATGCCTTTATCCTGCGGCAGACAACTGTGCGTGACATGTTCGAGGCACAGCCTCCCCCAAGAGGATGGCTTCTCGGGGACAAAGGCTATCCTTTGTGTACCTGGCTCATGACCCCGCTCCGCGCGCCCAGGACCCCTGCTGAAGAGGCATACAACGAGAGTCATCAAGCGAGCAGGAACATAATCGAGCAAACAATTGGCGTCCTCAAGCAGCGGTTCCGCTGCCTGGATCGTTCCGGTGGATCTCTGCAGTATTCGCCGGACCGAGTCTCCCAATTCGTCGTAGTTTGCTGCATGCTGCACAACCTGGCTCTCCGCAGGACTCAGGCACTGCCACCTCACGTTGGACCACCACCTCAGGAGGAGGAGCATGAGGAGGAGGAGCAGGAGGAGGAGGAGTACCATCCCAGGAGGGAGCGAGAAGGTCCAAGGGCCATCCGTCGGCGGCTTATTGAACGTCACTTCTAAGCCCCCTGTCAGGGAATGCCTTGTGGCCATGAAGGAACATGAACGCAGCTGCTCCGCAAGCCCTCAGCCGGCGAAGGCAACAAACACTTACAACAACAAACATGGACACTCTCTGAATAAAGAGAAATCTTTATTTTAGACAAATGAAACCCCTTCCCACATGAAACCCAGAAACATTCAACGGCCCCAAAAAACAGTACATCAAATGACTCACTCCCACAACCTGGGGAGGAATAACTGAACATTTGGACAAAAATGGCCTTCATCCTCGGCCTTAACCCAAAAAACATCCCCAGAAACAAAACAACCATCCCCAAAAGAAACATAGCCATCGCCATATAAAATAACACTTGGCCACACCGTCTACTTATTGGGCCGCGAGGGCGAGACCTTGTCGAGCCTTTTCGGGCCCCTGCCCGGCCTGCTGCTCCTCCGCAAGCTCTGCCCAGTGGCTGCTGCGAGGCTGGGGGAAGGCTCCTGAGGGTCAGATGTCCTTCCGGCAGATGCCCTTGGGGGGCGGCCTAGACGGGGTTTGGCCCTCGAGGGGCCGGCTGGTGATTGGCGCAGCTGTGCCTGGCCAACATCATTCGCAGCCGCTTGCCATTGAGGCTCCACTGGGGGAGTGGCGGTGACGGCTGGAGGAATGTGTGCAAGCTGGCGGATGGGAGGCGTTGGCTGGTGATGTGGCACGCTGGCACTCGCCCGGGCCCGCACTGCAGCATGCGCACCAATCTGCCGAAGGGCAGCCCGCTGTGCTGCTGCAGCGCGGCGGGTGTCCAGGCGATGCCTGGCTGACGCAGCGCGTGTGGCAGCAGTGAGTGCCCCTGTTGCCCTGGTCTGCGACCACAACAGAGCAGCCACTGTCTGGACGGCATCACTGATCAGCCGGCCACTCGCGGCATGTGAGGCCCCGAACTCGCGCACACTGCTAGCCAGGGACTCGATCGCCTCAGGCATCCGTGCCACTACCCCCATCAGCTCGGTGTGCCGGCGATCCGAATCCTGGGCCATTTGATTGAGGTGGCGTGCCTCCTCTGAGTTGAACGTGCCCGGACTGGAGTCCGTACTCGCCCGCTGGGGAGCAGGGGGCCGAGCTGCCCGACCCTTGCCACGTTGCCGGCGGCGACTGGGCCCAGCAACTGCACTCCCCTCCGATCCTTCCCCCCTCTGGGGGGAAGGCCGCGGACCAACCGCAGCCCTCCTGGGTTGCTGGACGCCACTGGGCCCAGCAGCTCCACTCCCCTCCGACACTTCCTCCAGGCTCTCCTCCAGGGAAGACGTGTCCACTACTTCGGCATCTGCAGCCGGACCTGAGTGCTGCCCTGATGGTCCGCCTTCCTCTTCCTCCTCTTCCTCCTCCTCCTCCTCTTCGGAGGGGCTATCACTGGCAGCTTCAGGGAGCTCCTCATCACCAGCTGAAAGCAGGAAGGCACAAGAGTAGCTTTAGAGTGAGGAGAGGGCGTCAGCGAGGGAGGCATGACTGGTGGCATTCAGCGCATTGGTCGGACAGTGGCAAAGGAGGTAGATCGGATGCGCAAGTGCGACAAGAGAGGTCCAAAAGGTGATGTCCTTACCATTGTGTCCCAGAAGAGGGTCAGCGTCTCCACAGGCGACGGGCCCAATCACCCGGGCTCCCATGAGGCGACTCACGCGCTCCTCCAGGGGAGTGAGCTCCTGGATCTGGGGGCGGCCTCCCCCGGTCTCCTCCTGGTGCCTTCGGTTGTTTGCAAGTTTTGCCTGCAAGAGAAAGGACGGCCTGTAAGTACGGTGTGTAGCCCTGATGTGGTGTGCACTGCCTCCCATGGTGGAATAGCTTGGCCAGTGTGTAGCCCTGATGTGGTGTGCACTGCCTCCCATGGTGGAATAGCTTGGCCAGTGTGTAGCCCTGATGTGGTGTGCACTGCCTCCCATGGTGGAATAGCTTGGCCAGTGTGTAGCCCTGATGTGGTGTGCACTGCCTCCCATGGTGTAAAGTGCAGAATGTGCAATTGATGTTCATGACTTTCCCATAGCTGCTGGCTGAGGGCTGGCCATTAGGGCTTTCAGGTCCCTTTGCCCATCATGTCAGGTGTACATGCAAGGATGAGGAGGAGACTGGAAAGGGTACTCACCCTGACAATCCTGGTCAGGTCATTGAACTTCTTCCGGCATTGGACATTGTCCCTGGGGGCATCGCCGGTGGCCGACACCCTGCGGGCGACCTCCCTCCAGGCTTTCCTATAGACGCTGGTGGGAGGCTTCCTGCCAGTGTCCGGGAACAAGATGTGCTGTCTCTTCTCCAAGGCCGTCACCATCACCTTCAAGTCATGGGCTGAGAAGCGCAGGGCACGCTCACGGGCCTTCTGTACCGTTGCCATGGCTCCTTCTGCTCACCAGCAGTGTTCAGGCCTAGCTGGAAGGCTGCAGTGTGCAGGCCGTTGCAGCAGACCAAGTCGACCCTTCCCCCTTTAAGAGCTGCCCGGCGCCACGGTGTCTGCTGTCAATCAAGAAATGACCGCACCTGCGCTGCGCCCGGCCTCGGCGCTATCCCTCAGCACCGCCGGCTTAGTGCCTAAAGATAGTCGTGCATCGCCAGTTTTAGCGCTCCAGCAACCTCTTAGGGCGAAGCTACTGAATATCGGCGAAGTGCCCTCGACTTTGCGCCGGGCGCAAACTTTAGCGCCCGCCCGACTTTACCGCCCCAAAACTGGCTATACTGAATTTCTAGGCCAATGTCTTTTAATCTAAAGCTTGTTCAACTCAGTTAACAGCATTTACAGGAGACATCATGTTAGTGATCCATCTAGAATAAAACCAAAACCAAACTCCTCTGCTTGTCTCTATCACATGCCCTCTGCTGGTCAGGCATAAGTAATCAATACATGCAAACATGCTGGTAAGGCATCATAACCAAACAGGCAAATACCATCACTATTTGCTGATATCATTACAGTTCCCACTTGACCTAACCCCATTGACTGAGCTGCAGGTCTTCACTTGTCTCTGAGGCCCTCCATTTCTTCAAGAAATTGCATTTATCCCAGCAGCATTGTCTCACAGAATGCTGGTTAAGTGTCTGTTTCGCAAGGTAAATAGCATTCTAGGAGGTGCTTTTGGATTGGCCACTTAAGCTTTGCTAAACGAACCACACAATTAAACCTTCCAAGCTTTCAAAAAATGTGCCAAATAAGGTAAGTCATTTCTGCAAATCCTCAAAAAAAGAATGTAACTTTAAGAGGAAATTTGTATCCATAGTTGTTTGAAAAGCCTCTGCTTATCAGTACACAATGCCATAATATACATGTGTTTTATAAAGATTTCAGGTTGTTATATAAACACGATTGTGCTGCTTTGATGTGATGCTGGGCAAAATGATGACCTCTTCTGGGACTCTGTTTTCCTCTGTTTGAAAAAAGACTTATTTTAAAATAATGCATCAGTACTTTCACTGGTATTATGCATCTAGTTTTAGGAGAAATTATCGAGCAAGTATAAATATTTGGAATATTTGGTGCAATATTTGGAATGAGTGAAAAGAGAAACCCCTAGACAGTTAACAAATGAGCTGCAGTCAGTATTATGGTGCATATGTTAGCTACTTTGTGAACTTGTCCTTTTTAAGTACACTCAAGAATTGATAAAAGGAAAGAAGATATTTTTGTTCATTTATAGTGCAGAGTGCTGTGGTTTTGCATATGCCACATGCTAGTTGCACAATAGATTCTTTTAGTCTTCACATTTTGTTTTTAAAAAGGCTTTTCTTGGCGATTGTAAATAAAATTGTACATTTAAAAAATAAATTAATATTGTGGATAATATGTAAGTTTGCTGTGTACAAAAACAATATATTACTCATAAAATCATGGAGAACTGAAAGAAAGACTTGCGTTTATATAGCGACTTTCACGACCACCGGACGTCCCAAAGCGCTTTACAGCCAATGAAGTACTTTTTGAAGTGTAGTCACTGTTGTAATGTAGGAAACGCGGTAGCCAATTTGCGCACAGCAAGCTCCCACAAACAGCAATGTGATAATGACCAGATAATTAATTTTAGTGATGTTGATTGAGGGATAAATATTAGCCAGGACACCTGCCCTGCTCTTCTTTGAAATAGTGCCACGGGATCTTTTACGTCCACCCGAGAGAGCAGACAGGGCCTCGGTTTAACATCTCATCCGAAAGACGGCACCTCTGACAGTGCTGCACTCTCAGTACTGTACTGGAGTGTCAGCCTAGATTTTTGTGCTCATGTCTCTTGGCGTGGGACTTGAACCCACAACCTTCTGACTCAGAGGCGAGGACGCTACCCACTGAGCCATGGTGACACTGAAAACTGAAAGTATCCACTTATGCCTAAGAAATTCTTAAAAAATATATAGCATTAGCAATTTTAACAAAGTGACACATTGCAGTTTATTTTTGAAATAACATTATTTAAAATACTTTAATAAAACTATTATATCTAAAATTGCAAGATCAAACGTGCAGCATTTACAGATAAAAACAGGCAACACTATGAACATCAAGCAGTGGAAGTACTCACATAAACAACAAAACTCTAACGTAGCTCAGCTGTGCCAGTGTGAACAATTAGTCCATTTTTCTGCCACCACTGGCAAGCTGCTGACTTGTGGGATTTTGCACTCCTCATGCTACAGGCCAACCCCTCTAGAAAGCTTCTCCTGTTCCAGTAGCCTATTTAAATTAGGGGCTCCAATTGCAAAATTCAGTGTAGTTCACCCCCTGACCTCGCTGCATTATCTGCCTGACTTGTAAAATCGCGGCTATAGCATTGAGAGATTATTGATAGTGATGAAAGCACTTGTGAGGTTTCAACTTTGTAGTCGGTAGAGAACTGGAAGCCTGTAGACTGATGTGAGATCTGTTGGGTTTTGGAGGATATCAAATTGTGATTGCCAAGTTGAATTTTAGTATGTAAAAGCAAAAGACTGCGGATGCTGGAAATTAAATAAGAACAGAACCATAACATTTTCGTACGCAATTGCTGGGCAGTTGGTGGGCAAATAGTCCAACTCTGCGCCAGCAATTGTTTTTTCTTTGGCCGTGCGGATGATCTGTCAACACGTACGTTGACAAATTGCAAGTTTGAGATTTAGTGCATGGAAATCCTGAACCTGCGGGCCATTTCAAAGGCGGTATGACATACTCTCCCACTGCAAATTCTGGCCCGTTAACGCTGTTTCTCTCTCCACAAATGCTGCCTGACCTGCTGAGTATTTCCAGCACTTTCTGTATTTATTTTTGAATTTAGCATGTATCCTTTGGAACCTGCAATATTTTTAAACCAAATATTTAATGTAATTCCATCATTGTTTCATCATTGTTCTATTGGCTTGCATCCCAGGTTGCTAAGGGAATTGGGGGAGGAGATAGCAGAAGGACTTGCCTTAATTTTCCAATCTTCCCTAGATGCAGGGGAAGTGCCTGAGGATTGGAAAGTGGCAAATGTGACACCATTGTTCAAGAAAGGGTGTAAGGACAATCCTAGTAACTACATCCCGGTCAGTTTAACATCAGTAGTGGGTAAAGTTTTAGAACCAATAATCAAGGAAAAAATTAACAGGCACTTGGAGAGGTTTAAGCTAATTAAGGAGAGCCAACACGGATTTGTAAAAGGCAGATCGTGTTTGACTAATCTAATTGAATTTTTTGATGATTAACAGGGATGATTGATGAAGGGAATGCAATGGATGTTGTCTACATGGATTTTAGGAAGGCATTTGACAAAGTACCACATAGAAGGCTGGTTAACAAAATTGAGGCTCATGGAATAGGTGGGTCAGTGGCAGCTTGGATAAGGAATTGGCTTAAGGACAGAAAACAGTGAGTTGTGGTAAATGGCTGTTTTTCAGACTGGAGGATGGTAGATGGTGGTGTTCCCCAAGGGTCAGTGCTGGGGCCACTGCTTTTTTTGATATATATAAATGACCTGGATATTGGAATACAGAGTAGAATTTCTAAATTTGCCGATAACACCAAACTTAGGGGTGTGGCAAACAGTGAGGATGATACCAATCGACTGCCACAGGACATAGAAAGGCTAGCAGAATGGGCAGACAAGTGGCAGATGGAGTTTAATACGAGAAGTGTGAGGTGATGCATTTTGGCAGAAGGAACAGGGAGAGGCAATTTACACTTAATGGCACAGTTTTAAAGAGTGTGCAGGGACAGAGGGATCTGGGAGTTAATGTGCATAGGTCCCTGAAGGTGGCAGGACATATTGAGAGAGTGGTTAGCAAAGTATATGGGATCTTGAGCTTCATAAATAGAGGTATTGAGCACAAAAGTTATGCTGAACCTTTATAAAGAGCTAGTTAGGCCACAACTGGAGTATTGCGTCCAGTTCTGGTCACCACACTTCAGGAAGGGTGTGAAGGCCCTCAAGAGGGTGCAGAGGAGATTTACCAGAATGGTTCCGGGGATGAGGGATCTTAGCTACAAGGACACGTTGGAGAAGCTGGATTTGTTTTCATTAGAGCAAAGGAGGTTGAGGGGTGATTTGATAGAGGTGTACAAGAATATGACGGGTTTGGATAGGCTAGTCGGTGAAAGGCTGTTCGCACTAGTTGATGGTACAAGGACTAGGGGACACAGATTTAAGATTTTGGGCAAGAGTTACAGGGGGGATGTGAGGAAAAACTTTTTTACGCAGCGAGTGGTGATCGCTAGGGGGATAGAATATAAAAACAGGGAGGTATTGTTGCAGTTGTACAAGGTATTGGTGAGACCGCACCTGGAATACTGCACACAGTTTTGGTGTCCATACTTAAGAAAAGACATACTTGCTCTCGAGTCAGTACAAAGAAGGTTCACTCGGTTAATCCCGGGATGAGGGGGTGGACATATGAGGAGAGGTTGAGTAGATTGGGACTCTACTCATTGGAGTTCAGAAGAATGAGAGGCGATCTTATTGAAACATATAAGATTGTGAAGGGGCTTGATCGGGTGGATGTGGTGAGGATGTTCCCAATGATGGGTGAAACTAGAACTAGGGGGCATAATCTTAGAATAAGGGGCTGCTCTTTCAAAACTGAGATGAGGAGAAACTTCTTCACTCAGAGGGTAGTAGGTCTGTGGAATTTGCTGCCCCAGAAAGCTGTGGAAGCTACATCATTAAATACATTTAAAACAGAAATAGACAGTTTCTTAGAAGTAAAGGGAATTAGGGGTTACGGGGAGCGGGCAGGAAATTGGACATGAGTCTATGTTCGGAACTGTCATGGCCCTGTGGGTAATGGAGCGGACCCAGGGGCCGTGTAGCCTGGTTCTGCTCCTACTTCTTGTGTTCTAATTATGTGTTAGATTTCAGGAGATGGTTCTATTCCTGTTCCTGGCTGGGGTGGAGATCACCTTTTACAGAAGGTAAGTACTGTAGAAAATATAGGGACAGTGATCTCCTGGACGAGTTTCGATCGCCTAGATGGGTCGGAGAGGAATTTCCCAGATTTTTTTTCTCCCAAATTGGCCATTGGGTTTTTTATCTGGTTTTTCGCCTCTCCCAGGAGATCATATGGGTTCGGGAGGGATGTAGAGTGATAGTAGATTTGAGGTTAGGATCAGATCAGCCATGATCTTATTGAATGGTGGAGCAGGCTCGAGGGGCCGATTGGCCTACTCCTGCTCCTATTTCTTATGTTCTTATGTTCTTATGACCTGGAACTCACTGCAGACGGAAGTGGTGGAAGTGGAGACACTCGATGTTTTCAAGGGGAGACTGGATAGGCACTTAAGGGAAATAAATTTGCAGGGCTACAGGGATAGAGCGGGGGAATGGGACTGACTTGATTGCTCTACAGAGAGCTGGCACGGACTCGATGGGCAGAATGGCCTCCTCCTGTGCTGTTATGACTCTATGGCAGCGATTTTGCTGGCGCTCAGAGAGGTGGGTCGGAGGTTAAAGTCTTATTGATTGACGGCGGGTCCTGAACCCGCCGTCAACCCGCCTCCAAACAGCTTTCCCACGTGTCGGGTCCCCGATTTGCGAATGGACCCGACACCTAGTGGTGGGAAATGGATTAAAGGCAATTACCTGCCTATTAACAGGTACTTGTCAGCAGTTTTCAGCCTGTTTTTGGATTTTCCCCTTTCTGGGTCGGGTTTCCCGACATCTGGACATCACGCCAGATAAGTGTGGCGTCTTGTGAGCCGGTGTAATGTTTGTGAAAAGATGACAGCTTCAGAAGTGGTGTGAAGGATGCAATGTTGCACATGGTGAGTTTTCAATGTTGGTTACTGCATTTTTAAAACATATACAGATTTCTTTAGCTTACAAGTTTTTAAATCCAACTATATGTCCAGTGCCACCTCATTGGGAGAACCTCTCTCACCAGTGACAGATTGCTTCACCTGCAGCTGCCATCTATTCCAGCATATGGAGTGAGTCATTGGAGAGCCTGGGTCCAAGAGTTCACCTTTGTGCAGTGATTGTCAGTGTTTTCAGCACCTCAATGCTGTCAAACACTGAGAAATCAACTGTCAAAATAAAATTGTGCGTGGTCTCTTTAAGGAAACCGGCAGATGACGCGTCATCAAATGACATCATCAGACCGCTTCCTGTTAATTGGCCAGTAAGGGCGGGCTTAACAATACCAATCAAGGGAAAATCATGTCTGTGGAGCGGAGGCAGCTGGGGGCGGGACCGGAACCCGGAAACCAGCTGTCTCGCACCCATTCCGACACTGATCACAAAATCGCAGCCTATGACTCTAAGTCCAGCACAGTCTACATCAGCGATGCAAATTATAAATAATTTTGATACTAAAGATTAGACAATTGTAGTGATGCCAAATTACCTTTGTACTCTTCTGTAATTCTATATACTGAGAACCAATTATAACTAGAACCTGAATCAAATTTAACTATTCTTGCAACATATTAATTTTAAACATCATAAAAATTAAAGACATAAGAACATAAGAACATAAGAAATAGGAGCAGGAGTAGGCCAATCGGCCCCTCGAGCCTGCTCCGCCATTCAATAAGATCATGGCTGATCTGATCCTAACTGCCAATCCACTATCACAGAACCATCTCCTGCATCTAACAGAATTAGACACACGAAATAGGAGCAGGATCAGTCTACACGGCCCCTGGGCCCGCTCCGCTACCCACAGGGCCATGACCGATCCGAACCTAGACTCATGTCCAAATTCCTGCCCGCTCCCCGTAACCTTTAATTCCCTTTACTTCTAGGAAACTGTCTATTTCTGTTTTAAATTTATGTAATGATGTAGCTTCTACAGTTTTTTGGGGCAGCATATTCCATGGACCTACCACCCTCTGAGTGAAGTAGTTCCCCCTCATCTCAGTTTTGAAAGAGCAGCCCCTTATTCTAAGACTATGCCCCCTAGTTCTAGTTTCTCCCATCATCGGGAACATCTTCCCTGCATCCACCCGATCCAACCCCTTCACAATCTTATATGTTTCAATAAGATCGCCTCTCATTCTTCTGAGCTCCAATGAGTAGAGTCCCAATCTACTCAACCTCTCCTCATATGTCCATCCCCTCATCCCCGGGATTAACCGAGTGAACCTTCTTTGTACTGACTCGAGGGCAAGTATGTCCTTTCTTAAGTATGGACACCAAAACTGTACGCAGTATTCCAGGTGCGGTCTCACCAATACCTTGTACAACTGAAGCAATACCTCCCTATTTTTATATTCTATCCCCCTAGCAATGAAAGCCAACATTCCATTGGCCTTCTTAATCACTTGCTGCACCTGCATACTAACCTTTTGAGTTTCGTGCACCAGGACCCCCAGATCCCTTTGTACTTCAGTACTTTCCAGTTTCTTGCCATTAAGATAATAACTTGCTCTACGATTTTTCCTGCCAAAGTGCATAACCTCACACTTTCCAGTATTGTATTCCATCTGCCAAATCTCTGCCCACTTACTTAGCCTGTCTATGTCCCCTTGAAGGTTTTTTATGTCCTCCTCACTCACTACTTTCCCCCCCATCTTAGTATCATCTGCAAACTTTGATATGTTACACTCGGTCCCCTCCTCCAAATCGTTAATATAGATTGTAAAGAGTTGAGGACCCAGCACTGACCCCTGCGGAACACCACTAGTTACTGATTGCCAGTCTGAGAATGAACCATTTATCCCAACTCTCTGCCTTCTGTTAGATAGCCAATCCTCTATCCATGCCAGAATATTACCCCCAATCCCGTGATTTTTTATCTTAAGCAATAATCTTTTGTGTGGCACCTTGTCAAATGCCTTTTGGAAGTCTAAATGCACTACGTCCACTGGTTCCCCTTTATCCACCCTATATGTTACTTCCTCAAAGAACTCCAGCAAATTTGTCAAACATGACTTCCCCTTCATAAAACCATACTGACTTTGTCCTATTAAATTATGATTATACAAATGTCCTGTTACTGCCTCCTTAATAATGGACTCCAAAATTTTACCTACCACAGATGTTAGGCTAACCGGTCTATAGTTTCCAGCCTTCTGTCTACTGCCCTTTTTAAATAAGGGTGTTACATTAGCAGTTTTCCAGTCTGCCGGGACCATTGCCGAGTCCAGGGAGTTTTGGAAAATTATTACCAATGCATCCACAATCCCTACCGCCACTTCCCTCAAGACCCTAGGATGTAAGCCATCAGGTCCAGGTGATTTATCCGCCTTGAGTCCCATTATTTTACCGAGTACCACTTCCTTAGTGATTTTGATCGTGTTTAGCTCCTCCCCCCCTTTAGCCCCCGTTTGTCCAGTGTTGGGATATTCTTAGTGTCTTCTACTGTAAAGACTGATGTAAAATATTCATTCAGTGTTTTTGCCATCTCCATATTTCCCACCATTAATTTCCCGGTCTCATCCTCTAAGGGACCAACATTTACTTTAGCCACCCTTTTTCTTTTTATATAACTATAAAAACTCTTACTATCTGTTTTTATATTTTTTGCTCATTTACTTTCATAATCTATCTTCCCTTTCTTAATCAATCTTTTTGTTATTTTTTGCTGTCTTTTAAAGTTTTCCCAATCCTCTATCCTCCCACTAGATTTGGCTACCTTATATGCCCTTGTTTTTAGTCGAATACTATCCTTAATTTCTTTACTTAGCCACGGATGGCTGTCTTTTCTTTTACACCCTTTTCTTCTCAGTGGAATATATACTTTTTGGAAGTTGTAAAATAACTCCTTAAATGTACACCACTGATCATGTATCGTCTTACCCTTTAATCTATTTTCCCAGTCCACTCTACTCAATTCCGCTCTCATACCTTCATAGTCTCCTTTATTCAAGCTTAGCACGCTTGTTTGAGATCCAACCTTCTCACCCTCTAATTGAATATGGAATTCAACCATGTTATGGTCACTCATTCCAAGGGGATCCTTTACTAGGACATTTTTAATAAATCCTGTCTCGTTACACAGGACCAGATCTAAGGTTGCCTGCCCCCTGGTCGGTTCAGTTACATACTGCTCAAGAAACCCATCCCTAATACACTCAATGAACTCATCCTCAAGGCAGCCCTGCCCAATTTGATTTGTCCAATTAATATGATAGTTAAAATCCCCCATAATTATAGATGTTCCCTTATTACAAGCCTCAACTATTTCCTGATTTTTAAGCTCACAATTTATGAAGCACATTGATAAAGTTTCTTGTGAGATGCATTACCTCAGAATGAAGGTACAATGTGGTCTATAATATGATGCCATCTTTAGAGATTGTGTTTATTGCTGCAGGTTTACTTTAGTTTTAACATAAGCTAAACATATTACAAACGTTTTTATTTGCCATAATAACCACATAAACATATCTTACTTTAGGTGGCTTCATACTCTGGAATATTTTACTAGTTCAATATGAGAATAGCTATTCTTCCTGTCATTACTGAAGGAGTTTCTCATGTGTTTGTCCATCTCTGGGAATGCATAATTCTATTTGGGTCTATTTCCTGCTGCTGTCACATTGACTGAAATTGTTTTAGCAGTACTAAAAATACCTCTTCCGTGCACCGGCTCTTTTTTTTAATCACACATTTTGTGCCATAGAGGTGCACAAGATGGCACAGTCTCAATGCCCAAACCTGCAGGATAACAGAAAGAACTTATTTTTAATTACTAATCTTGATTTGAACTTAAACCGTTGCTATTAAAAAACATGAAATTAATTACTACAACTTCCTGCCTATGGACACAATCAAATCCTATGTGGTTTAGGGTTTTGTCTAGTATAGTATCTCATGTTCAAGGAAGGGAAGAATACCTCTAGTAATCGGACTGGGAAAAGAGATTTTGAAAACGATGACCTGTTGAGAAGCAGAATATATATGTCCTAAATCGAAAATGATAGTTTAAAAAAAAAGCTAGTTTCCTCTACCTCCCACGTCAAGCAGCGATACAGGCTAAGAGTTAATGTGCAGTTTATAATTCAACTTTAATAATAATTCAACTTTATTGTCATTGTACAACGAAATGTGATCTTACAAGCTCCCATGAGTCCAGTACAAATAACATTAACATTAAACGTAAATAGCACTGTCCTGGGAGAAGCAAAGCTGCTATGTCTGTGCGCGCCGCCATTCCATTTCCACCATTCCGACAACCTTCAGCCCAACGCTTGGGCCTGCTCACCAGCCACCCCTCCTTCTGTGACCTTCTCACCAACCGCCCCTCTTTGGGGCTCCTTCCGTGACCTTCATGCACCTGGTCACCCCTCCAGGTACTAACCAGGCCTGGCTCTAGCTTAGCTTCCAAGCCTTGGCCAGTGACCCTGTCCCTAGTCCCAGGAACAGGAATCAACTGACTACTTAAATCATTTTCTACTCTTTATTTTAACTAACAGGAACAAAATATCAAGAGGGTTTTTACAGTTTAAATTGACTTAATATTGAAAAATTCAAGACCTAATGATCAAATAATATATTTTAAATATTACATTTAAAAAATACATAAACGAAACCTGTTGGGATCCCACAAGCTCTAGTATTAGCACCTTAGATTCCCATTCAGAGGCGTTAGGTAAATTCTATCCATGTCTGACATTTAAGCCTGGTCTCCCTCCAAGTCCTGTCCTCCTGACTGAAGAAGGGTAGGATGGAGGGAGCAAAAGGTGGTAAACTGCAATTAAAATGAAGACAAAAAGGAAAAAAATAAGCCCATTGTGGAGACATGTAGTGGGATTTTCCTTTCAATTCCTGCCAGTTAAGTGGTGAGTAGCGGTGGAAAATTGAGCTGGGGCTTATTGTGCCAGATCCCCGCCCATTTGAACATGCATTGTGAAAGTCCAGCATCAAATATGACTAGGTGTATGAGTGTGTGACTATGTCATATTTTCTATAATTACTGCCTTAGCAACGCTGGTTGTTGTATGCATCTGTGCACAACAGGTATTCAGCTTTGCGTAACGTGTGTCAATAATTTAATTGGCCACAGCAGGTACTGAAATCGATGCAAGGACAATTGATCAACACTTACACAGTGGCAGATTTTCACATTATTTGGAGGTACTAACACTTTCATTCTGGGAGGCTGTCTGGCCCTTTAAATTGCTGCAGATATTTAATTCATGCATCAGCTATTCTCTTCACCCACCCCACCCATTAGCTCCTTCCCCTGAATCCGAGGCAGCAACACTCCTGGGAGTCAGCTGAAAATATTTAAATAAGGTTAATACCAGAAAATGTATCATTGTCAATAAGGTTGGCATTAGTGCCACTTTGCCACATTTCAACCAGAGAAGGCACTAAAGAGGAACATCTAGGCTATGCAGTACGACTTACATTAGTCCCATAAGCAGAGCTCTACCTGGATGTTAACAGAACAGTTTAATTTTAAGACACCAATTTTTAATTGAGCGAATTAGCTTAGCACTTCCAGTCCTTCTACAACAGACTGTGGTATATCCATCAGTTTTGGTTGAAGTCCCTTCAGTTCCATTCTTGCTAAGCACTTTCAAGGCTGGATTTCAAAGGACAAAATCTGTGACAAATGCTAGACTCGTATCCAGACAGCCCTATTAGAATCACACCAGGTATCAATGAGAAAACTGCTATAGAATATGTGTTGCACACTTATCATCTCTACAAACCACTGAATCATAGAAGGAGGACATCCAGCTCTCTAAGTTCAGGGAGCAGCTTCATGGAAAATAAGTAATAAAGAACTTACATTTAAATAACACCTTCAACATTCGTGGGACATCCCACAGTAGTTCACAGGCAATGAATTACTTTTAAAAAACCATAAAGGACTACAGCACAAAAGGAGGCAATATAACATGGATAAATGCGAGGTTATCCACTTTGGTGTCAAAAACAGGAAGGCAGATTATTATCTGAATGGCAATAGATTGGGAGAAGGAGAAGTGCAACGAGACCTGGGTGTCCTTGTGCACCAGTCGCTGAAGGTAAGCATGCAGGTGCAGCAGGCGGTTAAGAAGGCAAATGGTATGTTGGCCTTCATAGCGAGAGGGTTTGAGTACAGGAACAAGGATGTCTTGCTACAGTTGTACAGGGCCTTGGTGAGACCACACCTTGAGTATTGTGTGCAGTTTTGGTCGCCTTATCTGAGGAAGGATATTCTTGCCATGGAAGGAGTTCAGCGAAGATTCACCAGGCTGATGCCTGGGATGGCAGGAATGAAGTATGAGGAGAGATTGGGTTGATTGGGCTTGTACTCGCTGGAGTTTAGAAGAATGAGAGGGGATCTCATTGAAACTTATAAAATTCTGGCAGGACTGGACAGACTAGATGCAGGGAGGATGTTCCCAATGGTCGGGGAATCCAGAACCAGGGTCACAGTCTAAGGATAAGGGGGTAGGCCTTTTAGGACAGAAATGAGGAGGAATTTCTTCACCCAGAGAGTGGTGAACCTGTGGAATTCTCTACCACAGAAGGCAGTAGAGGCCAATTCATTAAATATATTCAAGAAGGAGTTGGATATATTTCTTAAGGCTAAAGGGATCAAGGGGTATGGGGAGAAAGCAGGGACCGGGTGATGCGCTATCAATTACTCATAAAAGACTGAGAGTTAGAAGAGTAACTAAAGGCTTTTATTAACAACAGAATGGAGGTCTGCCTCGAGTGGTCGACCGGTCCAGGATACCAAGGGCTGGGGAGCAGTCACCTTTATACTAGGACCTGTGGGAGGAGTCAGCCGAGGCATGTCCAGGCATGTACACAGTGGAATACAAACAGGACAAACAGGAATACAAACAGTGGTTTACCACATTCACCCCTTGTTTAAAATTGAGTCCGGCGGGGTGAAGTGTATTAAAAGTTAGTGTATTGGAGTCTCTCCGGAGGTCTTGTCTGCCGCTGTGATCGGCGTGGCGACGGCAGGGGTAGTGAAGCTTCCGGCGTCGAGTCCAGCATAGGCTGTGGCACAGGCGTGTCGTCCTCGTAGATGTCGAGCGGGTCGCGGGGCCCAGGCCTGCCGTCTGCTGGGGCTGGATATCGGATCGTGGGGGTGGGTGGTAGTGGGTAGTGGGTTACTGTGGTCCCCGAGGGTGCAAGGTCTCTTATGGAGACTGTGTCCTCCCGCCCGTCCGGGTATGCGATGTAAGCATACTGGGGGTTGGCGTGGAGGAGGTCGACCCTCTCGACCAGGGGGTCCGTTTTATGGGTCCTCACGTGTCTTCTCAGTAGGACCGGCCCTGGGGACGTCAGCCATGGCGGTAGCGATGTCCCTGATGTGGACTTCCTTGGGAAGACGAACATTTTCTCATGAGGGGTGGCGTTAGTGGCAGTGCAGAGCAGTGACCGAATAGAGTGGAGCGCATCGGGGAGCACATCCTGCCAGCGGGAGGTTGGAAGGCCCCTAGACTTTAAGGCTAGCAGGACGGCCTTCCAAATTGTCGCATTTTCTCTTTCCACCTGTCCGTTCCCCCGGGGGTTGTAACTGGTGGTCCTGCTTGTGGCAATACCCCTAGTTAGCAGGTACTGACGGAGTTCGTCGCTCATAAACGATGAGCCCCGGTCGCTATGGATATAGCTGGGGAAGCCGAACAGGGTGAAGAGGTTGTTCAGACATTTAATGACCGTGGCACTGGTCATGTCCGGGCAGGGGAAGGCGAACGGGAAACGGGAGTACTCATCAATAATATTGAGGAAGTACACATTGCGGTCGGAGGAGGGGAGAGGCCCTTTAAAATCAACGCTCAGGCGCTCGAAGGGGCGAGTGGCTTTTATCAGGTGGGCCCTGTCTGGTCTATAAAAGTGTGGTTTGCACTCAGCGCAGACTTGGCAGTTCCTGGTCATGGTCCTGACCTCCTCAATAGAGTAAGGCAGGTTGCGGGCCTTGATGAGGTGGAAGAACCTGGTGACCCCCGGGTGGCAGAGGTCATTGTGGAGGACCCGTAGTCTATCGATCTGCACGCTGGCGCAGGTGCCACGCGATAGCGCATCCGGGGGTTCATTTAGCTTCCCGGGCCGGTACAAGATCTCGTAGTTGTAGGTGGAAAGTTCGATTCTCCACCTCAAGATCTTGTCATTTTTGATTTTGCCCCTCTGCTTGTTGTTAAACATAAAAGCAACTGAACGCTGGTCAGTGAGCAGGGTAAATCGTTTTCCGGCCAGGTAGTGCCTCCAATGACGCACAGCCTCCACAATCGCCTGGGCCTCCTTCTCAACAGCGGAGTGTCTGGTCTCCGGGCCTTGGAGGGTTCGTGAAAAGAAGGCCACGGGTCTCCCCGCCTGATTGAGGGTAGCGGCCAGGGCAAAGTCGGACGCGTCGCTTTCCACCTGGAAGGGGATGGATTCGTCCACTGCGTGCATGGTGGCTTTGGCAATGTCCTCCTTGATACGGTGGAAGGCTAAGCGGGCCTCTGCCGTCAAGGGAAAAGAGGTGGACTTGATCAGCGGACGGGCCTTGTCCGCATAGTAGGGGACCCACTGGGCGTAATAGGAGAAAAACCCTAGGCACCTCTTCAGGGCCTTGAGGCAGTGGGGCAGTGGAAGTTCCATAAGGGGACGCATCCGGTCGGGGTCGGGGCCGATGACTCCGTGTTCCACAACACAGCCAAGGATGGCGAGGCGGTTTGTGCGGAATATGCACTTCTCCTTGTTATATGTCAGGTTTAGGAGTTGGGCGGTGCGGAGGAATTTTTCGAGGTTTGCGTCATGGTCCTGCAAGTCACGGCCGCAGATGGTCACATTGTCCAGATATGGGAAAGTGGCCTGCAACGCATTTTGATCTACCATCCGGTCCATCTCCCTTTGGTGACGCCAAAGGGAACCCTAAGGAAGTGATAGAGGCGGCCGTTTGCCTCAAAGGCAGTGTACTGGCGGTCCTCAGGGCGGATGGGGAGCTGGTGGTACGCTGATTTCAGGTCAATGGTCGAGAAGACGCGGTACTGCGCGATCTGGTTGACCATATCCGCTATACGGGGGAGTGGGTAGGCGTCCAGCAGGGTGTAGCGATTTATTGTCTGGCTGTAGTCGATGACCAGGCGCTGCTTCTCGCTGGTCTTAACGACCACAACCTGGGCTCGCCAGGGGCTGGTGCTGCCCTCAATAATCCCTTCTTTCAGGAGCCGCTCCACTTCGGTTTTAATGAAAACCCTGTCCCCGGCACTGTATCGCCTGCTCTTTGTGACGATGGGCTTACAGTCGGGGGTGAGGTTAGCAAACAGTGGTGGGGGGGTGACTCTGAGTGTGGAGAGGTTGCACCTGGTGCGCAATTTGGAAGCTGCTGGCTGCGGACTGTGAGTGGGGGTAGGGGTCCACCGTACGCCATCGTAACACTTTTAAGGTGGCACTGAAAATCTAACCCCAGCAGGACGGCAGCGCAGAGGTCAGGCAGGACCAGAAGTTTAAAATGATCGTACACGGTCCCGTCTACTACGAGTGTCACCACGCAGTAGCCGCCGATGTCCGCCGACTGGGACTCGGAGGCCATAGAAATTCGCTGTTGCGCAGGCAGGACTGGGAGAGAGCAACGCCGCACCGTGTCGAGGTGGATGAAGCTCTCCGTGCTCCCAGAGTCAAAAAGGCAGATTGTATCGTGACCATTTACCTTAATGTCCATTTTGGAACTGGCCAGTTGGTGCGGTCTCGCTTGGTCCAGTGTAACGGATGCCAGCGTAGGGGTCGGTGTGTCGCTGCGGGTATCAGATGAGGCGGTGTCGGGGGCCTGCTGCGTCCCGGCTGTCGTCCAAGATGGCGGCGTCCATGATCCCCATGTGGCTGGAGGCGTCCAAAATGGCTGCTGTACCGGTGATTCGCACACGGCCGGGGAGGTCCAAAATGGCGGCCCGCATGGCCCACACGCGGCGCTGCTGGGGTTCGGGGTGGCTTTGGCCCTGCAGACGCTAGCGTAGTGTCCCTTCTTCCCGCAGCCCGAGCAGATCGCGTTTTTCGCCGGGCAGCGCGCTCTGGGGTGTTTTGCCTGGCCACAGAAGTAGCATTTCTGGCCTTGGGGCACTGCTGTCTGGCCTTGGGACACTGCTGCGGTAGTTGGGCCGTTGTTGGGGTGTGGCTGGGGTGGCACGGCGCTATGAGGCGGTCCTACCGTGTCCCAGGCTGTCATTCCCCGCGGCGTCCACGGTGCAGAGGAGTAGGCATCCATGCCCTGGTAGGCTGCATCCAACGATAGTGCGAGTTCAGAGGCCTTGTTGAGGTCGAGGTTACTCTGCTCCAACAGTCGCTGTCGTGTGTAATTGGATCTGTGGCCCGCTACAAAAGCGTCCCGGATAAGTTCCTCTGTGTACACGGCGGCCTTTACATCCTTACAACCACAGGCCCGGCCAAGCACAGACAGTGCCTGAAGGTATTCCACGGTCGATTCCCCAGGTTGTTGTTTACGACTCCCCAGGAGGTGCCTGGCGTACACTTCGTTCACTGGGCGCGTGTACTGGTCCTTGAGGAGCTTGATAGCATCCGCGTACGAGGTCGCGTCTTGGATGACCGAGTACACTCGGTGGTTCACTTTGGAGGTCAGGACATCCAGTTTGTCCTCGTCCGATTTGATTGCTTCGGAGGCGGTCAGGAATTTTTCGAAACACTTAAGCCAGTGAGTAAACTTGGTGGATGAGTCCGCCTCCCGATGATCTAAGTCCAGGCATGCTGGTGTGAGGATCTTCTCCATTATAAAAATGTTGTTAATAAAATTGATGCGCTATCAATTACTCATAAAAGACTGAGAGTTAGAAGAGTAACTAAAGGCTTTTATTAACAACAGAATGGAAGTCTGCCTCGAGTGGTCGACCGGTCCAGGATACCAAGGGCTGGGGAGCAGTCACCTTTATACTAGGACCTGTGGGAGGAGTCAGCCGAGGCATGTCCAGGCATGTACACAGTGGAATACAAACAGGACAAACAGGAATACAAACAGAAATGAGGAGGAATTTCTTCACCCAGAGAGTGGTGAACCTGTGGAATTCTCTACCACAGAAGGCAGTAGAGGCCAATTCATTAAATATATTCAAGAAGGAGTTGGATATATTTCTTAAGGCTAAAGGGATCAAGGGGTATGGGGAGAAAGCAGGGACCGGGTACTGAACTTGGATGATCAGCCATGATCGCATTGAATGGCGGAGCAGGCTCGAGGGGCCGAAAGGCCTACTCCTGCTCCTATCTTCTATGTTTTTATGTTTCTATGGCCCATCTTGTCTGTGTTGGCTCTTTGCTAGAGAAATCCAAAACTAATCCCACTGTATCTTCCTTTGCTTCAAATATTTATTCAATAAAAAGATATAATGGGGCTCTACCTCAACATTCCCTGTGATGACACGCCATGCTCCAACCACTCTCTGAGTTAAGAAATGTCTCCTAATATCTCTCCTCACCCTCTTAATAACTTTAAATTGATGGCCTGTCATCACTAAGTCCCCAACCAGAGGAAATAGTTTTTCCTTGCGTACTGTCAAAACCTTGCATAATTTAAAAAACTTCCACTAATTCTCCTCCTGCTCACGTGGAAATAATTCCCATTTCTCAAGCATCTCCTCATAACTTGGATATATGAATGCATGTTCTTGTACCCAACTTTCAGGTAACCTCATCAACTATACAGTGAACATCTGGCTTCGTCATGGTAGAAGGATGTGCACAGGACAGCTCATGACACACCAATCACCTTGATCGTGTAAATGTCCAAAGCTATGTATGAGGCTTATTTGCCACCAACCGCTTAATCTGGATGCACATATGAAAGGGTTTGGAAAAGAAGCATGCCTACTAACTTCCTCCTTCAGGAAGTGGATCAGTGCAGGCAAGAGCCACTATTGTTTCTCCTTTTTGTCACAAATCTACCTCACTGCGTGGCCCTGAATCTTGCAGATGGTATAGTGGATGTAGTATATTTGGATTTCCAAAAGGTATTCGATAAGGTGCCACATAAAAGGTTGATACGCAAGATAAGGGCTCATGGGGTTGGGGGTAATATATTAGCATGGATAGAGGATTGGTTAACAGACAGAAAACAGAAAGTAGGGATAAACATATAATTTTCCGGTTGGCAGGCTGTAACTAGTGGGGTGCCGCAAGGATCAGTGCTAGGGCCTCTGCTATTTACAATCTATATTAATGAATTAGACGAAGGGACCGAGTGCAATGTATCCAAGTTTGCTGACGATACAAAGCTAGGTGGGAAAGTAAGCTGTGAGGAGGAAACAAAGAGCCTGCAAAGTGATATAGACAGGTTAAGTGAGTGGGCAATAAGGTGGCAGATGGAGTATAATGTGGAGAAATGTGAGGTTATTCACTTTGGTAGGAAGAATAGAAAAACAGAATGGCCTAGAAATTCAGTGGGCTGCACCACCAGTTAGCGCCTAAAGAGGGCACTCAGTGGCTTTAGCACCACTGGCCACGCCTCCCGCAATATTTAGCTGGGGCGCTAATGGCGGCGTTAGCCTGTTGCGCTGCACCGCCACCGATGACGTCATCGGTGTGCGCAGCGCCCCGCTACCGCCCCGATCTCGATATTCGGTAGTGCCCGCCTCTGTAGCGCCGTTCGCAAATCGCACCCGGTTCACGGGGCCTTCCTGTGGCGGCAGTGGCGCAAATTAAGGTGGAGGTGCGGGGCGGCCGTTTTTTTCGGCGGCCGCCTGCCAGCACCTCCGTCCCCGGCCTCCTGATCTCCCCCCACGGCAGTGCCGGCTGTTTTCCGAGAGCCCGGCACTTCTCCTCGGTGCTGGGCTCTTTTGCCGGCACTCGTGATCTCCAATCGCACTAGTGCAGGCCCCTCCCCCTTAAGAATGGGAGGAAGGCCTGCAGTACCGCAGCGCGCCGTGCCGCAGCGTGTGGCGCTGCGGCACGTTGCGCTGCGATATTCAGTTTCAGTGCCCTAAGAGGGATGCGGAGCGCCTCAAGCCTTGCCCCGTGTCCCTCTTGGGGCGTTCAAGCTGAATTTCCGGCAGTCGCAACTGCTCCGATCGCTGCGCTAATTCCGGCGCCCAGGCGAGCTTGGCGCCCCGTTTGCGGCTCCACCGAATTTCTCCCCCAATATCTTTAAATGGTGAGAAACTATTAATTGTTGGTGTTCAGAGAGATTTAGATGTCCTGGTACAGTAAACACAGAGTTAGCATGCAGGTACAGCAAGCAATTAGGAAGGCAAATGGCACGTTGGCCTTTATTGCAAGCGGGTTGGATACAAGAGTAAGGAAGTCTCACTACAATTGTACAGGGCTTTGGTGAGACCACACCTGGAGTACTGTGCACAGTTTTAGTCTCGTTATCTGAGGAAGGATATACTTACCTTAGAGGCGGTGCAACGAAGGTTCACTAGATTGATTCCTGGGATGAGAGGGTTGTCCTATGAGGAGAGATTGAGTAGATTGGGCCTATACTCTCTGGAGCTTAGAAGAATGAGAGGTGATCGCATTGAAACATAAGATTCTGAGGGGGATTGACAGGGTAGATGCTGAGAGGTTGTTTTCCCTGGCTGGAGTGTCTAAAACTAGGGGGCATAGTCTCAGAAGAAAGGTTCGGCCATTTAAGACTGAGATGAGGAGGAATTTCTTCACTCAGAGGGTTGTGAATCTTTGGAATTCTCTACCCCTAAGGGTTGTGGATGCTGAATCGTTGCGTATATTCAAGGCTCAGATAGATAGATTATTGGACTCGAAGGGGAATCAAGGGATATGGAAATCGGGCGGGAAAGTAGAGTTGAGGTCGAAGATCAGCCATCATCTTATTGAATGGTGGAGCAGGCTCGAGGGACCATATGGCCTACACCTGCTCCTAATTCTTCTGTTCTTATGTTAAATGTATTAGAGGAACAGGCATGAAAAAGCTATAAAACTGCAATTGGAAAGAGTTATCACAGCTGTAGATATAAAGACCGACTTGGGGTGCTTCAGTAATCCAGCAATTTCAACAGCATTCTAGTTACTCAGTTCTCTTGCACTGTTGGTCTTGGTAACTTATCCAAGCTAGTTTCCTCAATGATGTCATGAAGATCCTATAATATTCATCAGAAATCAGAATGTGTACTGAACCTTAAAAAAAATGGAAGAATGTAGGTTAGTAGTTCTTTGTAACCAATTTAAAATAGTGTATGGATGATGAGGCTCTCCCTTCAGCCAGTTTCCCCATGGGCTATAGAAGAGGCCATTGTTGTCTGAGCTTGATCCTGCAACAAAGGACAATGACCAGTCGACTCACAGCCAATCAGTATTATGCCTGTCTTCTTCACATCAGGGGTATGCAAGTCTAATTCTAAATAGTTTGAATGATTATGGACACATCTCTTAAGACTGGTTTGTAGGCAAAGGGAAATGTTTGTTTGCCAGTGTTTTACATAATCAAAACTACAGCAAATGTAACATCATTGTCCGGAAAAGATACATGGTGCACACCGTTGCATTTTGGCAACTTTAACTATTAGTTTTTGAAGAAATGGCCATGACAAAAAGAAGGGCCCGGATTTTGCTGTCCTGATGATGGCGAACTGGCGGCATTCGGCATCATTTCGCCTTTGAAACTGACCTTTTGCAACTTCAGGATTTAGCACACGCGCAGCCTGATGCGGAAATCCTGAAGTTGCGTTCTGTCATTAACTGCTCCTCCACAGGCTGTGCTGTACACCCCCCGCCCCGCCACCCTGCCCCCCGCCACTCTGCCCTCCCCCCCACCACCCTGCCCTCCTCCCCCCCCGCACAGAGCCAGCAATCAGTGAAATCTGTGCGATCATGGAAACTGATGAAAACTTTGGCTCTTCTGCAGTAATTACACTGTTAAATCCCCCACTAAAAGTTAGACCCAAAGGGATTAAGTGTAACTGGGGTTTCAACAACATATTGACTGCTAAACAAAGGTTATGGCCCTGAAAAACTAATTTTAATTTTGTGCCATGTCAAATTTATCCATTTTAATACACATTTTATTTTTTAAGAAACTTAAAAAAAATGTATAATATTTTTGAAAAGTTTGTTCATCTTTATTTCAGATTGGCCTTTTCCCCATATGACAGCCCCAATCTTTGTTTTGTTCTCTCTAACATTTTGAAAAAGTTAGAATTTTAAGAGCTTACCTGGTTCCCTGTCTGTGAGAATTCTGCATTTTGATTGGCTACTTAGGCAGCTTGTTGACGTCACAGCACCTCGCACTATGTGATTCCCACTAAACTACATTGATTTGAACTATGCGTCGGAAAACCCGAATTTCTCGACACAGCGATCATGAGATCTTTGTGCGAAGCTTACTTCGAGGCCAGCAACGAAAGCCTTGACCGCAAATTCAGGGCCAATATGTTTAATGAGAAGTCAGGTTGAATGATTCACTCATACCTATGTCTACAAAATGTGAATCCTTAGTTATTTGTGGAATGTGGATACGATAGTTTATCTCTTCCAGATGTTATATGTATATGCAGTGTCATTGTGGATCTAGGCAGAAAATTCATGCAGCTGGTTTGTAACTTAGCTTGGGGACGGGGAGTGCTTTTTTGTGTTCTAATCACACAAAATTATGTGTATTCCCTAAATTTGGTGTTACATATCTGCAGAGTTTTGCAGGGACTGGCAGTCTTCCAGTACCTTGCTCAAGGGGCCATTCTTCATATGACATTGAGTGTTAACAGACTACTTTTAAAAATGTGTTCTTGGGATGTGGGCGACACTGGCAAGATCACATTAAGTACCCATGCCTAGTTGCCATAAGAAGGTGGTGGTGGGCCTTCTTCTATGCTCCCACAATGGTGGTCAGTAGGCGATTTCAGGATATTGACCCAGTGATGATGAATGAATGGCGATACATGCCCAAGTTAAGATGGTGTGTGACTTGGAGGAGAACTTGTAGGTGATGGTGTTCCCACAATTTGCTGCTTTTGTTCTTCTTGATGGAGTTGTGTGGAAGGGAGGTGCTGTCAAAGTAAACATGGTGAGTTGCTGCAGTGCATCTTGTAGATAGTACATACTGCAGCCACTGTGTACCAGTAATGAAGGGGATGGATATTGAGTTCAGTGGCTGGGTTACCAACAAAGCAAACTGCTCTATCCGTGATGGTGTTGAGCTTCTTGTGTGTTGTTATAACTACACTGATCTATGGTGAGTACTCCATCACATCCGACATAGTTTCACTTTATTTATTTGTTTATTTTTATTCATTCCGAGATATAGGTATTGTTGTCAAGGCCAGCATTTATTGCCCATCCCTAATTGCCCATGAGCCACCTTCTTGAACCGCTGCAGTCCGTGTGGTGAAGGTTCTCCTACAGTGCTGTAAGGGAGAGAGTTCCAGGATTTTGACTCAGCGACGATGAAGGATCGGCAATATATTTCCAAGTCAGGATGGGGCGGATCTTGGAGGTGGTGGTGTTCCCATGCACCTGCTGCTCTTGTCCTTCTAGGTGGTAGAGGTCGCAGGTTTGGGAGGTGCTGTCAATGAAGCCTTGGCAAGTTGCTGCAGTGCATCGTGTAGACAATACACACTGCAGACATGGTGTGCCGGTGGTCGAGGGAGTGGTGGATGGGGTGCCAAACAAGTGAGCTGCTTTGTCCTGGATGGTGTCAAGCTTCTTGAGTATTGTTGCAGCTGCACTCATCCAGGCAAATGGAAAGTATTCCATTGCACTCCTGACTTGTGCCTTGTACTGTAGATGGTGGGAAGGCTTTGGGGAGTCAAGAGATGAGTCACTCGCCACAGAATAAACAGTCTCTGGCCTGCTCTTGTAGCCAGAGTATTTGTGGCTGGTCCAGTTAAGATTCTGGTCAATGGGGACTCCCAGGATGTTGATGGTGGTGCATTCGATGATGGTAATGCCGTTGAATGTCAAGGGAATCTCATGTTGGAGATGGTCATTGCCTGGCAATTGTGTGGCGCGAATGTTACTTGCCACTTATTAGCAAAAGCCTGTATGTTGTTGACATCTTGCTGCATATGGGCACAGACTGCTTCATTATCTGAGGAGTTGCGAATGGAACTGAACGCTGTGCAATCATCAGCAAACATCCCTGATGTGCCATCAATAACTCAAAGACAAGAAGTTAAAGGATTCAACTGAAGGCTTTTAATCGCTAAGAACATTGCACGTCATTCCACATTGGATTTGTCTGGCAGAATGACTCATACAGCTCTTGAGACCTTTATATGACAAAAGACAGGGGCAGAGCCAATACACACAATAGGGGAAAAGGGGGGGCGGTACACACAATACAATGCAGGTAAAACACAGGGGCTGATGAAGGCATATATTTCATCACATTCACCCCTTCTACAGATTTAGTCTGTCCGGGGGTGTGATAGTCCTTCCTGAACGTCGCAACAGTACCTCGGGTTCCGACCGGGAGTCTGTGGTGCCCTCCTGGGCATACCCATGTGCTGGGGGTGTTGCAGGTACTTCTGGGGGTGGTGAGGATACCTCTGGGGATGGTGGAGGTTCTTCTGGGGGTGGTGAGGATGGGTCGTCGTCGCTTCCTGCCGGGGCGAGGTCCTTTATGGACACGGTGTCCTCACGCCCGTCGGCGTGCTTGACGTACGCGTACTGTGGGTTTGCGTGGAGTAGGTGTACTGCCTCCACGAGGGGATCCGTTTTGTGGCCCCTCACATGCTTCCGTAATAGGACTGTCCCTGGGGTGGAGAGCCACGAAGGTAGGGACACTCCCGAGGTTGATTTGCGGGGAAAAACAAACATCTTCTCGTGAGGAGTGGCGTTAGTAGCAGTACACAGTAGCGACCTTATCGAGTGGAGTACGTCTGGGAGGACCTCTTGCCAGCGGGAGGTAGGGAGGCCTTTAGACCTTAGTGCTAAGGTGACCGCCTTCCACACCGTCGCGTTCTCCCTCTCCACTTGCCCATTACCCCGGGGGTTATAACTAGTGGTCCGACTCGTGGCTATCCCCTTCGACAGCAGGTATTGGTGCAGTTTGTCGCTCATGAACGACGCCCCCCTGTCAGTGTGGATGTAGTTCGGCATGCCGAACGTGCAAAACAGGCTGCCGAGGCACTTGATGACCGTGGCACTGGTCATGTCTGGGCAGGGGTAGGCGAATGGGAAGCGGGAGTACTCATCCACAGTGTTGAGAAAGTACACATTGCGGTCGGTGGAGGGGAGTGGTCCCTTGAAATCTAAGCTCAGGCGCTCGAATGGCCGTGTAACTTTGATCAGGTGGGCTCGGTCGGGCCTGTAAAAATGGGGCTTGCATTCCGCACAGGTGCGGCAGTCCCTGGTCATAGACCGGACCTCCTCGATGGAATAGGGCAGGTTACGGGATTTTATAAAGTGAAATAGCCGGGTGACCCCCGGGTGGCAGAGGCCATTGTGGAGGCCCTGTAGCCTGTCCCCCTGGATGCTGGCACACATCCCTCGTGATAGGGCGTCGGGGGATTCGTTGAGGGCCCCCGGCCTATATATTATGTCGTACTCAAACGTGGAGAGTTCGATCCGCCACCTGAGAATTTTGTCGTTCTTGATCTTCCCCCTCTGTTTGTTGTTAAACATGAAGGCTACTGACCGCTGGTCGGTAAGCAGGGTGAAGCGTTTGCCGGCTAGGTAGTGCCTCCAGTGCCGCACTGCCTCCACTATGGCCTGGGCCTCCTTCTCTACCGAGGAGTGCCTGATCTCGGGCCCTTGGAGGGTTCTTGAGAAAAAGGCTACGGGCCGCCCATCCTGGTTGAGGGTGGCTGCTAAAGCGAAGTCGGACGCATCGCTTTCGACCTGGAAAGGGATTTTTTCGTCCACTGCCCGCAGCGTGGCCTTCTCAATGTCGTGTTTAATGCTGTTGAAGGCAGCGTGGGCCTCGGCCGTGAGCGGGAAGGACGTTGATTTCAGGAGGGGACGGGCCTTGTCGGAATAATTGGGGACCCATTGGGCATAATAGGAGAAAAACCCCAGGCACCTTTTCAGGGCCTTGGGAGTGTTTGGTAGGGGTAGCTCCCGTAGGGGGCGCAATCGGTCGGGGTCCGGACCGATTTCCCCGTTTTCCACCACGCAGCCCAGGATACAGAGGCGCGTGGTGCTAAAGACACACTTATCCTCGTTGTAGGTGAGATTGAGTCTGAGGGCGGTTTTCAGAAATCTCGCGAGGTTCGAGTCGTGGTCTTGCTGGTCGTGGCCGCAGATGGTGACGTTGTCTAGGTATGGATAGGTGGCTGTTAACTGGTTCTCATCGACCATGCGGTCCATCTCCCGCTGGAAGGCCGAGACCCCATTCGTTACCCCAAAGGGGACTCTGAGGAAGTGGTAGAGGCGTCCGTTCGCCTCGAAGGCGGTGTATGGATGGTCCTCCGGCCTAATGGGGAGCTGGTGGTATGCCGATTTTAGGTCGATGGTGGAAAACACCCGGTATTGCGCAATTTGGTTAACCATATCCGCTATGCGGGGCAGAGGGTAGGCGTCTAGCTGGGTGTATAGATTAACCGTCTGGCTATAATCTATCACCATCCGCTTCTTTTCGCTACCCTTAACCACTACTACCTGGGCGCGCCACGGGCTGGTACTGCATTCGATGATACCCTCCCGCTTGAGTTTTTCTACTTCAGACGCAATGAACCGTCTGTCCTCCCAGCTGTACCGCCTACTCTTGGTCGCTATGGGTCGACAGTTGGGTGCGAGGTTGGCGAACAGAGAGGGCGGCTTGACCTTCAGGGTAGCCAGACCGCACACTGTGAGGGGCGGCTGGGACCCACCGTAGGTAAGCGTGATACTTTGGTGGTGGCACTGGAAGTCCAGACCCAAGATCACGCTCACACAGAGATCTGGCATTATCAACAGTTTAAAATCTCTGTAATCGGTGCCTTTTACCGACAACATAACCGTGCAGAAACCTGTAATTTTTGAGGTATGAGTCTTATCAGCCATGGCGATTTTGCCCGCGCACGCGGCGGTGGCGGAGTTGGAGGCGGGGTTCCCTCTGCAGACTTTACTGAAATGTCCTTCCTTCCCGCATTTAAAACAGGTGGTGCCCTTCGCTGGGCACAGATGCCTGGAGTGTTTGTCCTGGCCGCAGAAGTAGCATTTCGGGCCCCGATGCATCGCGGCAGTAGTGGGGCTCCTGGGTGGAGGCTGGGGCTCCGACGGTGCTAGGCTGGCCTGAGACCTGGGAGGTGAAGATGGCTTCCAAGATGGCGGCCCCCACGGCGAGCACGAGGCGGAGTGGGCCGCGTGGCCTGAGGAACAGGATTCAGAGTTCCTCTGGGCCATATCCAGCGATCGCGCTATGCCCATAGCCTGTTTTAAGTCCAGTCCCTCCTTTTCAAATAGTTTCTGCCGAATGTAATTTGAACTGAGGCCCGCAATAAAGGAGTCTCGGATCAGCTCCTCCGTGTACACGGTGGCAGACACGGCCTTACAGTTACAGTCTCTGCCCAGTACTTTTAGGCTTAGCATGAAGTCCTCTAGTGACTCACCATGCCGCTGCGTGCGAGTAGTCAGAAGATGCCTGGCGTACGCCTCGTTTATTGGCCGCATGTAGTGGGCCTTCAGAATGCTGCAGGCATCCTCGTAGCTGGTGGCATCTCGGATGAGAGGGGAGACCCGATGACTCACCCGGTTTCGCAGGATTCCCAGTTTCACGTCTCCGGTGGCGGTCGTGGCTGCTATGGCGGTGGCTGAGGTTTCGATGAAAAATTCGAAGCATTGGAACAAGTGTCCGAACTGTGTGGCTGCGTCTGTGGCATGGGGGTCCAGATCCAAGCGCTCTGGTTTCAGGAGTCGATCCATCTTGGTGTTTTAGCGATTAAAATTGATGTGCCATCAATAACTCAAGGACAAGAAGTTAAAGGATTCAACTGAAGGCTTTTAATCGCTAAGAACATTGCACATCATTCCACATTGGATTCGTCTGGCAGAATGACTCATACAGCTCTTGAGACCTTTATATGACAAAAGACAGGGGCAGAGCCAATACACACAATAGGGGAAAAGGGGGGGCGGTACACACAATACAATGCAGGTAAAACACAGGGGCTGATGAAGGCATATATTTCATCACAATCCCCACTTCTGACCTTATGATGGAGGGAAAGCCATTGATGAAGCAGCTGAAGATGGTTGGGTCTAGGGCACTGCCCTGAGGAACTCCTGCAGCAATGTCCTGGGACTGTGATAATTGGCCTCCAACAACCACAACCATCTTCCTTTGTGCTCGGTATGACTCCAGCCAGTGGAGAGTTTTCCCCCTGATTCCCACTAACTTCAATATCTGGATTTGGATATCTTTTTATTGCTCATTATTTTAAAGGAGAACATCTAACTTCAGCAAATGTTACAGTTTAAAAATAAATTACTTTTTGTCTTATTAATATGTGAGTGTAGCATATCGGAGCATAAAGTGCCCCATGTTATCTGCATATCTGTGAAGTTGCATATTTTTCAGTTTTTGTGTGGCACTGCTTGGTGAGAGCTTGCATACATAAGCAATGAATAATTTTTTTTATTTTGGGATGTTCCCAATTTTTCTGCCAGAACATATAGGCTGGAATTTTCTCCAGGGAGGCGGGTTGGGGGAGGGGGACCTCCGAGGTGGGCGGGAAACTCGCCCGACCGGGTCTCCCGCAGGCCCTGCCGAATTTAATGGCAGGGCCTGATTTGCATGTGGGACCTCGGATCCCTGCCCGCAGCCAGCCAGATTGAGAGGCTGGCTGGCTGGCTGCGGGCGGGTAGGCCTCAGATGCAAGGGGTCAGTCCTGGGGGGTTGGGGGGATGGTCGGCTTCAGGCATCGGGGAACGCGGGAGGGGGTCGGGGGTGGGGGTCGGGGAGGTCGGCATTGGGCACCGGGGATCGTGAGGGCGGGGGTCAACGGGGGGGGGGGGCAGTGGTTGGCCGGGGATTGAGGGTTGGCATTCGGCAGGGTGGGGGGTGGTTGGCTGGAGCATGGGCAGGGGGGAAAGAGGATCGGGGCTGGCCACCGGAGAATCGTGGCCGGCCTCATCATCATTGTTGGGGTGGGGAGTTTTGGGGGGTGGGAGGCTGGGGGGGTGGTGGTGATCGGAGGCCTCGTGGGTGGTCTCCGATCGCGGAAGGTGGGTTAGGCAGGGACCCTGGATCCAGGAGGTAGGTATAAAGCCAGTTACCTCCTGGATGCAGCAGTCCCCGCCTCTGTTTATCTGCTGGGTTTCACAAATTGCGTGAAACTCGTCCACAGGCAGTTAAACACAAAATGGACGGGGAAAAAGAGGCTTGCAGCCTCATTACAATATTTCAATTAAGGTAACGCCCCCTGAGAGCGGGTTGGTCGCTCGCCCCCCATGCTGCCTCCGGCAAAACCGGAAGTGGGCGGGTTGGAGGCGGGATCAGGTCGGGAATCTCATTTTTAACACTTTAACTGCCCCCACGCTCCAAACCCACCCATTTTATTAGGGGAAAAATCCGGCCATAATGAGCGTTTAGAAATTCTATTCACTTTTTTCACTTTCTACCTTCTGTACCAAAATTAACCTGATTTAAATTTTCTTGAATATTCATGTGCATATTTCCTCAGCACTTTATTTCTTTGTCACTTTGAGTGACATGCAGCCTGGCAGCTTTGCGTTCCAGTATGTCATGTTGTAAGGCGGTTACGCTGTTCTGCTGTAGATTGCACTAATTTAATTCCCAATATTGCTGCAGTTTAAATCACATGCTGGCACACTGTAGGCTTTGAGCTGCTCTGCATATAATCATACTCTTGATCTTAACAGTAGCCATCAGGGCAATTATTTAGATTTCCAGCACAGTTTGAAGTAACAGCTGAACAAATATAGTTTTAACAGAAGCAGTAGCTTGTTGTAGTGTATATAATTACTCAGAAGAGAAACCTGTAATTGCTGTATTTATTCTGTTGCATGGATGGATATAATATATATTTATGTTTAAAAAGGTCTAATCAACTTATTCTAAGTTTTATTTCCTTTTTATAATACTTTCCTTTTACAAAGTGAGTTGTTTGCTTGCTAGGAAAAAGTGGCTACAGTGCGAAAATACATTCATGGCAAAAGAGTGACCTTTAGTTGCATACAGCTGAAGCCATTGGAAGAGGGAGCAAAATAGATTTATATTCTGATATAAAAACAGAAAATGCTGGAGGCATCGCTAGGACCCATACGGGTTCCCATAGCAACACCTTTGATTTGGAGGAAGTGAGTGGAGTCAAAGGAGAGGTTGTTCAATGTGACAACAAGTTCAGCCAGGTGGAGGAGGGTGGTGCCCAACCAGTCCCCATCCACCACCACCATCCTCCTCCGCCTGGCTGAACTTGTTGTCACATTGAACAACCTCTCCTTTGGCTCCACTCACTTCCTCCAAATACCGTATTTGTTGCTCACGATGTGGTCTCCTCAACATTGGGGAGACCAAACGCAGATTGGGCGACCGCTTTGCAGAACACCTCCATTCAGTCCGCAAGCGTGACCCCGAGCTTCCAGTCGCTTGCCATTATAATCCTCCGGACCACTCCCACTCTGACCTCTCTGTCCTCGGCCTCCTACACTGTTCCAATGAAGCCTTCCGGACTCAATATTGAGTTCAACGATTTCAGATCATAACCTCTGCCCCCATTTTTTGGACGGCAGCTGTTGCTGATGATTCTGATATTTCCATTTATACCTCCTCTAGACCCATCTTTTGTTTCTTTACGTGTCCCATTACCAACCCCTTTTGCCTTGCACCATTATCCCTTTTGTCATTTAATCTCTCCTGCCTTCCATCCTATCACAGAGCTTCCCTTTTGTTCTTTCCTCCCCTCCCCCCTTTCCCTGCCTCTGTACTTGCTTAAAACCTGTTACATCTCTAATCTTTTCCAGTTCTGATAAAAGGTCATCGACCTGAAACGTTAACTTTATTTTTCTCTCCACAGATGCTGCCTGACCTGCTGAATATTTCCAGCATTTTCTGTTTTTATTTCAGATTTCCAGCATCCGCAGTATTTTGCTTTTGTATATGTATTCTGTGAGTCATGTTATGAAATGGTGCTTTGTCTGCAAAACAAAATGTTTATTGCGATCTGATTGAGAGAAAATATACTGTACATTTTGATCAAAGAACGAGTGGCCTAACTTCAGCTGATTTATTTACTGCATATTTTCTTAAACTGTGTTTATTTAATTCTGAAACAACACAGAATATATGGGGTGTGTGTATTGAAGACAGTGTGAGATTTTTCCAAAGTGTCATAACACTTTTGAGTAATAAGATAGTCTTATGACTGAAATCTAAGCAGCGTCTTGGGAAATGGTTGCAGTTTTTAATCCCTGAGCATCTCTGTTACTTGACAATGTAACTTTGTCTTGGTCCTGAACTTCACTCACTGGATTACTCTGTTACTCTCTCCGCAGATGAAATCATGCAGCAGGAAATAAGACCCCTGCTTGCGGTTGATATCATTGAACAGCTACAGAAACAGTTTGCTGTCCTATCAGGTAGGAAATTAGCAGCGTTTTCTTCTTTTCATTGATACCTGTTGGTGCTGTCTGGAACACTACAGAAAAGTTTCTGAGTTCAGAATTTCATTTGAGGTTAATGTGGTGCAGTGCTACAGGCAGTCAGCTAAACTCATGATTTGCTGGTCCTCGTATGGTCAATCCTTGTAGAATAAAATTATATTTACGCTGTACATAGCTAAAATAACAATGAATGTATTGTGCTTAATAGAGAATATAAACAATTTTGCAATTCTACTGCAGTTTTCCCATTTTATGATTTACGGTAAGTTAGCTTAGTTAACTTATAAAGTTAAAACAAGGCAAGAAAGTCTAGCATTTATCTAACGCATTTCATGACCTCAGGACATCCCAAAGCGCTTTACAGCCAATTAAGTACTTTTCAAAGTGTAGTCGCTGATGTAATGTAGGAAGCGAGCCGTCAATTTGCCAGTCCCATAAACAGAAATGAGATGATGACCAGATGATCTGTTTTTTAGTTATGGTTGAGGGAATAAATATTTGCCAGGACACCGGGGAGAACTCCCCCGCTCTTCTGCAAAATAGTGACATGACATCTTTTACATCCACTTGAGAGGGCAGATGGGGCCTCAGTTTAACATCTCATCCAATGAACAGTTCCAAACGTAGTTTGTAAATGGGGCATATGTACTCCCGGTTATATAAATATTCTACCAATAGCATAATGCTTCTAAGTGGCTGATCCAGGAGCTGCAGTGATGGCAGCAGGAAAAGCAAATTGTTCAGCATTCTGGCTTAAGAGCAGGAAGAGCTGCAATGTGGTGGGCAAAACAGAAAATAAAATCAAAAACAAATATTTGGTAATGTTTTATAATAAATTGCTCTATTAAAAGAGCACATATTTAATTTACTTACCCTTTCTCTCTAACACCAGGGGGGCGAAATTCATTAATAATAAAAACAGAAAATGCTGGAAATACTCAGCAGGTCAGGCAGCATCTGTAAAGAGAGAAACAGAGTTAACGTTTCAGGTCGATGACCCACCTGACGAATTGATTCACTTCGGATAATTTTGTACTGTCTCTCATTTCAGCTGTGCGCTGTGATATGGCCTGTGACAGGGATGGAATGATGGGGATGTGGTGAGCAATGGGGATCTGGGGTTGAATTTACTGGAACCGCAGTCTGATGAGGCGGTCACGGACCGCCCTTCCGGAAGGCCGATTGAGTGGCTGCCTCCTCCCTTGCTCCTGTTCCTCCTCCTCCTCCTCCTTCTCGTCTTCCTCGTCCTCCTCCTCCTCTCCCTCTCCCTCTTCCTCCTCCTGAGGTGGTCCCGCAATTCCGGCTGGCAAGGGCTGGGACCTCATGATGGCCAGATTGTGGAGAATGCACGACGCAATGGGACACCCGCTCTGGCGAGTACTGAGGGCTCCTCCCGAATGGTCAAGGCAGCGGAACCTTTGCTTCAGCAGGCCGATGATCTGCTCAATGATGTTCCTGGTGGCCTCATGGCTCTCATTATATGAGTGCTGTGCAGGAGTGTTGGGGTAGCGGAGAGGAGTCATGAGCCAGGTGGAGAGCGGATAGCCCTTGTCTCCGACTAGCCAGCCACAAGCTTGATGTGGTTGCTGGAAGAGTGCTGGCACAGGATGAAGGCATCGTGGCTGCTGCCAGGATAGTGGGCATTCACATTGAGGATTCGCTGTCTGTGGTCGCACACCAACTGGACATTAAGTGAGTGGTAGCCTTTGCGGTTATGGAAGATCTCAGGATTGTTATGTGGTGCCCACAAAACGATGTGGGTGCAGTCAATGGCACCCTGCACCATGGGGAATCCCACTATCCTGGCAAAACCACATGCACGCTCGTCCTGCTTCTCACCGGTGATGGGGAAGGAAATGTAGTCCCTTCTCCTACTGTAGAGAGCCTCTGTTACCTCCCAGATGCAGCAATGGACGGCGAACTGTGAGATGTCCCCTATATCTCCTGTTGCAGACTGGAAGGATCTGCTGGCGAAAAAATTGAGGGCGACGGTGACCTTGACTGCCACTGAGAGAGCTGTCCTCTCCTGATCTCTGCATCACCGCCCCTCTCTGCATCTCCCTCCAGAATGTCTGTTCACTTGTGAACAAAGCCTTTGCCATCCATGAGCTTATCGTGGATGATTGCATCTACATCATGGCCTTGATGGAAACCTGGCTGAGGGATGATGACACCTTACCCCTAAATGAAGCCTCCCCACCTGGATATACCTTCCACCACTTGCCCGCCCAGACCGTTGCAGTGGCTCTTATCACCAAATCACACCTTAGTCTGTCCCCCTATGCCTCTGGCACTTTCTCCTCCTTTGAGCATCTCACCTTGTTCCAACCCCTCTCATTTAAAATCCCTCCATGTAAACTCCCTAACCCATATTCACGTCCACACCCTTGACCTTGCCATCATAAAGGCACTATATAAATACAAGTTATTGTTAGCATAGAAAAACTTCAGGGCATTCAGAGGCATGACAAAAAAATGGATGCCAAATATGAGCCAAAGGAAATATTAGGAGGCATGACCAAATGATTGGTCAAAGAGGTGTGTGTTAAGGAGCAGGGGGATACTGGCTCCCTCAAAAGGGCACGGGATTCATTGGGATTCTCATGGAAAAAGGGGGAATGCTAATAATAGTGTCTTGGAGCCACTTGCGGGGAAAGCGAGAAATCTCCCGATTTCCTATATGGCCAGTCCACCCCTGTTCAGAAGGTTCTTAAAGGTTGAGAGAGAGATAGAGAAGTGGAAAGATTCAGGGATAAAATTCCAGAGTGTGGCACCTAGGTAGCCAGTCATGAGGTGAAAGGGAGATAGTATGCACAAGAGGCTGTAGTCCAATGAATGGAGAGTTCGGGGGGAAGGGTGGTTGTACCACTCATAGAGAGGGATGAGGCCATTCAGACATTTAAACTCAAGGGTGAACATTTTAAATTTGAGGTGTTGTGGGACAGGGAGCCAATGTAGGTCGGTGAGGACAGAGGTGATGGGTAAGTGAGGCTTGGTGAGGCATAGGATACGTGCTGCAGAGTTTTGGATGAGCTGAAGCTTTTGGAGGGTGGAGGTTAGAGGATGGGGGACAGCCGGGAGAACATTGGAATAGGCGTGTTTGGAGGTGACAAAGGCATTGCTGGTTTTCCGCAGCTGATGAGCTGAGGTAGGGGTGGAGGCAGGTCATGTTATGGAGGTGGAAATAGGCAGGCACTGTTAAAGAGAGTATATGAGGTCAGAAGCTGAGCTTGCGATCAAATAGAATGCTGAGATTGCAAACAGTGTGGTTCATTGTAGGAATACTGGTAGGCTTGACTTTCCTTTTACTCTTTTCAAACTTATCTCTCCAGCTTCTGTAGGCCTGTCCAAAGGCAATGAAGAACTTATGAAGCTGATGCAATTCGACAGAGACTTTTGGGGATCTGCTTTCAAAAATGAGACAAAAATAAGCAAAAGTAAATTTCAAATGTAACTTCACATCACTAAGGACAATGCCATATAGAGACAGCTTTTCAGGAGGACTGTACTGATTACGATTTAGCAATACTCAAATCATAAGAACATAAGAAATAGGAGCAGGAGTAGGCCATGCGGCCCCTCGAGCCTGCTCCGCCATTCAATCAGATCATGGCTGATCATCGACCTCAACTCCACTTTCCCGCCCAATCTCCATATCCCTTGATTCCCCTAGAGTCCAAAAATCTATCTATCTCAGCCTTGAATATACTCAAAGACTCAGCATCCACAGCCCTCTGGGGCAGAGAATTCCAAAGATTCACAACCCTCTGAGTGAAGAAATTCCTCCTCATCTCAGTCTTATATGGCCTACCCCTTATCCTGAGGCTGTGTCCCCTAGTTCTAGACACTCCAGCCAGGGGAAACAACCTCTCAGCATCTACCCTGTCAATCCCTTTCAGAATCTTGTATGTTTCAATGAGATCACCTCCCATTCTTCTAAACTCCAGAGAGTATAGGCCCATTCTACACAATCTCTTATCATAGGTCAGCCCTCTCATCCCAGGATTCAAGCTAGTGAACCTTTGTTGCACTGCCTCCAAGGCACATATATCCTTCCTTAGATAAGGAGACCAAAACTGTGCAGAGTACTCCAGGTGTGGCCTCACCAAGGCCCTGTACAATTGTAGCAAGACTTCCTTACCCTTATACTCCAACCCCCTTCCAATAAAGGCCAACATGCCATTTGCCTTCCTTATTGCTTGCTGTACCTGCATAGCTTTCTGTGTTTCTTGCACGAGAACACCCAAATCTCTATGAACATCAACATTTGAAAGTTTCTCACTGTACGGATAACCGTAGCTTTCATAAAGACAGCGGGGTTTGATTGACAGCTGGTTGACGGCTGATGTCATATCCGGGGGTGGGATCCGACGCCATCTTGGCCATGCTTGAAGTACTGTACTATGAGACACAGAGTCAGGACTGAATAAATGGCACTCCACTACAACTGCTTGGGAGACTCGTAATTGCGTTATTAAGATAACATTACATGGTACCAGGATTTATAGAACTCACGATAAGGACATACTACAACAATGGAAAGAATAAAACCTCCGGCTAGCCTGCAACTAGAAGGAAATGTGAATGAAAATTGGCGTGTCTTCAAGCAATGCTTTCTTCTCTACCTCACAGCGATTGACGCTTCGACTAGCTCTGGAACACATAAAGTAGCTTTGTTGCTAACAGTGGCTGGCTCGCAGGCAATCGAGCTGTTTAATACATTTACGTTTGCAGCCAAAGATGATAAAAATGATCTGGACACGGTGATAGAATGGTTCGACGAATACTGCACTCCAAAAAAGAATGAAACGTATGAGAGATTCGTGTTTTGCTCCCACGTGCAAAAGCAAGGAGAATCCTTTGATTTTTTTTGACGGACTTGAAAATAAAAGCACAAACATGCAACTTTCAGTACCTGAAGGAATCGATGATACGCGATCAAGTCATTTTTGGAATACTCGACAAGAAGGTGAGGGAGAGAATGCTTAGAGACAATGACCTAAATTTGGATGCAGCAGTGAAAATATGTTATGCTAGTGAACTCTCAGCCATGCACACGAAAACTTTCGAAGGGAGCAGCACAGCAGCGGGCGGGAGCGCCCTGGGGCTGAAAAACCTGCCGGTGGATGTGGTACAGAAAAGGGACACAAGAGGGCCCACGGAGTTCAAGATGATGACGCCTTACGAATGCAGACGGTGCGGTAATAAGCACGTAGCCAGACAGTGTCCTGCTTATGGGAAGAACTGTGCAAAATGTAAAGGCAGGAATCACTTTGCCAAGATGTGTTTTTGGGGAGAGAAAACTGAAGGTAAAAAGACAGTGCATGCTATTGAGACTGAAGAGACAGGAGCAGAGACTTTGTTTGTTGGAATGGTGCAAAATGAGTCAAAACAGGGCAAAAATGCTAATGAAGTGCACTCTGTAGGACCAAAGACTGAAGTTTGGATAGCTCCCTTGCTGGTAAATGGCACCATTGTTCCCTTTAAGCTAGATACAGGTGCTAAGGCAAACCTCATAAGTTGGAGTGATGCACGGAATCTCAAAGTGCGACCTAAAATACTGAACAAGACAGTGTCTTTGAAGGCATACAATGGACAAAGCATTGAAACAAAAGGAATGTGTAGGCTGAATGTCAAGGTAAAAAATCACATTCACCCTTTGAGCTTTGTTATAGTGCCTGAAGGACATGAGTCACTGTTGGGGGATAAGGCCCGTGTGGATTTGGGCTTGGTAAAACGAGTCTATACTATCAATGAACTGAACTGTGTGCAGAGTGCCCCCCAAGATAGTACAAATCTGACTCATGAGACTATAGCACACAAATATGCAGATGTATTTCAGGGTTTCGAAGCACTGCCCTTTACATACTCCATCAAACTGAGAGAGGATGCACAACCTGTGATTCACGCACCCAGGAGAGTTCCAGTGGCTCTCCGTGAAAAACTGAGGAAAGAGCTAGACCGCATGGAGGGACTAGCTGTCATAAAGAAGATTGAGGAACCGACTGACTGGGTAAATTCCATGGTTTGTGTCAATTCAAAGAAAACTGATAAATTTCATGTCTGCATGGATCCCAAGGACCTTAACGCCAATATCAAAAGAGAGCACTACCAAATTCCAAAGAGAGAGGAAATAGTCAGCGAAATGACAGAAGCGAAAGTCTTCTCCAAGATGGACGCCTCGCATGGTTTCTGGCAGTTGAAACTTGATGAAGAAAGTGCTAAGCTGTGCACTTTTAACACCCCGTTTGGTCGATACTCCTACCAGCGTCTGCCCTTTGGTATTAGCTCCACCCCAGAAATCTTTCACAGAGCAATGGAGCAAATCATCAAGGGCCTGGAGGGAGTGCGGGTGTACATGGATGATCTGGTAGTATGGGGCTCCACTCAGGGGGAGCACGACACCAGACTGGAGAAAACACTTCAGAGAATACAGCAGTATGGACTCAAACTAAATAAAGACAAATGTCAGTTCAGTGTCAATGAAATCACATTCCTTGGAGACAAGATCTCTACAGAGGGGATTCAGCCAGACAAGTCAAAGGTAAAGGCTATACATGACATGGAGAAACCAAAGGACAAGAAAGGGGTTCAGCGGGCCCTTGGCATGGTTAACTACCTAGGAAAATTCATTCCAAATCTAGCAGTGAAAACTGTTCATCTGAGAAAACTGCTGCACCAAGAGACAGAGTTCCAATGGGGACGTGAACATGAGAGAGAATGGAAGGGGCTGCTACACATTCTAGCAAGTGAACCCCTACTGAAGTTCTTCTGCCCTAAAAAGAGGACAAAAGTGTCCACAGATGCCTCTAAGAATGGATTAGGGGCTGTCCTTCTACAGGAAGATGAAGGAGAATGGTGACCAGTGGCGTATGCGTCACGCTCCATGACGGCTACAGAGTGCCGGTACGCGCAAATCGAGAAGGAGTGCCTTGGCTTGGCATTTGGGTGTGAAAAATTTCATACCTACATCTATGGTCTTCCCAAGGTTATCCTAGAAACGGACCATAAGCCACTGCTAGGGATCGCAAAGAAGAATCTGTGTGAGATGTCACCACGGATACAACACCTAATGATGAGACTTCAACGTTACGATTTTGAGCTAACATATGTGCCAGGGACACAAATGTTCATTGCAGACACACTATCCAGGGCTGCGCCTTACGCCACACAAAACAGTGAATCAGAAGAGGATGTGGCTCTTCATGTGGATATGGTCTACGCAGCATTGTCCGTCACACAGGAACAACTATCAGTGATAGTCACAGAGACATCAAAGGACCCAGTCCTGAGTAAAGTAATGAGAAATCTTCAAGAGGGCTGGAAGAAAGGGTCATGTAAACAATATTATCACATTCAGTCTGAGCTCTCTGTGGTCAATGGACTACTGCTTAAGTGTGACAGGATAGTAGTGCCCACCTCTATGCGACGAGAAATGCTCAACAGGATACATGAAGGGCACCTGGGTGCAGAAAAGTCAAAAAGGAGAGCACGTGAGGCACTCTACTGGCCAAACATGAACTCTGATATTGACCAGATGATCAGTGAGTGTGCTACATGTCAGGAGTATCACTACAAGCAAACAAAAGAGCCCCTCATTACCACAGAGCTCCCATCACAGCCTTGGGAAAAGGTCGGAACTGATATATTTCACTATGAAGGAAAAGACTATTTGTTAGTTATTGATTATTATTCCAATTATCTGGAGATGGTTCTCTTGTCCTGTACCATATCAAGAGCTGTGATAACTCACCTGAAGTCAATCTTTGCCAGGCGGGGCATCCCTCTAACCCTGGTCTCTGATAATGGCCCTCCCTATGCCAGTCATGAGTTTCAGTCATTTGCTTCAGAGTATGAGTTAATCATGTAATCTCCAGTCCGCTCTATCCTCAGGCTAATGGAAAAGCGGAGAAGGGGGTACAGATTGTGAAAAGACTATTAAAGAAAGCAGCACACAGCAACACTGACCCATATCTGGCCCTGATGTCGTACAGGGCGGGCCCGCTAGCAAGTGGCAAGTCTCCAGCTGAGCTCTTACTGGGTCGGAAAATCCGTACATGACTTCCCAGTTATGTCACACCTGACCACAGAGATGAGGTGTGGGCAGACAAGGCTCGGAAACTACAACAGAAACAAAAAACACTTCATGACCGCACAGCCACTCCACTAGTGCCTCTACAGGAGAAAGATATAGTTTGCATTGAAGGGCCTGAGTCATGGCCTAAAAGAGCCACCGTTCTACAACAGGTCGCCCCCAGGTCATACAGTGTCATGACAGAGAACGGCAATGTGTTTCGCAGAAACAGGAGGCACCTACTGAAAACCACCGAGACCTTTCAGCCTCAGGAGGATGGAGAGGATGATGAGATGAGGGAAATGCCACAAAGAGACGAGATGAGGGAAATGCCACAAAGTGACGAAGGACACAGTAGTGATAATGTGACAAGGGACCTGTGTGGTACAGACATGAACTTAAGGGATACAACTGGGGTGGTTCAGCAAACACCCGTTCAGCCACGCAGGTCACAGCGCACCAGAAAGCCTGTAGTTAAACTTGACCTGTAGACAGGGATTGATAAGAGTGTAAACAGTTAATGGACTCCTGGGTGTGGGTAAGGTTTATACCTACCTGCAATTAGTTCAACGGTGTAGTTACACTGTTTCTATATGATGTTAACAAGTGTTCTATGTGTTACGTTATGTTATGTTGTTACTGTGTTATGTCTTCATTGAAGGGGGAAGATGTACGGATAACCGTAGCTGTCGTAAAGACAGCGGGGTTTGATTGACAGCTGGTTGACGGCTGGCGTCATATCCAGGGGCGGGATCCAACGCCATCTTGGCCATGCTTGAAGTACTGTACTACGAGACACAGAGTCAGGACTGAATAAATGGCACCCCACTACAACTGCTTGGGAGACTCGTAATTACGTTATTAAGATAACATTACACTCACCATTTAAAAAATACTCTGTTTTTCTATTCTTCCTACCAAAGTGAATAACCTCACATTTCCCTACATTATACTCCATCTGCCACCTTACTGTCCACTCACTCAGTCTATCTACATCCTTTTGCAGACTCTTTGGCCTCCATTTTCTTGGAGCCGTCAGGCTGGGTTTCAGGCATGTGGGGGAGGAAAATCGCAGAAATAGGGGTCGCGAACACCCCCCGCCCGATTCCCCGCCCCTTCCGACTTTCGCCCCGGCGTTTCCAAGCAACCCGAATCAGTCCCGCCCACTGCAGGCGGGACTGGTCGTCGGGAGCCTAATCAGCAATAATTGGCATCTATAATGCCATTTTAAGGGGCCCTTGCAATTTTCAGCCTTTTCCCACGCTAAACACGCCTGGTGGGAACACCGCTGATGAAACCTGGTGTGAACAATGTCGGCTTGCTTACTTTCAGCTGCAGGTCAATCAGGAAAGAAGAGATTTAATCAGACAGCATTTGTAGGTTGCAGGACCTTGCTGTTTCAGGCTTGGGGCAACTTGTTGAAGGCTTAGGCACAGCTGTGGAATGTTGGAGCCTCACACACTTCTCCAGTGTGAGCTCCTGGGAAGCCCCTCTCACCACCCTCACTCAGCGCTTCCTCAACGGAGGCATCTGCCAGAAGCATGGGAGGGCTTTTGTTCCTTCCCTTCTTGGCATTAGAGGACCTCCAACAGCAGAGGAGGCTGCAGCAAATCCAGCAACAACAGCAGCACCAGCAACAGCAGCACCAGCAACAGCAGCACCAGCAGGAGCGACAGGCTGCGGCTCACCCACCTGACGCAGCACAGGCCAGAAGGCCGTCGGCACAGGAGATACCCCCCAAACAGGGTCTACAGACACAGGGTGAGCTACCTCAACATGACTGAGCAGCAGTGCCAAAGGCGGCTACGTCTTTCGCGAGAGGTAGTGACTGACATCTGCGCAATGCTACAGCAAGACCTGGAGCCCAGAGCACCAGGTGGACAAGCATTACCAGTGGCCGTCAAAGTCACCACCGCACTCAACTTTCTTGTCTCAGGCTCCTCCCAGGGATCAGCAGCAGACATCAGCGGCATCTCCCAGGCGGCCGCACACATTTGCATCACTCACGTAACTGATGCCCTCTTTGCCCTCGCGCACAATCACATCCATTTCACCAGGGATCGCGCAAGTGTGAGGGCGCGAGCGCTTGGATTAGCTCAGCTGGCAGACTTTCCAAGGGTGCATAGCATCATTGACTGCACCCCATCGCAATCCAGGAGTTTTTGTCAACCGCAAGGGCTTCCACTCCCTTAACGTTCAGCTGGTGTGTGACCACAAGAAGGAGATTTTGCATGTTTGTGCCAAGTATCCTGGCAGCTGCCATGACTCCCTCATACTGCGCCAGTCTACTGTGCCTCTGCTATTCAGTCCGCCAAACGAACTTCAGGGATGGCTACTTGGAGATTTGGCTAATGAGGCCGTTGAGGAGACCAGCCAGCGAAGCTGAGGAGCGCTACAACTCCAGCCACATTTCCACCAGATGCATTATCGAGCAAACCATCGGATTGCTGAAGATGCGCTTCAGATGCCTCGATAGATCAGGTGGAGCCCTACAGTACTCAGCAGCCAGGGTCTCCAAAATCGTTGTGGTTTGCTGTGTACTTCACAACATGGCACAGCGTCGTGGCTTGCAGATTCCGCAGGACCAAAAGGCTCCTCACAGAGCCGCCGAGGATGATGATGAGGATGATGATGAGGGAGGAGGAGGATGATGATGAGGGAGGAGGATGAGGAGGAGGATGAGGAGGAGGAGGAGGAGGAGGAGGAGGAGGAGGAGGAGGAGGAGGAGGAGGAGGAGGAGGAGGAGGAGGAGGAGGAGGAGGAGGAGGAGGAGGAGGAGGAGGAGGAGGAGGAGGGAGGAGGAGGAGGAGGAGGACAGAAACGAGCATCCTGCAGAGGCCCATCAACCAGCGGCACCAGTACGCGAGAACATTGCTGGCCGGAAGGCAAGGAACGCACTCATCTTGGCCAGATTTGCTTAGGCTGGCGCATCAACCACTGTAGCCTCGCTGCTTCTTACCTGACCATGGACAGTGGCCCATCCCTGCACATTTCTACCTATTTGACCAGCTTGCTGACATCTGCAAGTAATCCTAAGGCCTCAATGTGAAATCCCCATTCGCCAAATGACAGATGCCACAACTGCAGCAGTTGCCATCAGATTTTTTATGTACAAGAAACTGATGGCATTAAAACTATTTACAAAACTTTTCACCCAAGTGTCTACCCTTGTGATTAGTGGTGCTTTATTTTTCTCTTACGCGTGCTCCTACGTAATGGTACCCCTGTGGCTTCAGCAGATGTGGAGGCCCCTTGCTCACTTTCCTGCTGCTCCTGTCTCGACACCTTTGGCGGGCGTCCTCTGGGGTGGCGAGCCTGTGAGGGCTCGCCAGCAGCCTGCTGCTCCTGTGGCTGTGCAGGGGTTGAGACGCCTATCTCACTTGGGTGTGGACTCCGGCGGGGCTCTGACCGAGGGCTCTGAAGTGGCATGGAAGTGTGAGCGCGTGGAGAGGAGCCCCCACTTCCTTGAGGTGTGCCAGCAACCTCCCTCTCATGGGTCAGCTCCCCCTCAGCGCCTGCAAGTGGCTGGAGAGCACATTGCTGCACATCAGGGGGGCCATGGGGACCCGTATCTGCACTGGCAGTCCTACTCAGAAGGACTTCCATGAAGGTCTGGTTTCAGTGCTCAATAAATGCCCATCGCTCCTCAAGAGATGTTATTCTATTCTGAGCACTCACCATGTTTTCCATACCCTGGCGACTAAGCTCTTCCATGGCCGTAGTCCTCCTCTCCTCTGCCGTAGTCCTCCTCTCCTCGGCCGCAGCCCTCCTCTCCTCTGCCGCAGCCCTCCTCTCCTCGGCCGCAGCCCTCCTCTCCTTGGCCGCAGCCCTGCTTTCCTCGGCGGCAGCCATCCTTACCACGGAGGTAGCCATCCTTTCCGTGGTGATGCATTCATGCGCCAATGACTCCAATAAGGCTCTGCTCATGTTCGCCATGGACTCCTCCATTCGCTCCACACTCGCAGTAACCCTGGGGACAAAACCTGCCAGAGACTCCTGCATCTGTGCATGGAGATCCATCACCTCCTCTCTTACAGATGGACCCAGAGGCATAGGGTCGACATGCAGCTGAGCTGAGCTGGCAGAGGCCTGCACCCTCCGACGAGGACTCTCCACTGCTGTCCCTGTCTCCACAATCTGCTGATGCTCACTTGTGAGCTGTGAAACACCAGGTGACAACATAACTCTATGTCCCGAAGGCCCCCCCTGAGGTGTGAGTGTCTGCGCTGGTGCTGGGTGCGCTTACTTCTGCTGACGCTGCACCCTCAGAGGTTGGAGCTTCCTCTGAGGAGTCTGGCTGCACAGCCTCTTCCTCCTCGACAGTGGGGACGGGGGCTCCGGATGGTCCTGTGGGGGAATAAAGGAAAGAGTTAGAGATGTGATGCCAAGGCTACATGCACATTGGATTTTGCAGATGCTTATAAGTCCAAATGATGTAGCTTCAGAATCATAACAGCGACTTATGCTATGTCAATGAGAGAGATGGAAAACTAATTTGTCACCAGCTTGCGGGCTTGCTCCTGTCTCTCCTTCCCCAGCTTCCGCAGCCACGTCAGCCCCGACAATCTCCATCACTCCTTTCTCCCAGGGGGTCAGGTAGGCGATTGAGGGTGGGCCTCCTCCAGTCCTGGCTCGCTCTCTCCTGTTGTGAGCGCTCTTTTCCTGCAATGAGGGAGACAAGTGGAGTTTGAGTGAGAGTGCAGGAGTGAGTGTAGAGATTGCATAGCATAGATACTTAGAAGGAGACAAAGATGGTGTGAGGCTGCAAGACCAAGGGCCCTCCCTGTGTGTTGTCAATTGTGTTCCAAGCATCAGAGTGAGAGCCAGTGTGAGGGCTGCATGGTGGAATCGTTATGTGAATGTGAGCATAGAGTGAGAGGGAATGGGTAAGGGTGCATGGATGTGACTGTGAAGTGGGATGTGGAGGAAGAGAGTGCTGAAGCTGAGTGCTGTTGGGGAAAGGCAATGGGGATCAGGTTGAGGGTGATGGAAACTTCATACTTACTTTTCCTGTACGGTGAAGGTCATGGAAGCGCTTCCTGCACTGCATCCAGGTCCGACGGGTGACTCCCTGAGAGTTGACCTCTGCAGCCACCTCCATCCATGCAGCCCTGGTCTCTTTGGGAGGCCTCTTCCTCCCTGAGCTAGGGAAGAGGACCTCCCTGTGGGCCCTAACCCCATCCACCAATGTCTACAATGAGGTCTCATCAAATTTGACGGCAGCTCGGCCTCTGCCGCTGGCAGCAGCTGGTGCAGGCTCCTCTGCCATTCTGTCCGACTGGTTGGGAAGCCTGCAGATGTTGAGATGCTTGCTGGAGACTTTAAAAGCACCACGAATGATGACGTCATAATGTGGGGCTTTCTGACTGGAATTGGACACTTAGCAAGGGTGTCCACACGCTGGAAATTAATTGGCCAATTGAGGGAAAATTGCGTGCAGCTGGCTGACCCATTTAGATTCGGGTCGGAACCCGACATTCGGGGAACCCAACAATTCCCCGCACCTTTGGGAAAATCGGGGCCAAGTACTTTGAAACGTTTGGTCTGATACCACTTCCTTAACAATGGATTCCAGCATTTTCCCGATGAATGACGTCAGGCTAGCTGGCCTGTAGTTCACTTTTTTTTCTCTCCCTCCTTTCTTGAATGGCGGTGTTAAATTTGTGACCTTCCAATCTGCTGGGACCATTCTAGAATCTAGGGAAATTTGGAAGATCAAAACCAATGCATCTACTATCTCTTCAGCCACCTCTTTTAGAACCCTAGGATGTAGGCCGTGAGATCCAGGGATTTGTCAACTTTTAGTCCCATTAGTTTCTCTAGTACTTTTTCTCTACTTATTTTAATTACGTTAAGTTCCTCACCCTCATTAGACCCTTGGCTCCCCACCATTTTTGGTATGCTTTTTGTGTCTTCTACTGTGAAGACAGATACAAAGGGGTAGATTTTCCCGAACCTGTCGGGAAGAAGGCGGGACTTCAACTTTCGGGTTTTTGACCCACCTACATTGACGTCCGGCCAATCCGCGTGATTTTCCCTTGATTGACCTTGTTGAGCCCGCCACCCAGCAACAGGTGATGTCACAGACTGCAATTTCATCTGTCAAGAGTTTTTGACAGATGAAATATCAGTGTTTCACAGCTGTTTGAAGCTGTGAAACACTGACAGTCTGATTTCCAACATGAGTCATTCTGCACAGACTCAGTTAGAAATCTCAGCAGCACTCAAAGCTGAAGGCTGTCACTTTTCACAGATCGCAGCTGTTCAGCTTTAAGTTCCGGCTGAGTGATGCGCTCCCGACGGCTACAGGAAGAAAGGCTGTAAAGGTAAGTACAGGTAAGTAAAAGTTCTTTACACACTTTAGACACACCAAACACACTTACCTTTGCACTCGTGCACCCATCATTCACCTGAGCACCGACATCGCGACCCCTCCAACTCCTTCAACCCGACAGCCCGCCTGCTCTAACCTGGCGTGGTTTGGAGCCGTCGGGAAACCCACACAAAACCCCTCAAAATAGGTATTAGGCTAAAAACTGCCTGTTAACTACCTGTTAACAGGCAGTTAATTGGCACCTGAAACTTACGTGGGGCGGGGTTTTGGGCAGGATGGTGTCGGGACCCCCAAATTCGGGATTTCCCCCCCTCCATACACGCCTGAAACCCCGCCTGACGGCTCCACAAAAATCTAGCCCAAAAAATTTGTTTAACGTTTCTGCTATTTCCTTATTCCCCATAATAATTTCTCCTGTCTCAGCCTCTAAGGGATCAACGTTTACTTTTGCTACTCTCTTCCTTTTTACATTCTTGTAGAAGCTCTTACAATCTGCTTTTATATTTCTTGTTAGTTTTCTCCAATATTCTATTTTTTCCCTTTTTATCAAATTTTTGGTCAACCTTTGCTGGTTTCTGGAACACTCCCAATCCTGAGGCTTACTTTTATTCTTTGCAACATTATAAGCTTCTTCTTTCAACCTAATGCTATCCTTAACTTCTTTAGTTAGCCACGGTTGGAGTTTTTGTTTCTCAATGGATTGTATTTTTGTTGAGAATTATGAAATATTTCTTTAAATGCTAGCCACTGCTTATCTACTGCCATACCTTTTAATCTATTTTTCCAATCTACCTTAGTCAACTCACCCCTCATACCTATTTAATTGGTTTTATTTAAGTTTAACACTCTAGTTTTGGACTTAGGCAAGTCACTCTCAAACTTAATGTGAAATTCTATCATATTATGATCACTGTGCCCCAGAGGAGCCTTCACTATGAGATTGCTAATTAACCCTGTCTCATTACACAATACAAGATCTAAAATAGCCTGTTCCTTGGTTGGTTCCATGATGTATTGTTCTAGGAAACTGTTCCGAATGCATTCCATGAACTCGTCCTCCAGACGGACGGAGCAGACTCGATGTGCCGAATGGTCTCCTTCTGTGCCATTATGACTCTATGACTACCTTTGCCGATCTGATTTGTCCAGTCTATATAAAGATTAAAGTCCCCCACGATTATTACCTTTGTTGCAAGCTCCTACTATTTCTTGATGAATATTCTGTCCAACTGTATAGCTACTGTTAAGGGGCCTATATAGTACTCCCACCAGTGTTTTCTGCCCCTTGTTATTCCTTATTTCCACCCATACTGATTCTACTTCCTGATCTTCTGAGCCGAGATCCTTTCTCTCTACTGTCCTTATGTCATCCTTTATTATCAGAGCTACTCCCCTCTCCTATTTCATTCTGCCTGTCTTTTCAAAACGTCAAGTACCCTGGAAAATGTAATTCCCAACCTTGGTCACCTTGTAACCACGTCTCTGTATTAGATCAAACCCATTTATCTCTATTTGTGCCACTAGTTTGTCTATCTTGTTATGAATACTTTGTGCATTCAGATAAGGAGCCTTTAATTTAATTTTTTTACCATTATTCCCTGCTTTGACCTTATTCTCTGCTGTACTGCTACCATTAAACTCTCTGTCCCTTCCTGTCCCACTCTGCTTATTTTTACCCAAATCGCTACACTGCTCTATTGCCGGTTTAAGTGGAGCCCGTCTCGGTGGAACAGCTCCCTCTTTTTCCCAGTATTAGTGCCAGTGCCCCATGAATTGAAACCCCTTCTTCTCACACCACTCTTTGAGACACGCATTTAACTCTCTGATATGCTTGACCCTATGCCAATTTGCGCGTGGCTCAGGTAGTAATCCAGAGATTATTATCCTTGAGGCTCTGCTTATTAATTTAGACCCTAGCTTCTCAAACTCCCTCAGCAGAACCTCATTCTTAGTTCTACCTATGTTGTTGGTTCCTACATGGACCACGACAACTGGATCCTCCCCCTCCCACTCCAAGTTCTTCTCCAGCCGCGAGGAGATATCCTTAACCCTGGCACCAGGCAGGCAACACAGCCTTCAGGTCTCTCTTTCACGGCTGCAGAGAACAGTATCTATCCCCCAGACTATACCGTCCCCTACAACTACCACATTCCTTCCTTCTCCCCCACTTGGATGGCCCCCTGTACCATGGTGCCGTGGTCACTTTGCCCATCCTCCCTGCAGTCTTTTTCCTCATCCATACAGGTAGCAAATACCTTGTACCTGTTGGACAAGGTCCAGGGTTGAGGCTCCTCCATCACTACATCCTGGGTCCCCATACCTTCCTGACTCGCAGTCACACCCTCCTGTCCCTGACCACTGACGAACTCTAAAGTACTACTTAACCTAAAGGGTGTAACTGCCTCCCGGAACAAAGTGTCCAGGTAACTCTCCCCCTCCCTGATGCTTCGCAATGTCTGCAGCTCGTACTCCAGCTCAACAATTCTGAGCCGAGGTTCGTCGAGTCACAGACACTTACTGCAGATGTTGTTGCTCGGGATCGCGATGCTCTCCACAAACATGCTGTAGTTACAACACACCACCTGCCCTGCCATCTCTAACCTTGTTTTATTTATTAATTAGTTAAAGCTTTTATTCAATCGATATTTTAGTTTTATTGTTTGATTATTTTATCTAGTTTAAGTTATTAATTTAATAAGTACTAGCAAGTTACAGTTTCTCATTGACCCCTTCGCCTACCTTAGAGGGCAAAAAAGCTGTCATACTCACCAATCAATCGCCTAGCTGCTCTCCTGTGACGTCACTCTGATTTTTCTTTTGTTTTTTAATCGGAGCCTCACCACTGCCGCTGCTTTAATTCAGGTCCGCGCTCGGTCCGCTCTTTATCCTCTTGCTGCTGCCACTGCTTTAATTCAGGTCTGCTCTCGGTCCGCTCTTTATCCTCTCGCCGCTGCCACTGCTTTATTTCAGGTCCGCTCTCGGTCCGCTCTTTATCTTCTCGCCGCTGCCGCTGCTTTAATTCAGGTCTGCTCTCGGTCCGCTCTTTATCCTCTCGCTGCTGCCGCTGCTTTAATTCAGGTCTGCTCTCGGTCCGCTCTTTATCCTCTCGCCGCTGCCGCTGCTTTAATTCAGGTCTGCTCTCGGTCCGCTCTTTATCCTCTCGCCGCTGCCGCTGCTTTAATTCAGGTCTGCTCTCGGTCCGCTCTTTATCCTCTCGCTGCTGCCACTGCTTTAATTCAGGTCCGCTCTCGGTTTGCACTTTATCCTCTCGCCACTGTCGCAGCTTTAATTCAGGTCCGCTCTCGGTCCGCTCTTTATCCTCTCGCCGCTGCCGCTGCTTTAATTCAGGTCCGCTCTCGGTCCGTTCTTTATCCTCTTGCCGCTGCCGCTGCTTTAATTCAGGTCCGCTCTCGATCCGCTCTTTATCCTCTCACCACTGTCGCAGCTTTAATTCAGGTCTGCTCTCGGTCCGCTCTTTATCCTCTCGCCGCTGCCGCTGCTTTAATTCAGGTCCGCTCTCGGTCCGTTCTTTATCCTCTTGCCGCTGCCGCTGCTTTAATTCATGTCCGCTCTCAGTCCACTCTTTATCCTCTCGCCGCTGCTTTAATTCAGGTCCGCTCTCGGGCCGCTCTTTATCCTCTCGCCGCTGTCGCTGCTTTAATTCAGGTCCGCTCTTGGTCCGCTCTTTATCCTCTCGCCACTGCCGTTGGTTTAATTCAGGTCCGCTCTCGGTCCGCTCTTTATCCTCTTGCCACTGTCGCAGCTTTAATTCAGGTCTGCTCTCGGTCCGCTATTTATCTTCTCGCCGCTGCCGCTGCTTTAATTCAGGTCCGCTCTCGATCCGCTCTTTATCCTCTCGCCGCTGCCGCTGCTTTAATTCAGGTCCGCTCTCGATCCGCTCTTTATCCTCTCGCCACTGCCGCTGCTTTAATTCAGGTCCGCTCTCGGTCTGCTCTTTATCCTCTCGCCACTGTCGCAGCTTTAATTCAGGTCCGCTCTCGGTCCGCTCTTTATCCTCTCGCCACTGTCGCAGCTTTAATTCAGGTCCGCTCTCGGTCTGCTCTTTATCCTCTCGCCACTGTCGCAGCTTTAATTCAGGTCCGCTCTCGGTCTGCTCTTTATCCTCTCGCCACTGCCGCTGCTTTAATTCAGGTCCGCTCTCGGTCCGCTCTTTATCCTCTCGCCACTGCCACTGCTTTAATTCAGGTCCGCTCTCGGTCTGCTCTTTATCCTCTCGCCACTGTCGCAGCTTTAATTCAGGTCCGCTCTCGGTCCGCTCTTTATCCTCTCGCCACTGTCGCAGCTTTAATTCAGGTCCGCTCTCGGTCTGCTCTTTATCCTCTCGCCACTGTCGCAGCTTTAATTCAGGTCCGCTCTCGGTCTGCTCTTTATCCTCTCGCCGCTGCCGCTGCTTTAATTCAGGTCCGCTCTCGGTCTGCTCTTTATCCTCTCGCCACTGTCGCAGCTTTAATTCAGGTCCGCTCTCGGTCTGCTCTTTATCCTCTCGCCACTGTCGCAGCTTTAATTCAGGTCCGCTCTCGGTCTGCTCTTTATCCTCTCGCCACTGTCGCAGCTTTAATTCAGGTCCGCTCTCGGTCCGCTATTTATCTTCTCGCCGCTGCCGCTGCTTTAATTCAGGTCCGCTCTCGATCCGCTCTTTATCCTCTCGCCACTGTCGCAGCTTTAATTCAGGTCCGCTCTCGGTCTGCTCTTTATCCTCTCGCCACTGTCGCAGCTTTAATTCAGGTCCGCTCTCGGTCTGCTCTTTATCCTCTCGCCACTGTCGTAGCTTTAATTCAGGTCCGCTCTCGGTCCGCTATTTATCTTCTCGCCGCTGCCGCTGCTTTAATTCAGGTCCGCTCTCGGTCTGCTCTTTATCCTCTCGCCACTGTCGCAGCTTTAATTCAGGTCCGCTCTCGGTCCGCTCTTTATCCTCTCGCCGCTGCCGCTGCTTTAATTCAGGTCCGCTCTCGATCCGCTCTTTATCCTCTCGCCGCTGCCGCTGCTTTAATTCAGGTCCGCTCTCGGTCCGCTCTTTATCCTCTTGCCACTGTCGCAGCTTTAATTCAGGTCCGCTCTCGATCCGCTCTTTATCCTCTCGCCGCTGCCGCTGCTTTAATTCAGGTCCGCTCTCGGTCCGTTCTTTATCCTCTTGCTGCTGCCGCTGCTTTAATTCAGGTCCGCTATCGGTCCGTTCTTTATCCTCTTGCTGCTGCCGCTGCTTTAATTCAGGTCCGCTCTCGGTCTGCTCTTTATCCTCTCGCCACTGTCGCAGCTTTAATTCAGGTCCGCTCTCAGGCCGCTCTTTATCTTCTCGCCGCTGCCGCTGCTTTAATTCAGATCCGCTCTTGGTCCATGCTTTATCCTCTCGCCACTGCCGCTGCTTTAATTCAGCTCCGCTCTCGGTCCGCTCTTTATCCTCTCGCCGCTGCCGCTGTTTTAATTCAGGTCCGCTCTCGGTCCACGCTTTATCCTCTTGCCGCTGTCGCTGCTTTAATTCAGGTCCGCTCTCAGGCCGCTCTTTATCCTCTCGCCGCTGCCGCTGCTTTAATTCAGGTCCGCTCTTGGTCCATGCTTTATCCTCTCGCCACTGCCGCTGCTTTAATTCAGCTCCGCTCTCGGTCCGCTCTTTATCCTCTCGCCGCTGCTTTAATTCAGGTCCGCTCTCGGTCCACTCTTTATCCTCTCGCCGCTGCCACTGCTTTAATTCAGGTCCGCTCTCGGTCTGCTCTTTATCCTCTCGCCGCTGCCGCTGCTTTAATTCAGGTCCGCTCTCGGTCCACGCTTTATCCTCTTGCTGCTGTCGCTGCTTTAATTCAGGTCTGCTCTCAGGTCGCTCTTTATCCTCTCGCCGCTGCTGCTGCTTTAATTCAGGTCCGCTCTCGGTCCGCTCTTTATCCTCTTGCCGCTGTCGCTGCTTTAATTCAGATCCGCTCTCGGGCCGCTCTTTATCCGCTCGCCACTGCCGCTGCTTTAATTCAGGTCCGCTCTCGGTCCATTCTTTATCCTCTTGCCGCTGCCGCTGCTTTAATTCAGGTCCGCTCTCGGTCCGCTCTTTATCCTCTCGCCGCTGCTTTAATTCAGGTCCGCTCTCGGTCCGCTCTTTATCCTCTCGCCACTGCCGCTGCTTTAATTCAGATCCGCTCTCGGTCCGTTCTTTATCCTCTTGCCGCTGCCACTGCTTTAATTCAGGTCCGCTCTCGGTCCGTTCTTTATCCTCTTGCCGCTGCCGCTGCTTTAATTCAGGTCCGCTCTCGGTCCGCTCTTTATCCTCTCGCCGCTGTCGCTGCTTTAATTCAGATCCGCTCTCGGTCCGCTGCTTTAATTCAGGTCTGCTCTCGATCCGCTCTTTATCCTCTTGCCGCTGCCGCTGCTTTAATTCAGGTCCCCTCTCGGGCCGCTCTTTATCTTCTCGCCGCTGCTGCTGCTTTAATTCAGGTCCACTCTCGGGCCGCTCTTTATCTTCTTGCCGCTGCCACTGCTTTAATTCAGGTCCGCTCTCGGGCCGCTCTTTATCTTCTCGCCGCTGCTGCTGCTTTAATTCAGATCCGCTCTCGGTCCGCTGCTTTAATTCAGGTCTGCTCTCGATCCGCTCTTTATCCTCTTGACGCTGCCGCTGCTTTAATTCAGGTCCGCTCTCGGTCTGCTCTTTATCCTCTTGCCGCTGCTTTAATTCAGGTCCATTCTCGGTCCACGCTTTATCCGCTCGCTACTGCCACTGCTTTAATTCAGGTCCACTCTCGATCCACTCTTTATCCTCTCACCGCTGCCGCTGCTTTAATTCAGGTCCGCTCTCGGTCCGCTCTTTATACTCTCGCCGCTGCTTTAATTCAGGTCTGCTCTCGGTCTGCTCTTTATCCTCTCGCCGCTGCTTTAATTCAGGTCCGCTCTCGGTCTGCTCTTTATCCTCTCGCCGCTGCTTTAATTCAGGTCCACTCTCGGTCCACTCTTCATCCTCTCGCCGCTGCCGCTGCTTTCAGATAAATAGGGGCTGATTTTGCTTTGCAGCGGTAATTGGACCAGCTGCAGGTATTGTGTCGGCGCCGCCTGCCCGCTCCCACCAACGATAGGCCTGAACCAGCTTGGTGGTTGGGCCTCATTAGCAGTGGCTGGTGAGCAGTGAGTGCCGAGTGGGTGCTCTGAGGCAGCTCACCAGTCGGGGAGGGTGGGACATTGGCTGGCTCCTACACCATGTAGGCTGACAGTACGGACCTAGAATGAGGGTGGGGGGGGTGGGCGGGGAGTCGATCGTGGAGGGGGTGGATGTGGTGGTGGGGCACGCAGGGAGCTGAACCTTTCTAAACAAATTAACAAATAAAATATACAAAATAACCCCACACCCAAAATAGGTGACTACCTAGGACTAACACACAACGCTTATTTCAAACTGCTTAGTTATCTGTTGTATTACGTGATGTACTTCATGAAGTGGGATGGGGAAATAAAGCATTTGCCATTGTGAAAATTGGATACTAAAACTCTGGAAGCCAATCATTTCATTTATTTACATTTCATACCAGGGTAGTGCAGCACTTTTGTGTGAACCTACGGTTCAAGAGGGCAGCTCACCACCACCTTCTGAAGGGCAATTAGGGATGGGCAATAAATGCTGGCCTTGCCAGCAACGCCCACATCCCATAAACAAATAAAAAAATATATCATGGAGTGATAGGACTTGGATTCATGCCAGTGATCTACCACATGGTGAATTCCACATCCTCGCTGTGTCATTAGGATTATAAGTGGCTGAGGAAGGAAGGGAAATTGAAACTATTTAAAGTAAACATAAATGCAATTGCAGCAACCAAAAATTATTTTTTTAAACCTAGCCAATCTCCCCATGGTTGTCAACATGTCAAATACATTGCACCTCAGAGGTGTTACTAATTCTGGCAATTTGTTACAATAACAACTTGTGTTTATATAGCGCCTTTAACATAGTAAAACTTCCCACGGTGCTTCACAGGAGTATTAATGATAAAACATTTGACACCGAGCCACATAAGGAGAAATTAGGGCAGGTGACCAAAAGCTTGATCAAAGAGACAATGAAAATACAGTAGGAGACCAAATTCTGTAATAAAATCTTTCCAGTAGTTTCAAAGTACAAATTAAAACTACTCGCAAAATAAATAATCATAAATGAAATTAATTTTTGTGATTTGTTTTTGTTATTAGTCCCACTTTATACACTCGTGTAAATCTCTTTGCTTCAGAGCCCCAGTCATTCCTTGTCAAAATGTATGAAAAATGTTTTCATTATTATGCATGGCCTTTTTTTCCACATGTACGCTTGTGACATTGTTATTATTTTGAACTCTAGAATCCCATGTTCTTCTATTCCACTAACTTTATAGACGGGGTTGTTGATGAATTAGAAAATATAACCACAGTGGCCAATTTTTAGGACCCTAGTGTTGCAATTCACCAAAGAAAAAAATCAGGACTCGCTGGTCCGTAGTGAAAGCTGCTTCAAGGATTACAACTTTCCTCATGTTGACCGTTGGCTGATTGCCTGTTTCTGATTTTTGTGTTGCTTTGAACTCTGGACTTCTTCCAAACACTTGCAATCTCTGTGGGTGAAATTGATCCTGCTGAAAAATGGAATCAAATAACAATTAGGATAGCGGCAAGAAAAATCTGCTCAGTGACAGGCAGGGCACCAGTTACACTGCGGCTAGTCTCAAATAATACTCTAAAATTGTTATTTCACCTGAAAATGGAGTTGATTCTGTTTACTTTGTTTCAAAAGCCTAGCAGTCAATTTCCTCTCTTCGTCCTTTGTGCATTTGGAATGTTTAACAAGCAAGAAGTTATTGGGCCGGATTTTGCTCTCAGCGGTGAACAAACGGCACTCGCCGTTCATTACATTTGCACTTGCTCACAGATTTTTCTATGAGATTTTGCCCTGGAACTTACTGTGATTAGAGAGCCAAAACAGGGTGGCGCCCTCTACAGGGGATCTGGGACCTGTGTGAACAGGGTAAGCAACTGTATCTCCTTAACCAATCAGATTGAAGAATCGTTAATGAGCAGAACGCAGAGTCTGAACAAGGAAGTGTCAGTTAGAATATTGAATTCAATGTCAAATCAGATCCAGAAAGGGAAAGAAAGATGAGATTAAGAGACAGAGAAAAAAGAGACCAGAAGAAAAGGTAAAAAAAATGTTTTATTTACATTAAAAAAAAATCTCCAACAATAATTAAAAGCTGAAGGAATAAAACTCCACCCTTGCAAAAGTTAATTTTCAGTGCCAGAGAGGTTGTTAGGCAGTAATTAAGGCTTACCATGCCGTTAAAAGGGTACTTACACTGGAATGGACAAGCCCTAACTTTTTTTGTCGTGCTTCGTGCGTATAAATCAGGTCAGTACAGCAACTTCACACTGTTCAATGCATTTGAATGGAGAACTGGTTGGCAGACAGGAAGCAAAGAGTTGGAATAAACGGGTCTTTTTCCAAGTGGCAGGCAGTGACTCGTGGGGTACCGCAGGGATCGATGCTAGGACCCCAACTATTCACAATATATATTAATGATCTAGACGAGGGAACTAGATGTAATATCTCCAAGTTTACAGATGACACAAGACTGGGTGGGCGTGTGTGCTGTGAGGAGGATGCCGAGAAACTCCAGTATGATTTGGACAGGTTGGGTGATATGGCAGATGCAGTATAATGTGGATAAATGCAAGGTTATCCACTTTGGTGGCAAAAACAAGAAGGCAGATTATTATCTGAACGGCAATAGATTGGGAGAAGGGGAAGTGCAACGAGACCTGGGTGTCCTTGTGCACCAGTCGCTGAAGGTAAGCATGCAGGTGCAGCAGGTGGTTAAGAAGCCAAATGGTATGTTGGCCTTCGTAGCAAGAGGGTTCGAGTACAGGAACAAGGATGTCTTGCTGCAGTTGTACAGGGCCTTGGTGAGACCACACCTTGAGTATTGTGTGCAGTTTTGGTCGCCTTATCTGAGGAAGGATGTTCTTGCCATGGAGGGAGTGCAGCGAAGATTCACCAGACTGATACCTGGGATGGCAGGAATGACGTATGAGGAGAGATTGGGTCGATTGAGCTTATAAATTTCTAGGGTCTCTGGTGTAGTGGGGACAGTTGGTAAATAAAGTGCCCTAGAGTATACCTGTAACTGGGGTATTGAATAAATATTTTAATTAATTAAAGGAGTAAGTCATGGCAGGAGAGCTCAGACCCATGTTCTGCTCCTCTTGCTCCCTGTGGGAAATCAGGGACGCTGCCAGTGTCCCTGACGACCATGTGTGCGGGAAATGCATCCAGCTGCAGCTACTTGTAGACCGCATTGCGGCACTCGAGCTGCGGGTGGATGAATTTTGGAGCATGCGCGATGCTGAGAGGCTCGTGGATAGCACGTTTAGCGAGTTGTTCACGCCTCAGGGTAGGGCAGCACAGGGGGTGACCATCAGGCGGAGCAACAAAGGCAGGCAGGTAGTGCAGGGAACCCCTGCGGACATCCCCCTTTCAAACAAGTATACCGCTTTGGATACTGTTGAGGGGGATGACTCACCAGGGGAAGGCAGCAGCAGCCAACTTCCTGGCACTGGGGGTGCTCCTGCTGCCCAGGAAGGGGGGAAAAAGAGTGGGAGAGCAATAGTGGTAGGGGATTCTATAGTAAGGGGAACAGATAGGCGTTTCTGTGGCCGTAGACGTGAATCCAGGATGGTTTGTTGCCTCCCTGGTGCCAGGGTCAAGGATGTCACTGAGCGGCTGCAGGGCATTCTGGAGGGGGAGGGTGAACAGCCAGTGGTCGTGGTCCACATTGGTACCAACGACATAGGTAAAAAGAGGGATGAGGTCCTGCATCAAGAATTTAGGGAGCTAGGTAACAGATTAAAGAGCAGGACCTCAAAGGTTGTAATCTCTGGATTACTCCCAGTGCCACGTGCTAGTAAGTATAGGAATGGGAGGATAGAGCAGATGAATGCGTGGCTAAAGAGTTGGTGTAGGGGGGAGGGTTTTACTTTCCTGGATCACTGGGCCTGCTTCTGGGAAAGGTGGGACTTGTACAAGTCGGACGGGTTGCACCTGAACCAGAGCGGGAAAAATATCCTTGCGGGGAGGTTTGCTAGCACTGTTGGGGGGGGTTTAAACTAACTTGGCAGGGGGATGGGATACAGAGGGGAGCTGAAATAGGGGGGGATGTGCTGCCAATTATAGAGAAAAAAACAAGTCAGCTTGGTAGACAGGGCAAATATATAAGGGCAAGGCTGGATGGCATCTATTTTAATGCAAGGAGTCTTGCAAATAAGGTGGATGAACTGAAGGTGTTGATAAACACATGGGAGTATGATATTGTTGCTATCACGGAGACATGGTTGAGGGAGGGGCAAGACTGGCAGCTCAATATTCCGGGGTACAGAATCTTCAGGCGAGACAGAGGGGGAGGTATAAGAGGAGGGGGTGTCGCAATATTAATTAAGGAGTCAATTACTGCAGTAAGGAGGGATGATATATTAGCAGGGTCCTCTAATGAGGCCATATGGGTGGAGCTTAAAAACAAAAAGGGGGCAAGCACTTTGCTGGGAGTGTACTATAGGCCTCCAAACAGTCAGGGGGAGATAGAGGAACAGATATGTAGGCAAATCTCAGAGAAATGTGCAAATAATAGGGTAATAATAATGGGGGATTTCAACTTCCCCAATATTAACTGGGATAGTCAGAGTGTGAAAGGCTCAGAGGGTGTAGAATTCTTAAAGTGCATCCAGGAGAGCTTTTTGAGCCAGCATGTAGAAAGTCCTACAAGAGAGGGGGCGGTACTGGACCTAATTCTAGGGAATGTGGCCGGCCAAGTGGAAAAAGTGCCAGTAGGTGAGCACTTTGGTGATAGTGACCATAATATGGTAAGATTTAAGGTGGTCATGGAAAAGGACAGGGATGGGCCGGAAATAAAGGTTCTAAATTGGAGGAAGGCTGATTTTAATAGGATAAGACAGGATCTGGCCAAAATGGACTGGGATCAGCTACTTGTAGGAAAATCCGCATCGGAGCAATGGGAGGCTTTCAGAAGGGAGATTGAGATCATACAATGGCAACATGTTCCCGTAAAGGTCAAGGGTGGTTCCAAAAACCACGGGGAACCATGGATGTCAGGGGAAATACGAGAATGGATTAGGAAAAAAAGGAGGGCTTTTGGTAGCTACAAAAGGCTAAAGACGGAGCCCTAGAGGAGTACAAAAAGTGCAGGGGGATACTTAAAAAAGAAATTAGGAGATCAAGGAGGGGCCATGAAATAACACTGGCGAGCAAAATAAAGGAAAATCCGAAGATGTTTTATAAGTATATTAAGGGTAAGAGGATAACTAGGGAAAAAATAGGGCCCATTAGGGACAAAAGTGGCAATCTGTGTGTGGAGCCGGAAGATGTAGGAGGGGTTCTAAATGAATTTTTTGCATCTGTTTTCACTATGGAGAAGGACGATGTAGACATAGAAATAGGGCGGGGGGACTGTGATATGCTCGAACATATTAACATCGAGAGGGAGGAGGTATTGGCGGTTTTAGCTGGCCTAAAAATGGATAAATCCCCAGGCCCGGATGAAATGTATCCCAGGCTGCTGTGTGAGGCAAAGGAGGAGATTGCGGGGGCTCTAACACATATATTCAGGACCTCTCTGGCCACAGGGGATGTGCCAGAGGACTGGAGAACCGCTAATGTAGTACCATTATTCAAGAAGGGTAGTAGGGAAAAACCGGGGAACTACAGGCCAGTGAGCCTAACATCAGTGGTAGGAAAATTATTGGAAAAAATCCTGAGGGACAAAATTTGTCTCCACTTGGAGAGGCAAGGATTAATCAGGGATAGTCAACATGGCTTTGTCAAGGGAAGATCATGTCTGACTAATTTGATTGAATTTTTTGAGGGGGTGACTAGGTGTGTGGATGAGGGTAACGCAGTGGATGTGGTATACATGGATTTCAGTAAGGCCTTCGATAAAGTCCCGCACAGGAGACTGGTCAAGAAGGTAAGAGCCCATGGAATCCAGGGTGCCTTGGCACATTGGATACAAAACTGGCTTAGTGGCAGAAGGCAGAGGGTGATGGTCGAAGGTTGTTTTTGTGACTGGAAGCCTGTGGCCAGTGGGGTACCACAGGGATCGGTGCTGGGTCCCTTGCTGTTTGTGGTCTACATTAATGACTTGGATATGAATGTAAAGGGTATGATCAGTAAGTTCGCGGATGATACAAAAATTGGTAGGGTGGTAAATAGCGAGGAGGGTAGCCTCAGTCTGCAGGACGATATAGATGGGTTGGTCAGATGGGCGGAACAGTGGCAAATGGAATTTAACCCGGAAAAGTGCGAGGTGATGCACTTTGGGGGGACTAACAAGGCAAAGGAATACACAATGAATGGAAAGACCCTAGGCAAGACGGAGGGTCAGAGGGATCTGGGTGTGCAAGTACACAGATCCCTGAAGGCGGCGGAACAGGTGGATAAGGTGGTAAAAAAGGCATATGGGATACTTGCCTTCATTAGCCGAGGCATTGAATATAAGAGCAAGGAGGTTATGATGGAGCTGTATAAAACACTGGTTAGGCCACAGCTGGAATACTGTGTGCAGTTCTGGTCACCACACTACAGGAAGGATGTGATCGCGTTAGAGAGGATGCAGAGGAGGTTCACCAGGATGTTACCAGGGCTGGAGCGCTTCAGCTATGAAGAGAGACTGGGCAGATTGGGTTTGTTTTCCTTGGAGCAGAGGAGGCTGAGGGGGGACATGATTGAGGTGTACAAAATTATGAGGGGCATAGATAGGATGGATGCTGAGGAGCTTTTTCCCTTAGTAGAGGGGTCAATAACTAGGGGGCATAGATTCAAGGTAAAGGGCGGGAGGTTTAGAGGGGATTTGAGAAAGAACTTTTTCACCCAGAGGGTGGTTGGAGTCTGGAACTCACTGCCTGAAAGGGTTGTGGAGGCAGAAACCCTCACAACATTTAAGAAGCATTTGGATGTGCACTTGAAATGCCATAGCATACAAGGCAACGGGCCAAATGCTGGAATATGGGAGTAGATTAGACAGGGCTTGATGGCCGGCGCGGACACGATGGGCCGAAGGGCCTCTATCCGTGCTGTATTACTCTATGACTCTATGACTCTATATTCGCTGGAGTTTAGAAGAATGAGAGGGGATCTCATTGAAACTTATAAAATTCTAACAGGACTAGACAGACTAGATGCAGGAAGGATGTTCCCGATGGTCGGGGAGTCCAGAACCAGGGGTCACAGTCTAAAGATAAGGGGTAAGCCATTTAGGACAGAGATGAGGAGGAATTTCTTCACCCAGAGAGTGGTGAACCTGTGGAATTCTCTACCACAAAAGGCAGTTGAGGCCAATTCATTAAATATATTCAAGAAGGAGTTAGATATATTTCTTAAGGCTAAAGGGATCAAGGGATATGGGGAGAAAGCAGGGACAGGATACTGAATTTGGATGATCAGCCATGATCTCATTGAATGGCGGAGCAGGCTCGAGGGACCGAATGGTCTACTCCTGCTCCTATCTTCTATGTTTCTATGAATGGTGAGTCAGGCAGCAAAATACTGTTATAGCGCACATTTTGGAGGAGCAGGGCATCTTGGACAGCAACTTTGCAGATGTCCGCGTTTAACTGCGCATATGCGGTCGTCAGAAGTTGCTGACCTATTTCCACGTAAATAATGGTGAGCACTGTTAACGGCCAAGATGGAACAATAGCAGAAATGTCTTATGACAAGCAGAGTAAAAGGACCAATAAAAAAACACATTAATATTATCAGAGTATCAAATCATAGATATTCACGACAAAAGATTTCTCCTACATGGGGACCACAGGGGGGCGGCAAACTCCCACACGCTTGTCTGTGTAAAACCATTGGCGTCGTTCCCAAAAAGATTTAGCACTGAACGTTGCCCAAGAAATGTATCTCAACATAAGAAATGTAGTGCGATAAGCATTAGTACATTTATTACAAGCAATTTTCCATCACTTGTAGACACAAAGTACATCATTCATTATATTGCATCCACTGGACTCCAAACCCCTTCCCCCATTCGGTGTTAGAAGCTTTGACGTGGGTGAACCTGTATGGATTCAATACCAGAGTAAAACTCAAATTGGAAAACATAAACATGCTGTGGGATGCCAGTAGTTTTGTAGTTAATATGTGGCTTTTAATGCAGATTGTGCCGTTGATCTTTGCTGCTTGTTTGCAGACATCACAGGGAATCCTCATGATGTATTGATGTAGCTGTTTAATTCCCTATAAGCCTACGTAGCTTATTCTGAGGTTCGATCTATAAACATTTTAACTCAGGCACTTAACATCACTGGGTGAATCTGATTTTTCTTATTTGTTCTTGAGATATGGACAGTGCTAGCAAGGTCACATTTATTGCCCATTCCTAGATGCCCTAAGACAGCAGTTAGCCAACATCTTACACTGCAATAGCCCTTGTGCCGATGGTGCTTCAGCAATGCTGTTATGTAGGGAATTCTAAGATTGAGACCCAGAGGTGATGAAGGAATGGCAGCATATGTCCACTTCAGGATGGTATGTAACTTAGAGGGGAACTTTGAGGTGATGGTGTTCCCATTACATTGGTGCTCTTGGCACGCTCAGTGGTTAATATTGTAGGGTTTGGAAGGGCTGTCAGAGTAAGATTGATGAGCTGCTGCAGTGCTTCCTGTAGATAGTACTTTTTGCAGCCATAGTTCACTTGTGGTTGAGGTGTTAGATACTCAGTCCAGTGGCAGGGGCACCAGTCAAGTGGACTGCTCTGTCTTGGATCATGGCAAACTTCTTCAGTGTAGTTGCAGCGGCACCCATCCAGGCGTGTGGTGAGTATTCCATCACACTCCTGACTTGTGCCTTGTAGATAGTGAAGAGGCTATAAGGGGTTAAGAGGTGAGGCTATAAGGGGTCAAGAGGTGAGCCACTCGTCACAGAGTACCTTATCCTGTGTTATGGTGTTGATATGGCTGGTCTAGTTAAGTATCTGGTCAATGGCCATGCTCAAGATGTTGAAGGTAAAGGACAGTTGAAGGTCAGAGGGAGGTAGTTGGGCTTTTACTTGTTGGAGATGGTCATTTCCTCGCACTTATGAAGCATGAACATTACTTGTCGCTTGTCTCTGCTAAGCCTAGATGTTGTCCAGATTTTGCTGTAAATTGGCATTGGCTGTGTCCCTACCAGAGGAGTTATGTCTAAACCTCTATTTGGTGGCTTGCTATAACATTCAGTTCATACTAATAATCATGTTTGGTTTTGTTCATGTTTATCCAAAATTTATTTGACCTTCCTACCATTTATATACTGCACTTTGTGAACAAAAGCATGTATTATCAGATTACTGCATGTATTACAGGCAGGTATTACATTTCAGTGAGACCACATAACAGGTTTGAATTAAACTGTTTATAACAGGCTTATTTTAATCTGTGTGATTCAAAATAGTTTGAAATTGGCATCTGAAGTTGGGATGGATTTTTTACATTGTGTAGCTGGTGCAGTTTAATGAATTAGCAGCTATTACAACATCTATACAGTTTTTTTCATAGCAAAGTGAGATTTGCATGTATAAAACAACAACAGAAAATGCTGGAAACACTCAGCAGGTCAGGCAGCATCGCGGAGAAAGAAACAGAGTTAACATTTCAGGCCGCTTACCCTTCGTCAGAACTGGAAAAAGTTGGAGAAGTAACAGATTTTTAAGCAAGTGTAGGGACAGGGAAAGGGTGGCGGGGAGGAAAGAACAAAGGGAAGGTCTGTGATAGGATGGAATGCAGGAGAGATTAAAAGATAAAAGGGATGATGGTGCAAGGCAAAAGGAGATGGTAATGGGACAAGTTAAGATGAGGTGGAAATGGCAAAGGCAGAATCATCATCAGCTGCCATGTGAGAGAAATGCACTTATAAAATTGTTTAACCATCTGGATGTGTGCTAGAAATTAACCCTAACTTTGAGAGATTTATCTTCACCGGCAGAAGGTCCACAGCTCAGGAAATAGTAAAACTGCATTGTGATTTTGAAAGCCAAAATAAGTATTAGCTACCGAGATCACCATGGAACGTGGATACATCCTTTACTCCCAACCATATATTGCCAGGAGTCATGTCATTATCCAATGTTAACCTGCTTTTCAACTATTGCTACCCTTGTTTCCATATTTGTGTTTAAAAAAACACAAATTAACAAATTAAGTTTTAAATATTTAAAGACATATGTTCCCACCAGTAGAAGAAAAAACCTGCACCAGTAAATATTTGGATTAACTGCTGGAAAATTCAACCGGATCAGATTTTAACTGACTGATGTTTCTGTCATCATTTGACATCTTGATCAATATTCTGTACTTTAATTTTGTGAGTACTAATCAGAACTCTTTAAACAACAATAAAGATTCTCTTACCAGCTAAAATGGACTCTTGTACAATTTCTCAAATATTCATTTGTAAATCTGATTAATGAACAGCAGTTAAATTTGTTTTTGCATTTAATTGGCTTAAATATCAATTGTTAGGAAGATGTTGTGCTGTATGAAGAAACAAGTTGATAGGGTAAAATAATTTATTGACCATAAGAAAAAGTTTATGGTGGATTAGTCAGTATTCTAGGAACATGGGAATTGCTAGATAAAAAAATGAGAGAGGCTCATCTAGTTTGTTTTCTACTATCCTGGTAGTCACATGATACAACGATAATTGAGTTGACTAGTCAGAGCAATCAATCTCTAACAATTAGTTTACAACAGACCCAGACATGATGCTAGAAAAACCCCAGGTGTGGAAAGCTTTGGAAACCATAAAAACTGACTGTATAAGCTTCTGTAGATATGTGAAGAGAAAAAGATTGGTGAAGTCAAGCGTAGGTCCCTTGCAGTCAGAATCAGGGGAATTTGTAATGGGGAACAAAGAAATGGCAGGCCAATTAAATACATACTTTGGTTCTGTCTTCACAAAGGAGGACACAAATAACCTCCCAGAGATGTCAGGGAACATAGGGTCTAATGAGAGGGAGGAACTGAATTAAATCAGTATTTGTAGGGAAATGGTGTTAGGGAAATTGACAGGATTGAAGGCCGATAAATCCCCAGGGCTTGATAATCTACATCCTAGGTTACTTAAGGAAGTGGCCCCAGAAATAGTAGATGCATTGTTGGTCATCTTTCAAAATTCTAGACTCTGGAACAGTTCCCATGGATTGGAGGGTACATAATGTAACCCCACTATTCAAAAAAGGTGGTAGAGAGAAAACGGGGAATTATAGACCGATAAGCCTGACATCGGTAGTGGGGAAAATGCTAGAGTCCATTATAAAAGATGTAATAGCAGAGCACTTGGAAAACAGTGACAGGATCAGACAAAGTCAACATGGATTTACAAAAGGTAAATCATGCTTGACTAATCTACTGGAATTTTTTGAGGATGTAACTGGTAGAATAGATAAGGGAGAACCAGTGGATGTGGTGTATTTGGACTTTCAGAAGGCTTTTGATAAGGTCCCGCATAAGAGATTAGCATGTAAAGTTAAAGCACAAGGGATTGGGGGCAAGGTACTGACTTGGATAGAGACCCGGTTGGCAGACAGGAAGCAAAGAGTTGGAATAAACGGGTCTTTTTCCGAGTGGCAGGCAGTGACTAGTGGGGTACCGCAGGGATCGATGCTAGGACCCCAGCTATTCCCAATATATATTAATGATCTAGACAAGGGAACTAGATGTAATATCTCCAAGTTTGCAGACGACACAAAGCTGGGTGGGCGTGTGTGCTGTGAGGAGGATGCCGAGAAACTCCAGTATGATTTGGACAGGTTGGGTGATTGGGCAGGTGCATGGCAGATGCAGTATAATGTGGATAAATGCGAGGTTATCCCCTTTGGTGGCAAAAACAGGAAGGCAGATTATTATCTGAATGGCAATAGATTGGGAGAAGGGGAAGTGCAATGAGACCTGGGTGTCCTTGTGCACCAGTCGCTGAAGGTAAGCATGCAGGTGCAGCAGGCGGTTAAGAAGGCAAATGGTATGTTGGCTGTACTGGCCGCGCTAGATGTGCTCCTATCTAGTTATCCAGCAAGTTAAACACTTATTCAAAATAATTCTTCGTGAAGCCGTTTGCTGTTTGAAGCCTTTACTTGAACAATTTTGTGAAAAGATATTGCGCTTGGCCTAACATATGAAATCAGATTACATTGGATTGTGAATCCCTTATGGAATCCTCCATTACTGCCAGGTTCTTCCTGGAATTCTACTTCCTGGGATACACAGGAAGAAAGGAACGAAGGTCAAATGACCTCACACAGGAAGAAAGGAACAAAGGTCAAATGACCTCTGCTTCATACAAACACACTGCTAACACATAACCACCACCAGAGGGTGCTATCTGCACACATAAAATAGTCCATCGGTCCAGAACATTGGCCTTCGTAGCGAGAGGATTCGAGTACAGGAAGAAAGATGTCTTGCTGCAGTTGTACAGGGCCTTGGTGAGACCACACCTTGAGGATTGTGTGCAGTTTTGGTCGCCTTATCTGAGGAAGGATGTTCTTGCCATGGAGGGGGTGCAGTGAAGATTCACCAGACTGATACCTGGGATGGCAGGAATGACGTATGAGGAGAGATTGGGTCGATTGGGCTTATACTTGCTGGAGTTTAGAAGAATGAGAGGGGATCTCATTGAAACTTATAAAATTCTAACAGGACTAGACAGACTAGATGCAGGAAGGATGTTCCCGATGGTGGGGGAGTCCAGAACCAGGGGTCACAGTCTAAAGATAAGGGGTAAGCCATTTAGGACAGAGATGAGGAGGAATTTCTTCACCCAAAGAGTGGTGAACCTGTGGAATTCTCTACCACAGAAGGCAGTTGAGGCCAATTCATTAAGTATATTCAAGAAGGAGTTAGATATATTTCTTAAGGCTAAAGGGATCAAGGGATATGGGGAGAAGGCAGGGACAGGGTACTGAGTTTGGTTGATAAGCCATGATCTCATTGAATGGCAGAGCAGGCTCGAGGGGCCGAATGGCCTACTCCTGCTCCTATCTTCTATGTCTCTATGTTTCTGTAGGTCCAGACTTGTCACCCATTCCTCCCAATCATGCTACACTTACCACATGTCATGTCTCATCCTTTTGTAGTATTTCCTCTTATCAGTAAAGTTTGGTAAAAATATAAAGGATCAATAATTTTTAAAGAAATGGGTATCTTTGTGGGTTAGAACAGTATTTCTTCCTCTCTGGTATCTGGGTTTCGTACACATAGGCATTGTGTGTGCTGATCATACCCAGCTCTATCTCACAACCACCAGAATGCTATCTGACTGGAACATAGGAACAGGAGTAGGCCATTAAGCCCCTCGAGCATGTTCCGCCATTCAATTAGATCATAGCTGATCTGTATCTTAACTCCATCTACCCAGCTTGGTTCCATAACCATTAATACCTAACAAAAATCTAACAAACTCCGTTTTGAAATTTTCAATTGATCCCCAGCCTCAACAGCTTTTTGGGGGAATGAGCTCTAGATTTCCACTACTCTTTGTGTGAAGAAATGCTTCCTGACATCACGCTTGATTTTAAAGTTATGCCCCCTTGTTCTGGACTCCCTCACCAGAGGAAATAGTTTATCTCAATCCACCCTATCAACTACTTTAATCATCTAAAGCACCTCAAGTAGTTCACCCCTTAATCATCTATACTCAAGGGAATACAAGCCTAGTCTATGCAAATAAAAACAGAAAATGCTGGAAATACTCAGCCGGTCAGGCAGCATCTGTGGAGAGAGAAACAGAGTTAACGTTTCAGGTCGACGACCTTTCGTCAGAACTGGAAAAGTTAGAGATGTAACAGATTTTAAGCAAGTGTAGGGGCAGGGAAAGGGGGGAGGGGAGGAAAGAACAAAAGGGAAGGTCTGTGATAGGGTGGAAAGCAGGAGAGATTAAAAGACAAAAGGGATGATGGTGCAAGGCAAAAGGAGATGGTAATGGGACAAGTTAAAAAACAAAAAATGAGTCTAGAAGAGGTGTAAATGGGAATGGCATGTGAAAAAATAGGGGCAGAGGTTATGGTCTGAAATTGTTGAACTCAATGTTGAGCCTAGAAGGCTGTAAAGTGCCTAATCGGAAGATGAGGTGCTGTTCCCCGAGCCTCAAATAAGGAGTATTGTGTGATTTGAATTTCCTCATCTGTTTTCATTCAGCATATGCCCTCGTAAGCTTTTTGAAAGGCCCCGCCTTGACAGATCTACTGAACCAACTAGAAATTCACTTTCGCAGGCGCAGAGTTGGGCTATTTGCCCAACTACTGCCCAACAAATGCCCATGAAACTCTTACACCTGGTAAAAGCAGGCTAAGGGCCTGCTTTCACCAGCTTAAGGGTTAATATAAATTTTAAATAAAAAATAAAAAAATAAAAAATGATTCATAAACACTTAAAATTAATTTATTCAAATTTTGGACCGGATTAAAATGTTTATAATTATTTTTTCAAAAACTTGAATTTTTATTGTATTTGCTGTATTGAAGGGACTTTTAATTCAATTTGAAAATGAGAGCATTTATTTTTATTGCAGTTGGCTAAATTGTTTGACCATTTCGGAATTGCATTAGGCTTTATGGGGATTCCGTTTGTAAATGGAATCCTCCTTTCTCATTGGTGGACCTAGCCCATGTGATCCCAGGGACACTTCCGAACCACCTGCGTCCCTGGAATCCATGGACCTTTACGCAGGCATGCGCCTGGAGGCCCAAGGCCCGAACTCTCCATAGCTGTGGAGCCAGGAGGTAAGTTCGGAAATATTTCGTGGGTCGGAGGTGTACTTCGGAGGGATGCCTTCAACCGCAAATTCAGGGCCAGTTAGACAAGATTTTCAATTTTTATCCTGTTGTTAAAGTACTTCTTCCCCAATTTTTGAATTGTTCTATCAAGGGGCTGGCGCAGACATTATAGGCTGTAGACTTCACTGGTTCTACTTTGCTCCCTGCCTGTGCTGAAGGCTCACATTAGGTACTGTTTTATGGTTGTCAGTTGCCATCTGGTATCTCATCTACTCGACATTCTTCATGTGTAAGCCTAGAAAGTGAGTGGTGGCAGGGTGTTCAACCATGGGGAATGTCATAGCTGAATCAAATCATGCATTTCTAGCAGGGACCACAAGATAGACATCTGAGCAGGAAGCCTGGCTATTTTTCTCACTTCTAGCCCAGGGATGTTGAGGCCAATAGTAGTGATCCAATGAGGTTCCTGCTGAGACTAGCTAACGTGATCAAACTATAGACTGAACCTTGTATGCTGCTGGTCTGAAGCAAAATACTGCGGATGCTGGAAATCTGAAATAAAAGAAAATGCTGGAAATACTCAGCAGGTCAGGCAGATTTTATTTCAGATTTCCAGCATCCACAGTATTTTGCTTTTGCTCCTGATCTGTATGGTTCAGTATTATGTTGTGCATTTACCAGTGAGTCAGTGGGAGAATGTTAACAATTGCTTTTACTCTGTACTATTTTTTAATGTTATTATTGTAAATCATTGCAAATTTTTTTCTATCAAATACTTTCTGACGCAAATATTTTGAACACAGGGGGACGAAGCAGAGATGGTGCACCAATTATCACTTTTCCAGAACACACTGCCTTTGGGGATCTTTCTGATGAAGATTTTCTGGATGTTGTAACATATTTGACTAGCATTCCAAGGTGAGCTGTGTTGTTGCCGCTGTAAATAATATATGCACACGTTGTATTTTATACCATTTTATAGTACATAGTTAATACATTCTTCATTATACTGCAAGCACATTTAATTTATGGCTGTGGTACTTGGTTATGCAGGATCATTAGGGCTTGGGATTTTTAAGTTTATACCAAGGCAGGATTGAGAAAATACCCATTGAGTAGAATTTTTGCAGAACAATTTTGAAAGTAATATTTGTACTTTGTCATTTCCACATGCAAAAAACATTCAACACAATGAAAAATATATCACTTTCAGCCAGTTTCCACCCATTCTGCTCATACTCCTATATTGGCCCAGAAATTCGGGTCTCCACGGGTGAGTACGCATGGGGTACTCACCCGTAAGCCCAATGAAGGTGCCAGTTTCGTGCATGCACTGCGCATGCGCGGGAAACCGGCACTTCCATTCCCCTGAAAGAAGGGGTTCAGAGGTGGAACGCGTGCGCAGGAGAGGCAGCGCGTGCGCATCGAACTTATGTTTTTTTTGCAGGTTTTCCCGGGAGGGTAAGTCTCCAGAAGTTAGACATGTAAAAAGCAGTCGCAAGGCCTGCTTTTTACAAGGTAAGTGGTGAATTAATTAAAATTAAAACATTTTTTTCCACAGGTTTATTAATTTAACTACTTTAAAGAAAGGTAAGCTTATTTTTAGCCCTGTTAGAAAATGTAATTAATTTTTTCAAAAATTTAAATTATTGTTTAAAATAGTTATTTCATGTAATTTATAGTTTATTTTAAAAATGTGATTTAAAACAAAATTTATTTGAGGTTTTAGTGATGTTTTGGGGCTTATAGTATTTATAGGTTTGACAGCCCTTCCTGTCAAACTAATGAATGAAGCATTCCCTGCTACCATTGGCTCTCCATGGCCCACGTGATCCCAGGGGACACATCGAACTAAATGCGCCCCTGGGATACGCAAGCACTGTGCGCTGGCAGTTGGAGGAGGCCCAGGATCGCAATTCCATGGGGGCCCACAGCTCAGCGGCCGGTGCGCAAGGTAAGTGCAGGTCGGAGGCTTGCACCCGCGGGAAGCCTCCAACCCGAATTTCTGGGCCATTATTTAAATACCAAGGCCTAGAAATTCAGTTTGCACAGTTTTGGGGCGCTAAAGTCGGGCGTTCGGTAAATTTAGCGCCCGCCGGAAACTGCAGGCAACCGCGCCGAAATTCAGTGGTTTTGGCCAAGAGTTTTGGCGAGCGCTGAAACCGGCGTTGCAATGCTCGGTTCCGGCGCTAAACCGGCGCTGCGGCCTGATAACGCCGATGCCGGGCGCAGCGCAGGTGCGGTCATGTGTTGCTTGACAGCAGACACCCTGACGCCGGCCTGCTCTTAAAGGGGGAAGGGTCAACTTTGACTGCTGCCACGCCCTGCACACTGGAGCCCTGCTGCTAGGCCTCAACAGTGCTGGTGGGACAAAATAGCGCCAGAACAGATGGAGATGGCCCGTGAAAGAGCCCAGCGCTTCTCAGACCATGCACTGAGGGTGCTGATTGATGCTGTTCAGGAGAGAAGACCCATCTTGTGCCCGGACAATGGCAGAAAGGCTCCCAGGAGAGAGTTCAGGAAAGCCTGGAGGAGCATCGGACGCAGGGTCTCCTCAAACTCAGATGTGCCCAGGACTGCGGACCAGTGCCGCAAAAAGTTCAATGACCTCTGTCGGCTGGTGAAGGTGAGTACCCTTTCCACTGTCCTCCTCATCCTTGCATGTGAGCCTCACACTATGGGCAAAGGGACCTCAAAGGCATAATGGGCAGCCCTCCTCACGCAGCAATGCCACTGGCATGATCATCAGCAGCACTTTCTGCACTGACCACACTGGCCAGGCTATTCCACCATGGGAGGCAGTACACACAGCAACAGGGCACCACACTGTACTTAGAGTCCATCCTTTCTCTTGCAGGCCAAGCTGGCAAGAAATGCGCGCAGCCGGCTGGAGACCGGTGGTGGACGGCCCCACTACCAGGCTCTAAGTGCTCTGGAGGAGAGCGTCGCTGGACTCCTGCGTCCCCGGGTGACTGGCCCTGTAGCCATCGGGGATGCCGACCCTGTGCTGGAAGCCACTGGTAAGGAGATGACCGCTTGCAGCTCTCTCGTTGCCCTAGTGCTTCCGATCTAAATCCTTTTCCACTGACGGACAAATGCGCATAATGCCACCGCTCGGGCGTCCCTCGCTGATGCCCTGTCCTCACTTTAAAGCTACTCTTGTGCCTTCCTGCTTTCAGCTGCTGAGGAGGAGGTGGTCCCTGAGGCGCCGGGTGCCAGGCCCTTGGAGGAGGAGGACGTCCAGGACGAGGAGGAAGCCGGGCCATCGGGCGAGCCCTCAGCCGTGCCAGGGGATGGCAATGAAGGGGGGACGTCTGGCATGCAGGAGAGCCAGGGGGAGGTGTTGCAGGGGAGGGCAGATCCTGCTTGCAGTGGGGTCCAGGCAGGCGGCAGGGGTCGGCCAGCTCGGCCGGCTTCTCCCCAGCTGCAGAGTCCTCTCTCCAGTCCGGAGAGTGGCCTCGGCCAGGAGGTGCGCCTCCTGCAAGAGATCTCGGTGGCGTCTGACCGGCGCCACCATGAGTTCATGGGGGTTGTGCAGCAGATGCCGCACGCCATCGAGTCCCTGGCTCAGAGTGTGGCAGCATTCGGCCAATCACAAGCCAGGGGGGTGGAGCAACTGGCCGCAGCGCACGCCAGGGGGGTCGAACTACTCGCGGCACTGCAGGAGGAGAGTCGCCAGAGAGGTGGTTCCCTCGAAACACTGTCACAGCAGCTGGAGGCACATACCCGGGCAGTGCGGTCACTGACTTCTGCCACACTCGCTTTGACGCAGAGGCGTCGCACCCGCACCCGCCGCCCTGCTGCAACACAGCGGCCTGGCCTCCAGCACATAGCTGCGCCAGCTGAACTGCCAGGCTGGACGACTGCCACTGTGTCTGCTGAGCCTCGCGCGCCTGGCAGCAGCCAGCTTGCCCCCCTTGGAGCATCCGACACTGCCACTCCCCCAGCCAGGGTGCGAGGAGCTGCTGCTGCCACTGATGCTGGCCAGCCACAGCCGAACCAGTCAGCAGCCGGCCCCTCCCGGGACGTGCGTCGTGTTGGCCGACCCCCAAGGCCATCTGTCGCGACGCATGGGGGCCCTCATGAGCCTTCCCCCAGCCTTGAGGCTGCCACAGGGCCCACGTTGAGGCGGAGCAGTAGGCCGGGCAGGGGCCGGGGAAGGCTCTCTAAGGACTCGCCCTCTCGGCACAGCCGCTAGAGTGTGGTCTCTGCGGCATTGTATATATGGGGGGGATTGTGTTTTGGGGCCTGATTTTTGTGGATGGCCGAAATTGAAGGCATTTTGTGTTTTTATGGGGGTCTTTCTGTTGGCGAGGGGGGCCCTTTTTTTGTTACGGCCAATGTTGAAGGCCATGTGGATGGCCAACTTTTGTTAGTCCTCCCCAGGTTGGGGGAGTGACATATGTTTGTGACTGTTTTTTGGGTGTGTTCTGTGTTTTTGAGTTTCATGTGGGAAGGGGCCTCAGTTTGTTAAATAAAGGTTTTTATTTATTCAGCTTGTCCAGGTGTCATGTTTCAAGTGTTTGCTGCGTTAACCGGCTGACGGCTTCCGGAGCGGCTGCCTTCAGGTGCGCTCATTCCCACAGGCCATTCCCTCACAGCGGGCCTAGAAATGTCGAGCAATAAGCCCCCGGCGTACGGCCCTTGGGCCTTCTGGCCCCCTCCTGGCCTGCTCCTCCTCCTCCTCCCCCTCCTCCTCCTGATGGTCCTCCTGCTCGCCCTCCTCAGGTGGTGGTGCAATGTCAGGTGGCAGTGCCTGCGTCCGGCGGATAGCCAGGTTGTGCAGCATGCAGCACACGACGACGAACTGGGACACTCTATCCGGCGAATACTGTAGAGAGCCGCCGGAGCGATCCAGGCAGCGGAAGCGTTGCTTGAGGACGCCTATGGTTTGCTCTATGACGTTCCTTGTTGCTTGATGGCTTTCGTTGTATGAGTCCTCCGCTGGGGTCCTGGGCGCGCGGAGCGGGGTCATGAGCCATGTGCACAAAGGGTAGCCCTTGTCCCCGATAAGCCATCCCCTTGGTGGAGGCTGTGCCTGGAACATGTCAGCCACAGTAGTCTGGCGCAGGATAAAAGCATCGTGGCTGCTTCCTGGGAAGCGGGCATTTACAGCTAGGATGCGCTGCCTGTGGTCACACACCAGCTGCACATTGAGGGAATGGTAGCCCTTGCGGTTGCGGTAAACCTCGGGATTGTCTATAGGTGCCCGCATAGCCACATGCGTGCAGTCAATGGCGCCCTGCACCATGGGGAAGCCCGCGATCCTGCCAAATCCCACTGCACGCTGCTGCTGCCTCTGTTGGGTCATGGGGAAGGAGATGAACTGGTGTCTCCTCGCGAACAGTGCATCGGTGACCTGCCGGATGCAGCGATGTACGGCGAACTGGGAGATGTTCGCGATGTCCCCAGCAGCGGCTTGGAACGAGCCGCTTGCATAAAAGCTGAGAGCCACCGTGACCTTCACTTCCACCGAGAGAGACGTCCTGGACATGAGCTGTGGCTGCAAATCTGCGTGAAGCAGCTGGCAGATCTCTCCAACCACCTCCCTTCTGAAGCGCAGCCTCTTTACACAAAGTGCCGCAGACATGGTGACATAGGACACCTGCTGCCGGTATTGCCTGGGTGCGTAAGGCCTACGTTGGCGACGCCTGATGGCCCTTCTGTGTCTACGCATGGCTGCCCGTCTCTCACAGCATCTGCGAGCCCTCCGCACATAATGCTGCAACTCAATGTTGGCCCCCCATGCAGCCCCCATAATCAAGGTCGCAACAGTGAAATCAGCAAGAGTCAAATGTCAAAGCACTGGCCAGAAGCCAGAAAGACCTCTCCTATCTTGTCCCAAATCTGGAATCTCTGTCCCTTGGTCTCTGTGTAGAAATCCAAAGCAGTGAAGTCATTGCAGCAAAATGGCTGGGCTTTATAGGTCAGTGGAGGTGCCCTTTAATTTGCGCTCCCCGAGGCCCATAGGGCCTCTGCAACGTTCCATTTAACAATTCCTAATAGCGCCACGCCCACATTGGGCGGGCGCCACTCAATTTCCGGTTTGGGGCGTTAAAACAGCGTTGCGCGAGGATATGACGTCATAAGCTGCGCGCGCACCCGAGCGGGCGCTAACACTTTGCGCCGGCGCTAAATCTCAAATGAATTTGGGCGTCGGCACAGATCGGTCTGCATTCCGGCGCTAAGGCTTTATCGACGGAAATATAGCCCTTTTTTGGCGTTAGCGCCTGGCGCAGCCAACTGAATTTCTAGGCCCAACACTTAAAGCAATTTGGGAGCAGTGAAGTAGAGTTAGTTAGAGCGTAGGAATTTCTCTGCAGTATAGACTGAGATGCTAGGAGACATAAAACTGAGGCACTGCAAAGCCACCACTGGCAGAAGGGTATAATTACAGTGTGACAAGTTTATGCAGGCAGTTTCATTATAAATATAGTTAGAGTCTCCTGTGTCATTATAAATGTAGACATAGAAACAGAGAGAAATAGGAGCAGGAGTAGGCCATTCGGCCCTTCGAGCCTGCTCCGCCATTCAATATGATCATGGCTGATCCTCTATCTCAATACCATATTCACGCTCTCTCCCCATACCCCTTGATGCCTTTTGTGTCTAGAAATCTATCTATCTCCTTCTTAAATATATTCAGTGACTTGGCCTTCACAGCCTTCTGTGGTAGAGAATTCCACAGGTTCACCACCCTCTGAGTGAAGAAATTTCTCCTCATCTCAGTCCTAAATGTCCTACCTCATATCCTGTGACTGTGACCCTGTGTTCTTGACCACCCAGCCAGGGGAAACATCCTCCGTGCATCCAGTCTGTCTAGCCCTGTCAGAATTTTGTACATTTCAATGAGATCCCCTCTCATTCTTCTAAACTCTAGTGAATACAGGCCTAGTCGACCCAATCTCTCCTCATATGACAGTCCTGCCATCCCAGGAATCAGTCTGGTGAACCTTCACTGCAGTTCCTCTATGGCAAGTATATCCTTTCTTAGATAAGGAGACCAAAACTGCACACAGTACTCCAGGTAGTTCTAATGGAAACAGTTGATATAAACGTATGACAAAAACATGACCACAGTTTTGTAGATAAGAAGTTCACACAGACCTAAGATTTTTAAAATATCGATAGATAATGAATTATTTTATCTGATTATACCTGCCCATTTCTTTATATTTTATAGTCCACTTTTGGGGGAAAGGGGTTAAGTAAAGTACTCTCACTAAAGTTGTGAAATTATGGTAATTATGATCAGTTACAGTGCTGCCTGAACATTGCATTTTTCATAACATCTTAATTTTTAAAATATAATTACGATGCGAATGCCCAAAAGCTTTGGGCCTAATTTTCAAAAGTTACATAAAGGGAGGATGTTCTGTAAAAGAGATTTCTACTTGTGTTTATAATTTCACAACAGCAGCTCCTGAAATTCAAGTGCTGTTTTTGTGACAATATAACATGGAATGAAAATCTATCTACATCTCTTGGAATTACATTAAAGGAAACAATACATATGAAACTAATAATATCTGGTTCTCTTGCTGTGACTGACTCACAATGTCCAATTCATTATTAATCTGAAAATGTTAGTATTTTGTGCATATTCCCTTGTAAGATAAATAGAACTGCCCTCAGCTTTCACATACCTTTTGATATGCTTCAGTTAACCATGATAGCTTATTAAATTATAATTTTAATGTTTATAATGGAACTAATATGATGCTCTTCAGTATTACATTCATAAACCATACTAATTGATTACTTAAAGGATCATTTGTCCGTATGAAGAGAAAGTATATTCTTCAATGTTTCAAAGAGCAAGATGTTATTACCGAGTTCAGGCTATTGCCAGTAGTAACAAGGGCGGAGGCATTGCTAGATCTGATTATGAGAAATGAACTAAATTGGGTAGCTGAGCTAAACGTGGGTGTGGATCGTGTGAATCTAGTGACCACATTATGATAAGGTTTATGCCCTGATTGTCCTTGGTGCTATAATACACGTCAGCGGGGCCCATGGAACAGAGGTGTCCTTTCACTGGATCTGCTCAGGGGCACCATGCAAATGCATGGGTTGCACAGCCTTAATGACGCACCAACACAAACTGGTTTGGACCGAGTGGCCTGTTTCCGTTTAGTAACTTCTGTGAATTTCTATGCATTTATTAGAAAAATTGAGAAAGATCCCAAACCTATTACAATGAATAAAGCTGCTTTTTTTTTATAGAAACTTGCCGTTTTTAAATTGGAAAGAAGCATTCAATGGGAGGAAAAACTTCCAGATGAATGTGATTTGTGTCACTGAGTTTGTCAGTGTAGCAAACAGTGCTGTAGAAATGGCAGCACATTCTAGGGCAAGTAAGAAATAGTTACACTGCATGTTTGGCATCAGTGCAGTGTGATCTTTTGCACTGCATCAGCGCCACATAAGGAGTATAAAAAAATTGTCTTCAAATTGGTGTGCTCGAAAGAGATGATCTCACATTATTAGCACTGATGCACACCCAACTTTTAGGTTTCAAACTATAAAGAGAAATTCAGGCAATTTCCAGTGATAGGAAACAGCTGACTATATGTCAGTTCATTTCTACTGCCTATTCTAAAAGCTTTGTTCTAGCATCAGAAATTACACCAACAATTGCAGGCTGATTAACAGAAGTCTATGCGTGATTTTCAGTACTGATAGCGAGAACTCTGCATTTCCCCAGCCAGCAGCGGTGAGAGTCAGCAGTCTAATTGGATGTGCCTGATCACGTTGCTGTATAAAACACAGAAAATGCTACACAACAGGTGTTTAAGATCCTTCCTCAGAATTGAAAAACTGACCAATAATTAAGCCCCTTTATAGGGTAGAAGAGAGAGAAAAGTTAGGAGAATGGGATGGAAACAACAAATCACAAACCAGAAGGGAATGTTAAAAATACACTGATACTGCATTGCTTATATCGTCACTAAAAGAAATAAAGACTTGCATTTATATAGCGTCTTTCATGAACACCGGACGTCTCAAAATGCTTTACAACCAATGACGTACTTTTGAAATGGAGTCACTGTTGTAAAGTGGGAAGCGCGGCAGCCAATTTGCGCACAACAAACTCCCACAAACTGCAATGTGATAATGACCAGATAATCTGTTTTGTTATTTTGGTTGAGCAATAAATATTGGCCAGGGCAGGACACCGGGGATAACTCCCTTGCTCTTCTTTGAAATAGCATCATGGGATCTTTTACATCCCCCTGAGAGAGCAGACGGGGCCTCGGTTTAGCGTCTCACTAAGGAAAAAAATTTAATTTTTATGACATCACAATCTACAAAAATAAAACTAATCACTAAACTCGTAGCTGAATTGAACTTTTACTGCAGTAAGTTAATTGCCCGCTTTAAGTTCTCCCCATTTAATTATTTATTTTTATCAGGAAATGCTGTTACTGTAGTAATGAATTTGAAGATACAATCAGGCTCTAATAAATCAACTAATTTTTTTAAACAGATCCGAATAAAATTACAAGTCAAAGATTGAAGCCTTGTGCAGAGACAAAAATTACCTTAATGATAGACTACTTTCACAATGTTTAATAGTCACATTAAACTTAAGTTTAATCAATTATATTTTCCGCAACAAACCAATTCATATGCTTTATGGATGCTTCTGTCTAAGTCTCCTCTGGTTAAAATGGTCGTCATGTAAATAGGCTGCCCGCACTCACTGTCCTTCATGAATGATGGCTGCTAGACTGAGGTACTACAGAGCACTGATGGACCCATACCCCAGCAAGACATCAAAGCCTTCTGGAGAGGAGAGAGAGCGTATGAGAGAAAATTGGAAAGAAAAAGAAAACATAATTGACAGCCCAAATATTATAGACTGTCTCCTTTATTATTCCTCTGCTTTACTGAAACATTATTTGAACTGAAAAGAAAGGGGCACAAGAGACAATAATGATCAGTGAGCATGTTCTACCATCTACAAGGCACAAGTAAGGAGTGTGATGGAATACTCTCCACTTGCCTGGATGAGTGCAGCTCCAACAACACTCAAGAAGCTCGACACCATCCAGGACAAAGCAGCCCGCATGATTGGCACCCCATCCATCACCTTAAACATTCACTCCCTCCACCACCGGCGTATCGTTGCTACTGTGTGTACCATCTACAAGATGCATTGCAGCAACTCGCCAAGGCTTCTTCGGCAGCACCTCCCAAACCTGCGACCTCTTCCACCTAGAAGGACAAAGGCAGCCGGTGCATGGGAACACCACCACCTCCAAGTTCCCCTCCAAGTCACACACCAACCTGACTTGGAAGTATATCGCCATTCCTTCATCGTCGCTGGGTCAAAATCCTGGAATTTCCTCCCTAACAGCACTGTGGGAGTATCTTCACCACACGGACTGCAGCAGTTCAAGAAGGCGGCTCACCACCACCTTCTCAAGGTCAATTAGGGATGGGCAATAAATGCTGGCCTTGCCAGTGACGCCCACATCCCATAAACAAATTTTAAAAAAATGTTCTACACCTGAATATAGGATTCTATCGTCTGCAATACTATCTCCCATCAGTACAATGTATTGTCTCTAGATATTCTGTTAAATGTCTATTATTTTAATGTAATGCAAAAAATATATTTCAAAAGATATGGAAAATTCTCTTTCCTACAATTTGAAAGGCCTGTTATGTCACGGATTATTTGTTTCTATTTTATTGCAGTCTGGATGCTGCCAGTATTGGATTTATCATAATTATAGACAGAAGACAGGACAAATGGAGTTCAGTCAAAGCATCTTTAATGCGTATAGCAGTGAGTAGAATTAAAGTTTTTTGGTTACTGAAATTAGATTTATTATAAGATGTGTGGATCCTTCTCATGTGCCATTTCCCTGAAATAAGGTAACAGTCTTCTGTAAAGCAATTATTTAAAAAAATCAAAACTGAAGGAGTTGTATTTTATTGTCAGATATTCAAAACTGAGATATTTCATGCACACTACAGCTTTATAAAAGGTGTCCAATTAGTATCATCAATTGTGAATCAACTAGCTGATACAATAAGTAAGATGGGAATGGTAAGGCATAACGCAGAAATTATGGGGGAGAAATTGGCCTCCTTTGCACCTCCCTTTATCGCCTCCGGGGAGGGGCGATAAGGGGGCGCGGAGGGCTTACCGACCGAGCGTGGTGAAATTGCCGACACCCCACGAACTTCTATAGCGGGTTAGCGCTGGTGCTAAAACTTACCGTCTCGATCTCCTGCGCCCTGGAGATCGTGACATCATCCGATGCGCAGCGCCCCGTTATCACCCTGGGTGTAAAATTCGCTTCTGCCCCCTGCCGGGCATCAACAATGGCGGCTGCAGGAGGCGTTGTCACCTCAGCTGGCCGCTTGGGGAGTGCTAAATAAAGGCAGTGGTGGTCAGGTAGGCCAACATTTAATAATGTCCCCAGTGTGCTGTATTTTGATTTTTTTCCAGCCCGCGATTGATCAGCCCTGCGCTCTCTCTCTTAGAGTGCTTGGGGCTGCTATGCGCATTACGCAGGTGCCGTCAACGACCGTTCCCAGCCTCAGCCTTCAATGACCGCAGCATTGGCCCTTCCCTTTAATGGAGGGAAGGAGCCTGTAAAACCGGCAGTGCTGCACGGAACATTGTGCAGCTCTGCCGCTACTGCCACATCGCTCCCGTTAGCGCTCTAAGGGAAGTGGTAGCGCTTGATTTAGCGCTCCACTTCCCTCTTGGAGCGCTAAGCCGGAAGTTCCCATCAGAATCAATTGTGTAGCGCCCGCCGATACTTTTGCACTCCCGCAAAAGTTATTGTACCAAACAGGGCGCTACGCAATTTCTAGCCCTTGGACTTAGCATTATGCATCCTTTTCAGAGATTCACATTGGGCCGTATTTTCCGAACGGAGGCTTCCTGCGTACGGAGGCCTCCGATCTGGAAAAATCTACAGACTTACCTGAGGGTTCCTGAGGTACGTATATTTCCGCTCCTGGGCCTCTCCAAACTCAAAATGCGCAGGGCTCACGTATCCCAGAGGCACAGGCAGTTCGCAAGCGTCCCTGGGATTACGTGGGCCATGGGGAGCCAATAGAAGAAGGGAATCTTCTTTCAGACACTTGACAGATAGATCTGTCAATTATATGAATGGAGATCACCCCAAAAACATAGTAAAAGTTTAAGTAATTTTTTTTTTAAATCACCTTTTTAAAATTAGTTGAAATTACAATAAATTAAGTATTTTAAACAAAAATTTAATGTTTTGAAAAAAATAATTATAGTTTTTTACAGGGCTAAAAATAAACTTACCTTTTTCAAAGTATTTTTAAATGATAAATGAGTGAAAAGCAATTTAAAAAAAAAACTTTTTTTCAACTCTTATCCTGTTAAAAGCAGGCTTTTACCAGGCGTAAGAATTCTAAGGGTTTTCTGCATGCGGAGGATCTCCAGAAAGTGGAATTCTTTGCCCGCGGAGGCCCTTCTCCAGGGCAGGCGTTCGATCTGTCAAGAGCAACCTTGACCGATCGGAAATGCCGGTTTTCAGCACATGCGCTGTGCATGCCTGAAACCGACATTTCCGATGTCCCTACGGGTGCGTACACACCCGTAGGGATCGGAATATACGGCCCAATATCTGTTAGCTGGCATTAACAGCACACAATTTCTGTCAAATGATTAAAGTCCAGCACAGGTCAAACTTAGGGAATAGTGTTGTAAAAGGTTTGTTATCCATGCTGTTAAATGTATGAGGTTAGAGAATTAAACTAAAAACATATGCAGTGGTGATAGTAATGCGCCATTTCTAAATTCACAGTATTATTCATTTACAATTAATCCTTTCTTCTAGATTAGCATATTAGCACATACAAAATGTGTAATTCTTAAACTATGTAAAATGTAATGCAAAACAGAGAAATTCTATTGCATTCTTATGTGAATGGCATTCTCATTCTTTTCTTGCCTATTTTACTGGCAGATAAGAATATATTGTTGTACAGTGTGGTAAATATTCTATTTCTGCAGCTAATATTTAATGTCACTGAAATAGTGATATATTTAAAATTCCAATCACTACACCATCAGTGATATTTGTTTCAGATACTAATACCCATAAATGGATTAACAAGAGTATAGTATTTTGCTAAAGGTTTTTTTGAAAATTGTTAACCGTGCAGAAGGCCACTCATAAATGGAATTCAATATGTCATGATTAATGAAACTTAGTTTAAAACTAACACGTTCTCTTTGTAGTTTATGCACTTGTTGTTGTTGCTGTTGCTGCAGCATCTCGTTCGTAATAACCAAAAAGTTAGCACTGAGTAATATGAGTAACGTAGCAAACTCCAAAACTAAGAATACTGTTGTGAACAGAGCACCATGTGGCCCATGTTAAACCAATTATAAAAAGGATTATATAAAGTGGAAGCATTTATTCCTGGACCCTTCCTTTAAATGGAACTAGGAATCTAAAGGGAGCCAAAGGAGTATATGTGGGTGTGTGAATCCTTTATCAATTATATTCTTAATGGGAACCAAATCTACAGAGAAAAAAATCAAGTGTTTCAGTCCCACTTGTAACAATGAATTGCAAAGTTAAACCATTTCTGGCCGATTATATTAATTAAGGAACTAAATGTAGAGCTCCCACTGCTATTGATGCCAGTGAGCTTTACAGTAGAACTAATGGGGACCAAAAAATTAGCGCTGGCTTGTTTCTCTGTGAATTTTAAGTCAACTTCCTCACACTGTTAAGCTTAATTACTCTTCCTACCTGTAAAGTTATTAGCATTACTGTGAAAACAAAAATATTTAATAAATTATAAGGAATGTTAATCATAATTGTGGTTAATTAACTTAATTTAAAAAATGAATTATTAATGGTGAAACTGTAAAGGGAGTGAAAATTGAGATGTTTTTGCACATTGCTAACAAGTGTGCCTCATTTTCCTATTTGTGAAGATAAATAAAGGGTGTTTTCAGTTTTTTTCCAGCTCTCCTATATAGAGATTTTTTTTTTCTTACTCTGCACACTTCTGGGCTTGTCCTCGTTGATGCATCATATCATCTAGCCTATAGGATAGGTCACCCCTCATGCAGGTTTTCATGACTTAGCAGCCTCCGGATGAGGCTTAGCACAGTACAATACAAAGATTTAATGACAGCATAAAAGTCACTAATGCTGCTATCCCTTCTTCTGTTTCTCTCACCTGTGTGTTTTACTCCTGTGTCTCCTTTCTTTTTATTGGTCTTTTTAAGCTCTTTGCCAATTAAGTGAATACAAAATATCCCAGCAAGTACCAGAGCAATAAAATCTGCAGCAATTTAGTACTGTACAGACTTTGTTTGATGATTCTGTAGTGCAGGCAAGATTTTAAGAACACAAGAATTGTATTTCTAAAACAACAACTTGCATTTAGATGGCACCTTTTAATGCAGACAAGCATTCTAAGACGCTTCACAGAGGAATAAGGGAAAAATGGATGTCAAGTCAAAGATGAAGGTATTAAGGGCATAACCAAAAGCTTGCTCAAAGAGGTGGGTTTTAAGGAGGTTCAAAGGATGAGGCAGGTGCAGAAGTGAAGTGGTTTAGGGGAAAGAATTCTAGAGCATGAAGCCTAGGCAACTGAAGGCACAGCTGTCAATGTTGGGGAGGTGAGGGGGATGCACAAGAGGCTGGCATCAAAGAAATAGAGAGCTCGGAGGGTGCGGAGATATGGAGGGGCAAGGACATGGAGGGATTTAAAAATGAAGATAATAACTTTAAATTTAAGGCCTTTGGGGAACAGGGAGCCACTGTAGGTTAGCAAGGAGAAGGGTGATGGGTGAGCAGGACTTGGTGCAGGACAGGATGTGTACAGCATTGTTTTGGATTAGCTTGTTTATGGAGGGTGGAGAATGGGGGGCCATCCAGGGGAGCATTGGAATAGTTGACTCTTGATATCCGTAAAAAGATCCCATGGCACTATTTTGAAGAAGAGCAGGGGAGTTATCCCTGGTGTCCTGACCAATATTTATCCCTCAATCAACATAGCAAAAAAAAAGATTATCTGGTCATTATCACATTGCTGCTTGTGGGAGCTTGCTGTGCGCAAATTGGCCGCTGCGTTTCCTACATTACAACAGTGACTACACTTCAAAAAGTACTTCATTGGCTGTAAAGCGCTTTGGGACATCCGGTGGTCATGAAAGGCGCTATATAAATGCAAGTCTTTCTTTCTTCTATATGGCAAACACACGGATGAGGTTTGCAGTGGCGGATGGGCTGAGGCAGGACTGGAGCAGGGGAATGCTTCAGAAATGGAAGTAGGTTGTCTTTGCGATGGAGGGGATAATGGGAATGGAAGATCAGCATGGAGTCAGTTATGATGCCAAGATTGCGAGCAGTCTGGTTCAGCTGAAAACTGTGGCCGGAGAAATGGATGGACTTGGTGGCGAGGATACATACTTTGGGTCGGAAGCTGAAGATGATGGCTTGTGTTTCCCAATGTTTAACTAGAGGAAATTGTGGCTCATCTAAGATTGAATTTCAGAGAAGCAGTCTGACAACACAGAGACATTGGAGGGATTAAGAGAGGTGATACGGAGATATAGCTGTGTGCCATTAGCATATCTTCTTCTTCTCAGGCAGTCCCTCGGAACCGAGGTTAACTTGCTTCCACACTAAAAATTAGTTCTCAGGTGACTGATGAGTCTAATGCGCGACTTACAGTCTCTGTCACAGGTGGGGCAGACGGTGGTTGAAGGGGGGGTGGGTGGGGTGCTTGGGTTGACGTGCGCTTCTTTCGCTGTTTGTGCTTGGCTTCCGCTTGCTCCCGGTGAAGAGACTCGAGGTGTTCGGCGCCTTCCCGGATGCTTCTCCTCCACTTTGTGTGGTCTTGGGCCAGGGATTGCCAGGTGTCGGAAGGGATATTGCACTTTTTCAAGGAGGCTTTGAGGGTGTCCTTGAAGCTTTTCCTCTGCTTACCTGGGGCTCTCCTGCCATGTCGGAGCTCCGAGTAGTGCACTTGTTTTGGGAGTCTCGTATCAGGCATGCGGACGATGTGGCCCATCCATCGGAGCTGATCGAGCGTGGTCAAAGCTTCAATGCTGGGGATGTTGGCCCGAGCGAGAACACTGACGTTGGTGCGCCTATCCTGCCAATGAATTTGCAGGATCTTGTGGAGGTAGCATTAGTGATACGTCTCCAGTGCTTTGAGGTGCCTGCTGTACATGGTCCATGTCTCTGAAGCATACAGGAGGGTGGGAATCACTACTGCATATATCCATATATATTATCATATTATTATTCATATATATGAGCATATATGTGAAAGCTGACCCTATGTTGATGTCACCAAAGGGCATCATGTAGATGAGGAAGAGGAGGGGGCCAAGGACAGACGCTTGGGAGAGTTGGAAGGTAATGGTGCAGAGTGAGGGGAAGAGAAGTGATTGGTAGAAATATTCTGGCTACGATTGGATAAGTAAGAGTGGAAACAAACGCGGGCTGTCCCACAGAGCTGGACAATGGAGAAGAGGTGTTGGAGGGGAATGGTATGGTCAACTCTGTCAAACGCTGTAGTGAGGTGTAGGACAAAGAGTCATCCAAAACTTTGCTGCCTGTATCCTAACTAGCACCAAGTCCCATTCACCCATCACCTCTCTGCTTGCTGATCTGCATTGGCTCTCTGGCAATACCTCAAATTTAAAATTTTCATCCTTGTGTTCAAATCCCTCCATGACCTCGCCCCTCCCTATCTCTCTAACCTCCTCCAGCTCTACAACCCTCTGAGATCTCTGCGCTCCTACAATTCTGGCCTCTTGTGCACCCCTGATTTCCATCGCCAAACCATTGGCAGCTGTGCTGTCAGCTGTCTAGGCCCTAAATTCTGGAATTCCCTCCCTAAACCTCTCTACCTCTCTCTGCATCTTTAAGACGTTCCTTAAAACCTTCCTCTTTGACCAAGCTTTTAGCCACTTGTCCTAAAATCTCTGTGTGGCTTGGTGTCAAATTTTTGTTTGATAACATTCCTGTGAAGCGCCTTGGGACATTTTACTACATTGAAGATGCTATATAAATGCAAGTTGTAGTTGTTGTTACAGTCAGAGAGAGTATTGTTCGTGACTTTGGTTAAAGCCGTTGTGGTATTTTGGGAAGGTTGGAAACCTGATTGGAGGGATTCAAATAGGGAGTTATAGGAGAGATGGGCTTGGAGCTGGGAGTTGACAACACATTTAAGAACTTTGGAGAGGAATGGAAGGTTGAAAATAAAGGTCTTATACATGTTTTTAGTATTTTCCTCAATGTCAACTCTAAAATGGGCTCTATATTGCTTTAATTAGCAATGAGTGTAACTTGATGAGGAAAAAAGACACTGTGGTCTGGATTTCCCGTTTCCGACCCGCTCGGAGTGGGGGCGGGGGTTGGTACCGGTAGACCTCGGGAAACCTGGAAGTCCGGGTTTCCCCATGCGCGGGGGAGTTTTAACTCCACGGCGTGCGTGTGACATCATGGGCAGGTTCCCCACCTGATTGACAGGCTGGCTTCCAGTCGGGCAGGGAACGCTGGCTGGACAAGATGCTGCAGCAATAGGTAGGTGCTGGGTCCGGGGCGGGGGGTTCCAAGCCCGGGGGGGTGGGGTCCGGGGAGGGGTAGGCTACTGGTGGGTGAGCTTGGGGGGACCGGGAGGAAGCACTCCTGCTCCTCCCGGCCCACAAGGATTACTCTCCAGGGTTGTGCTCACCTCGCAGCAGCTACCGGGAATCCCGAGCCCTGGGATTCCCAGCCGCCTGCAGTAGAACCTTGCAAAGCAGGTTAAAGCAGAGGCTTCAGGGACTTATCATATTTAAAATGCCAACCCGCCTCCTGGCAGCGGGTTGGCTTCCCGCCCCCCCATCCCGCCTGAGTAAAAGGTGAAAGTGGGTGGGTTGGAGGCGGGTTGGGTCTGGGATTTAGATTTCTAAAACTTTAACTCCCCCCCCGCCCCCTCCCCCCAACCCGCCCATTTTTTCAAGTGAAAATTCCTGTGTATGTATTTTTCTGTCATCTGTGTCCAATTTATTTCTCTCTTCCTCTATGGAGTCTTTCTTCTGTTTCTTTATGCCTATTCTCTTTCTTGTCCTTGCCTTTCTCTTTATATGTCTGTGTTTTTCTTCTCCTCCTCCTGTTGCTCTCTCTCCTGTGTACTTTATTTCTGTGTCCCTTTTTTCTTGATCATCTTAACTCTTTTCTCAATCGATCAGATACAGACAAAATACTAACCATTCAGATACTGGTTGGCCACCTTTTCTGATCAGATCCAAGCGCACTGGTATAAAGTTGCACTGAAGTATAAATCTTTCTCCAAAACATGCTGGAAATCATGGGCTCCAAGCTCCGCGCAAAGCCCTGTGCAAGGTTGGTGCTGGACTCCTCCATGCCTTGGCATTGCACACAGGCTTTCTGGCAGGCCTGCCAATGCACCAAGCATTTCATAGTGCATACCCATCAGCCTTCTTCTGTAGGCCACCCCATCGAAGTCCTCATCTGAGTTCTCTGTAGCAGAACTCATGTGCGACCTCGCCCTCCATGGAGCTGGTACCTGCGCTACCCTTTCCCCCTGCCCTGGATGCAGGCCACTTATGCTCAGTGTCTCACCACATGCAGATCCCACCTCTAACCTATCCTCTAAAGTACGTGGAGTGTCAGTATCTGAGCTGGTGGCTGCGAGTGTGAAATCGAATGACGGTGCTGTGTCTTCATCACTGTCTTGTTGCTCTTCAATTTCCTGCTCCTCCATCACTGCCTGGACAGGTGGCAGTTCTTGGCTATCTGAAGGTTGTGCTGAGGGGAGGGTGTGGTGGGGGGGAGGCAGGAAGCAAGAGGTGCATGCTTACACCATGTGCAGCTTGTATATCAGAAGAGATTGTGGGATGAGGGGCAAGTGGAATGTGAGAAGGAGGATTAAGTATGAGGATACGGTCATCTTGTATTGTTTCAGCCCCGCCACTGGCAACGGGCTCAGCAATGGCCCTCCCAATAATGGCCAGCACCGTTTCCTCCATCGGGATCAGGTTATGCAGGTGTGCCTGTCCCACGCCGGTTAGGTACTGCTGCCTCCGGTGTGAGCCACCTTGTCCTGCAAGAGAAAAGGAAGTGTGTCAGTGTGTGTGGTGCAATGTGTTTGGGTGATGTGCCTGTCATGGCTGAATAATTGGCAGTGTGTGCAAACTGTGAGATGTGGGTGTGAGGTTTGCAGCAGTGGTAAGTGCATGACGGTGAGGTGAAGCTATGAATGTAAGGTATGAGTTGTGTTTGGTAGAGATTGCTGTTAGGTGAGTAATGGGGGCATGGTGCATTGAGCAGTGTGTGAGGCTAGTGGTGCAAATGGTGGAATATGGCATTTGAAGATGAATTCACTGACCTTGACCACCCATGTGAGATCATTTAAACTTCTTCCTGTACTGCATCCAGGTCCTCAGAGTTACACTGCTGACATTGACCACGATGGCTTTCTGCTCCCATTGCCTTTTCCAAATTTGCCTGAAGGGCCTCCTGGCCCCCTGTGGAAATAGGACCTTTCTGCTCCTGTCCAATTCCTGCACCAAGGCCTCCAGTGCTGCATCCAAGAACTTTGGAGTGTGCTCTCTCCCCTGTTGTGACATCATTACTACTTTTTCCTGCTCACACTCTTCCCCAGCCAGTTGAAGCATCTGCTGCAGCCAGAATGCACCTCTTCTTTAAGAGGTGTAGACTGCCTTTAAGTGCAGGCTAGCTTTACTTGGTGCTAGCCTCCCACGAACTTGGGCCCCCTGCTGAGCGTGCAGCCACTCAGCAGCATGTTCAGCGCTGGGCTGTAACATGTTAATCAGCAGGCAGCACAAAGTTGGTGTGCTGCCTGCATTACTTTGAACGGGCGCAGGTTGATCCCGCATTGCGATCCCCACGCCCATTTTCAGGGGCAATCGAATTTCTAGCCGACAATGTAACTGGTAATGTTGCACACATTCCAACCTAGAAAACTAGCAAATGCTAACCAACAGCTTCAAAAAGCACCTTACTTCTATTCCCCCCACCCTCCATTCACGCTGATACTCTTTTCCACCTCCAACCCCCCTCCCACCCCAGTCAATTAATGTTGGTACTTTTCTTCCTCCCTTACTCCAAAGCACTGCTCCCAGCTTCTGACCCTTTCCTCTTCCCTTCACTGCCATTCATTTTCCTCTTCCCTTCATTGACACCCATTTTCTTCCCTCTTGATTGCTCCTTTCCCTCTCCCCTTCATCACCACCCATTTTCACTGTCCTACTTGAATCTAGATACTAATAGACTAGACTGGGCCCTTCTCCATTCAATGTGGTTGCCAACTCTTTATATTGTAGGTGAGAATTCCCACCTACAGTACACAGAGACTGTAATCACTACTATTATCCTGACAGGCCCCATCAGCAGCCAGCGAGAGGCTGGTCCATGCTGATTTTTGACAGCAAATGCTGACCAGACCCCCTAACACAGACAGCTGGCATGGATGAGGCTGCAAAGACACTGATTTTAGAGCATTTCCCTTCTTTTTCTTTCAGGGAGCATTTCCAGGGAACCTGCAGCTAGTGTTTGTACTGCGACCTTCCCGTTTCATTCAGAGGACCTTTACTGACATTGGCATCAGGCTTCAACGAGATGACTTTAAAATGAAGGTACCGGTAAGCATAGGCTTTTGTTCTGTATTCCTATAAACTCTCCAGTGTACTTTTTCCATATAATTTTGATGTGTTACGCAGATTAGGTATCTTATTATAATAGACATATCATAATTAGGGTACCAGTGGGTCATACTGTTTGGGATTTTGTATAACTAAGTGCTAAATCTATGTAATCTTATGAAAATTGTGCTCCTTGATTGAAATACACTCAGTGACATGGATTATTTGATAACCAATATCATTTCAAAATTAGTCAAGATATGTCACTATTGTGTAGAAACTAGGCAACTGTATCTGTTGCCATAATAGATATTCCCATATATGTAAAGTCACCCAGTAAACATAGTTCTGCATCATAAGTTATCAAGATAGTACTCTGATGAGTAATAACATATTCTTTGAAGACCAACTTTGCCTACGTTTTTCCAGTTGTGCTGTAGGATTCCGTGAACAGATATATGTATAATTTATCATTGCATAATAGATTTGTGCCTTGGATTTGCATAATAGGGCTTGACGCTAAGATTCATCATATCTGCAGTTTTTATTGTGTTGTTGCAGGATTTTAAAAAAAATTTAAAATTGGTTTATGGGATGTGGGTGTCGAGGGCAAGGCCAGCATTTATTGCACATCCTTAATAGCCCTTGAGAAGGTGGTGGTGAGCTGCCTTCTTGAACCGCTGCACTCCATGTGGTGAAGGTACTCCCACAGTGCTGTTAGGGAGGGAGTTCCAGGATTTTGACCCAGCGATGATGAAGGATCGGCAATATACTTCTAAGTCAGGATGGTGTGTGACTTGGAGGGGAACTTGGAGGTGGTGGTGTTCCCATGCGCCTGCTGCCCTTGTCCTTCTAGGTGGAAGAGGTTGCAGGTTTGGGAGGTGCTACCGAAGAAGCCTTGGCGAGTTGCTGCAGTGCATCTTGTAGATAGTACACACTGCAGTCATGGTATGCCGGTGGTGCAGGGAGTGAATGTTTAAGGTGGTGGATGGGTTGCCAATCAAGCGGGTTGCTTTGCCCTGGATGGTGCTACGGCTGCTACTGCTCTGTAGACCATGAGCTTGGTGCCGGGTTTGAGGTCCTGGTCTTCAAACACTCTCTTCCACAGGCGACCGAAGGCGGTGTTGGACTTCGTCATTGAGGTCTGCCCTTGTTGACAGTAGGCTCCCGAGGTATGGAAAGTGGTCCACTTTGTCCAAGGCCTCGGCATGGATTTTGATAATCGGGGAGCAGTACTGTGTGGCGGGGCAGGTCGGTAAAGGACCTTTGTCTTACGGATGTTTAGTATAAGGCCTATGCTCTCGTACGCTTCGGTGAAGGTGTTGACAATGGTTTGGAGTTCGGCCTCAGATGCAAGCGTCGTCTGCATACTAGATGAGGTGACTTTGGACCTGGACTGGAGGAGGCGGAGGTTGAACGGTTTCCCGTTTGTTCTGTAGATTAGCTCCAGTGCAGCTACAACACTAGCATCTACCGAACAATGTGATAACTTACCCAAGTATATCCTTTCTGCAAAAAGTAGGACAAATCTAACCCAGCCAACTACAGCTCTATCAGTCTACTTCCAATCATCAGCAAATGACAAATACCAGGGCTACTAGAGCAGCTCAAAGGCTGGGTATTCTGCGGCGAGTGGCTCACCTCATTACTCCCCAAAGCCTTTCCACCACCTACAAGGCACAAGTCAGGAATGTGATAGAATATTCTACACTTGCTTGGGTGGGTGCAACTGCAATAATATTCAAGAAACTCGATACCATCCACTTGATCGGCATCTCATCCACTAGTCTAAACCTCCACCCCTTCCACCACCAGTGTACTGTGGCTGCAGTGTGTACCATCTACAAGATGCACTACAGCAACTCCTAAGCCCACAACCTCCAACTTCTAGAGGGACAAGGGCAGCAGGTACATGGGAACACCACCATCTCCAAGTCACACACCATCCTGACTTGGACATATATCGCTGTTCCATCGTCATTGCTGGGTCAAAATCCTGGAACTCCTTAACTAACAGCATTGTGGGAGCACCTTCACCACATGCAGCAGTTCAAGAAAGCAGCTCACCATCACCTTTTCAGGACAACTAGTTATGGGCAATAACTGTCGTTCTTGCCAGCGATGCCCACATCCCGAGAATGAATAAAAAATAGCATGTGTCATGCATGCTCTACCATTTGGAAGAAGTTGCTTTTATTCCGACTTTTAAAAAATGTTAGAGAGCAAAACAAAGGTAGGGGCTCTCACATGGGGAAAAGGTAAACCTGAAATAAATATGAACAAACTTTTAAAAAATATAATTTTTTTTTAAAGTTTCTTAAAAATTGTATTTTCAGTCATTATGGAGAAATTTGACACAAAATTAAAATTAGTTTTTCAGGGCCATAAAGTTTGTTATCAGTCAATATGCTGTTAAAACCCCAGTTACGTCTAATCCAACAAGGCCTAACTTTTAATGGGGTATTTAACAGCGATATTACCGCGGAAAAGCCCAAGTTCTTGTCAGTTTCACTGATTTCCCTGATTACACTGATTGCCAGCTATGGGGAGGGGAGTCACTGCGCAGCCAGTGTTGGAGCAGTGAATGGACTGACCGCAACTTCAGGATTTGTGCATTAGGATGCACATGCGCTACATCCTGAAGTTGCGGTCAGTTTCAAAAGGGTAATAACAGCAAACACTGTTAGTTCTCCGTTATTACCCACTGCAAATTCCGGGCCAAAGTATCTTTCTTCACACCCCCACCTCCCAATTGGATTTGGGGAAAATACTTTTTCTAATCGTCTGTCTTCTCAAAGTTTTAATTTTGTTGTAGTCTTCTAGAGATCCATCAATCTATGCCACAAGCTCATCAGGGAGTTGCTCAATTGACATTGGCTCTGAGCTTTGTCAGTGAAAGTTTCCACAGAATCCAGTGGTGAGCAGCATCTCTCAGTCCAGGATGTTGAATAGGACTTTGTTTCTGATTGGATTTGGATTCCTTCATTCCTTAGTTTTTTATCCAAAGTACAATGAGGCAGAAATTCTGGTCCCTACAGGTGGGTACACGCTGTGTACTCACTTGTAGGGACATCGGAAATGTTGGTTTTAGGCATGCACGGCGCATGCGCTGGAAACCGGCATTTCCGATCTGTCAAGAAAGCTCGACAGATCCTCCAGCTGTGCTGGAGCAGGGCCTCTGCGGGCGGAGAGTTCCGCTTTTTGGAGACCCTCCGCCCGCAGAAAACACTTACACCTGCTTTTACCAGGCGCAAGAATTGTAAGGCCAGCTTTTACCAGGATAAGAACTGAAAAAGTAAAAATACTTTAAAGGTAAGTTTATTTTTAGCCCCGTTAAAAACTTTAATTTTTTTTTCAAAAAGTAAGATTTTTGTTTAAAATACTTCATTTATGTAATTTAAAGTCATTTTAAAAATGTGATTTTTAAAAAATTTATTTAAAGTTTTTCTATGTTTTTGGGGGTGATCTCTATTCATATATTTGACAGGTCTTCCTGTCAAATGTATGAATGGAGAATCCCTTCTCTGATTGGCTCCCCATGGCCCACGTGATCCCAGGGACGCTGCGAACCGCCTGCGCCTCTGGGATACGTGCACACCAGCAGTTTGGGGAGGCCCGGCAACGGAACTCTGCGCCTCCCGGGAGACCTCCGGTCCAGGCGCAGATTTTTCCAGATCGCAGCCCTCCGCCCGCGGGAGGCCTGCGAACGGAATTTCTGGGCCATTAATATTACAGTTCCAGTTGTAGAACACACTCTTTGCTGAACACAATTTATTATTTCTCAAAATATGTTAACATTTTTTGAGAACATTGGTTAGTTGTAAAATGTTGGAAATAAAAGACAAATGATCTTGGATCTTGCACATTTATGGTTTCAGCTGACTGCAGCTTGCAAAGGGATAATCTAATCTGAACAATCAAGAGTGAGCATATACTATGTTAATAGGTCCAAGGATTATCTGTGCATTTACCACAGACTGATGTGACTAAAGGGACATGACCTTAGCTGAGCCCTTTCATACACATGGGCTCACAATAATATCTGGGTAAAATTTCTAGTCAAAATATTACATTTATTTGCCATATAAACTAAGAATATCTACATAAGAATTGGCTACCTTTTACCCGGCTGTACATTGTGTCTTACATATGTCTGGACAAATATTTAAGGCCGCGATTTCGCCGACCGAGGCGGCCGGGGTCGGCAGCGCGGTCCCAGCCCGCTCTGTTGAAGTGATTTTACGATGATTGGGCTTGTTAAGCCCGCCCAACGAGGTTCCCGGCCAATTAAAAGGAAGCAGGTCTGATGGAGTCAGTCGCGTTATCAGCCGGTTTCCTTAAAGGGGCCATGTTCAAATTTACTTTGACAGTTGTGCTGTACAGCATTGAGGTGCTACAAACACTGACAATGATTGCCAAAGGCACAGGGCTGCACCCAGACTCCCCCATGAATCCCTCCATATGCTTACGGAGGGAGTCACAGCACATAGGAAGGTCCTCTTCCCTTCCAACAGGTGGAAGAAACCTCCCCAAGAGATCAACGCAGCCTGGTTGCACATTGCACAGGAGGACACAAGCAAGGGTGTCGTCAGGAGGACCAGGCTGTAGTGGCGCAAACCTTTCAATGATCTCAGTAGATCACGAAATATTACTGCAAAGCCACACTCATCACATCCCCATCACTCTGCCTTCTCTACTCTACTCCTGCACATCCTTACTCAACAACTTAGCTTGCACCTCCACCCATCCCCCTCTATCTACATTATCACTTTCCCATCTCACAAGCCACCCCTCACCCTCATCCTAGTGCAAGCATACCAACTAACACCACACAAGGGTAGGCACTTGGGTGTTTTAGCCAGTGTTCATGTGAAGTTTCTGTTAATGTGCTGTCAAACATTGAAATCTTTATTTTCAACACTTTGCGTTCTTGAACAGGTTTGCGTGCACCTTTGGAAGTGGCTTAGTAAGTTGCAGTGAATGGTGAGACATAAGCGTACCCCATCGCAATGGTGATGAGTGTGAAAGGAATGGCTTGGACATTGTAGGGACGCTTTATGGTGTTGGTGTGCGTTGGTGCCAACCTGGTGCATTATGTGGCATCCAGGGTGTGCAGCCTTCAAGTGAAGTAAATCTGGCCATGGTGAGGCCATCCCTGGTGTCCCGGGCAGCAGTGTGGTTTGGTGCTGATGCCCTGTGCAGCATCAGTTGATTGCGGAGAAGGTTTGTGTTGATGTTGGTGCTGCTGGTGTGCCCGGTGATGCTGGTGTTGGGGCTGATCGTGGTGGGATTCTGAGGACCAAGGTGAGATTTTTCAAGGGCACCGATGCTAATGGAAGAGATGGCAGGTGAGGTTGAGATGACATAAGCGATGTGTCATTGGTGAGAGAGGTTGTTCCAATGAGGTGACACTGGAGAGAGAGTTGGCTCCAAGGACATGCTAGCTGCATAAAGCTCAATCTGTCTTGCAAATGCAGTAAGCAACAGTTCTAACCTTGGAACGGGATGAAATGGGAGCTTTTATAGACCATTTGCAGCTGTCAAGTTAGTAAATCATCCCATGCTGACAACACCCGACCTCCTTACCTAGTCTAATCCCTGAGACGCGGGGAAGCTGTTGGCAAACTCTAAAAATCTAAAGGTAAGCTTAAAGTAATACTTAATTGCCTCTTAACAATCAACTAATGATCTAAATTGCCTACCCTGCCACTTGGTGTCGGGTCTGTTCGGTGCCGACAGACCCAACACCTGGGAGAGTAGTGGGTTCCCGACCCGGTCAATCTTTTCAAATTTCACAGCTGACCTGCCTCCAATCCTGTCCTCTCAGCGCCGGTAAAATTCTGGCCTAAGTGTTTTTCTAAAAAAAAAGCCTGATTTGGTTGAGGTAAATTTCTAGATATGGTACAGTGCTTAAATGATGATGCACCCTGATGGCATTACTTTGCATAATTCACAAGTACAGCAGCTGTTTATGAACTATCTTGTATTATGACTAGTTTATTTGCTGTAATTCACCATTATACTTATGTATAATTTATTTGAATCAGATGTAATGGTGCATTTGTTTTTCCAGATATTTATGTAGGCTGTGTGTTGTTATGCTGCCCTGTGGAAAGTGAAGGATGGCTTGACGGCTCAAAGGGCCACTTTTTATTGTCTCTGTTCCAGATCATCATGTTAAACACTATAGCAGATCTGCACAACTACATTGAAAAATGTCAGTTGACAAAAGACTTGGGAGGCACTCTGGAATACTGTAACAGTCAGTGGATTCACCATCGAACCGTGAGTGCAAAAAAAAATTGTTTTATTTTTATTTTCTTTAAATCCTTCATTCCTCCTCTTTTTCTTTTCCGTTTTGTTGATTATTCAGCTGCAGTATTGATTTTTAGATTGGAGGCAGTAAATTAATAGCAATTTTTTGGACCACCTTTCCCACTAAATATATGAATACCCCGAACAAAACCATGTTCCAATAAAACTGCCTGCAAAGTACTAAGAGTGGCGCTGCCTTGCAAACCATTACTCTGACGCCCAACAACCTTTCACCTCTTAGTGTAAAGGCAAGCAGTTTTAGAAGCTCCAGCTGAATGTCCACGCTAGTGACGCCAATGAATACATTCTAATTTATCTATAGTGCGTGCGGTATCCTGGCTGGCCTTTGCAGGAGCATACGGGACAGAACAGAAGTGAATCACAAAACCTGCTCCCTAGGTAGCTTTGTGTTGGCACGGAGAACCTTACTTTCTAACCGCTATTTGCATGAAAATAATTTTCAAATGGATTCTCCAAATCCTCTCTGATTGGCCCCCATATCGAACCAGATATCTTGCAAAGCAACTTTAGGTAATTATGCAATATCTTTGTACTTGCTAAACACAGCTGAAATTGGGAATCATTCCAAATAATAATTAAATTGAGCAATATGCAACAGACTGTCAAAAATGAGCAGTATGTTGCTAAACAGCCCTTAGCCTTTTGTCAATTCAAGACCCCAAACAAGTATGCTTATAGAGAAGTAAATAATATTCACTATTATTTACAGTACTTACAGACCACAGTATATCTAGTCTGGGGGACTGAGCAGGTAGCAGAAGAGGAGCTCCAAAAATTCTAGGTCAAATCCCCCCACTATGCAAATTTTTTGGGGGGCAAGATTTTGCTGTAGCAGGGCATCTAACCATGTCTGCCATTAGTTAGACTTGCCTGTGCACCCTTCAGCTCAAAAAATGTCTGCCCACAAAATTGCTGAAAGTGTGAGCTGATAACAGCACAGCGAGAGAAAGAGGACATCTGGGACCCAAGTGAACAGGGCAACCAACTGGCTATCTCCTTAACCGATGAGATTTAAGGATTCGGAAATAAACACAGGAAGGGCTGAGAACGAAGGTGAATTATAGGGGGTGAATTCAATGTCAAATCAGGTACAGAACGAGAAATAAAGAGGGGGAATGAAAGATTCGATTAAGAGAAAGAGAAAAGAGAGAGAAAAGTAAAAATAAATTAAAATTAAAAATTTGACATTTTAAAAATCTCCCTGAAAAATTCAAAACCTGAAGGAATGAAACTCCACACTTGTAATAATAAATTTTCAGTGCCAAAGAGGTTGATTGGCAGTAATTTACACTTATCACAAGGGTACTTATGCTTGTAATGAGTAGACTTAACTTTCTGTGGCGAGTTTAATGGGCAAATACAGCAAGTTCCTAAAAAAGAAAACGGGGAGGCGAAGGGCGAGATGCCATTTTCGTGAAGCAACACACACATTGCCATTTTCACACTATTCAGTTTATGTCTGAAAACTACATTTTTCTCCTTTCCCAAATGAGTGTTCAGGGAACATTGTCAGTGATCTGTCACTTTAACTGCTTGCAGGCAGAGATAAACCTTGACATTCCCCTGCTATATCAGACACTATCACCTTGCTGCCACCTCAATCCTGTTAATTGTATCAGCTGTAGATCAATCTGATCAAAGTCCCAGAACATTTTGTTGTTCTTTATTCTGTATGTATTATTTTAACCCCTTGGTTACTGCAACATACAGTCAGTTGCCAAGTGTAACTTTGTATTTTTCAGTTACAAGAACCTTTATGCAGTTAGTTTATTAGCTTGTAATAGTAAAGGTAAATTACTATTCATATTTATCTGCACTTCAATTGGTTTTCAAGGCTCTCAATTATTTAACATAAAACAGCTGTACAGCAAGCAGAACAATTTACTATGAAATTGAGAGAAAATATATTGGGCTTATGTTTAGATTGCATGGTTTTATTGAATACCCAAATATTTCTTTTCAGGCCATAGAAAATTTTGCTATGACAGTGAAAACAACAGCACAGCTATTACAGTCGTTTGGCACTGAACTTGCAGAGACTGAATTACCCAATGAAGTCCAATCCACAAAAGTACTGCTCACGACTCACACAGAAAAACACAATGATCTAAAGGTAGTAGATGTTATGGTGGCTATGTGTGTTACTACATTTCAATATCATGATAAGTGAGGAGCAAATTGTTTTTTTTTTTTATGGGAACCATTTTACGTCAATGAAAACAGCAATGAGAAACCAATACGCTTTTCTCTTGATTTCTGACAAATGCTTAGAATGCAACACTTAAGCCTAGAAGGTACCATTAGCAATATTAGCAGATGAATGCTTAACACATTCGGAGGATGTCCCTTTGCTATTTCAGTAGAACTATTACCCCATTCAAATGATTATACCTCCAGTAACATAGCTGACAGAGGAATGTCATGCAAACACATGAAACGTCTATCTGCTAATATTGCCAACGGTCATTTCAAGGCTTATATGTTTCATGGAGACAGACAAATTTAAAGGTTGGGGAAAAATGTGGAATTCTGGCTTTGATTCTTATTACTGTATTTGTAAATGAAGAGATTCCATACAGACTGTAAAATGAATTGGGCATTGCTGAATTTTGTGGTTCCCCATTGCATATTGCCAATTGAATCTTAAAAAATGCATTAAGTAAAAACCTACTTAATGGTAACAGCATATCTAAAAATTACTTTACCTATGAAATAGAGCATTTGAAATCCAGTTTAACGCCACTCTGGTGTTTATCACACCATGCAATATCAGATCCCAGTAGGTAGTCTTGCACTGCTCCTCTCTGGAATCAGGTCAGGCCCCAACTCTAGGCTTATACGCAATTTTAGCGTCAGTGTGAAACAGAAACTGGTTTGCACCAACTCTAATTTGTAGGTTAATGCACCTTTAGTAACAAGGTTGAATTAAGATTCCAAGCACTGTATTTGATAGGGAAAGTCCAGACGACAACACTTATTGCACGGAATGGTTCTGGATAGTTTTTAAAGTTACCAGTACCCTAAGCCAGTTTTATTTATTTCACTTCCCTTGTGGATATGATTCAGTAATAGAAACATAGAAAAATAGGAGCAGAAGTAGGCCATTCAGTCCTTCGAGCCTGCTCCACTATTCAGTATGATCATGGCTGATCCTTTATCTCAATACCGTATTCCCACGCTCTCCCCATACCCCTTGATGCCTTTTGTGTCTAGAAATCTATCTCCTTCTTAAATATATTCAGTGACTTGGCCTCCACAGCCTTCTGTGGTAGAGAATTCCACAGGTTGAGTGAAGAAATTTCTCATCTCAGTCCTAAATGTTCTACCCAGTATCCTGAGACTGTGACCCATCGTTCTAGACCCCTTAGCAAGGGGAAACATCCTCCCTGCCTCTGTCTAGCCCTGTCAGAATTTTATACATTTCAATGAGATCCCCTCTCATTCTTCTAAACTCTAGTGAATACAGGCCTAGTCGACCCAATCTCTCCTCATAAGACAGTCCTGCCATCCCAGGAATCAGTCTGGTGAACCTTCGCTGCACTCCCTCTATGGCAAGTATATCCTTTCTTAGGTAAGGAGACCAAAACTGCACACAGTACTCCAGGTGTGGTCTCACCAAGCCCCTGTACAACTGTAGTAAGACATCCTTGCTCCTGTACTCAAATCCTCTTGCAATGAAGGCCAACATATAATTTACATTCCTAACTGCTTGCTGCACCTGCATGTTTGCTTTCAGTGACTGGTGCACAAGGACACCCAGGTTCCTTTGTACATCAGTATTTCCCAATCTAGCACCATTTAAATAATACTCTACCTTTCTGTTTTTCCTACCAAAGTGGATAACTTCACATTTATCCACGTTATACTGCATCTGCCATGAATTTGCACACTCACTCAACTTGTCTAAATCGCCTTGAAGCCTCTTTGCATCCTCCTCATAACTCCCACCTAGTTTCGTGTTGTCAGCAAACTTGGAAATATTACATTTGGTTCCCTCATCCAAATCATTGATATATAGTGAATAGCTGGGGCCCAAGCACTGATCCCTGCGGTACCCCACTAGTCACCGCCTGCCTCCCCAAAGAAGACCCATTTATTCCTACTTTGTTTCCTGTCTGACCAATTTTCAATCCATGCCAGTATATTACCCCCAATCCCATGTGCTTTAATTTTGCACACTAACCTCTTATGTGGGACTTTATCAAAGGCCTTCTGAAAATCCAAATACACCACATCCACTGGTTCTCCCTTATCTATTTTACTAGTTACATCCTGAAAAAACTCCAGTAGGTTTGTCAAACACGATTTCCCTTTCATAAATCCATGTTGACTTTGTCTAATCCCGTTGATATTTTCTAAGTGTCCTGTTATCACATCCTTTATAATAAACTCTAGCATTTTCCCTACTACTGATGTTAGGCTAACCGGCCTATAGTTCCGTTTTCTCTCTCCCTCCTTTTTTTTTTAAATAGTGGGGTTACATTTGCCACCCTCCAATCTGCAGGAACTGCTCCATAATCTATAGAATTTTGGAAGATGACAACCAATGCATCCACTATTTCCATGACTACCTCTTTTAGTACTCTGGGATGTAGAGTATCAGGCCCTAGGGATTTATCAGCTTTCAGTCCCATTAATTTCTCCAGCACTATTTTTTTACTGATACTAATTTCCTTTAATTCCTCCTTCTCACTAGACCCTTGGTTCCCTAGCATTTCTGGGAAGTTATTTGTGTCCTCTTCCGTGAAGACAGAACCAAAGTATTTGTTTAATTGCCCTGCCATTTACTTGTTCCCCATTATAAATTCTCCCATCTAAGAAATATTGCATTCCAGAGAATGGCAAACAGTAGCTGTTCCTATTAACTGCTGATTAATTTTGAACCTCATTAAAATTAATGAGTCAACAAATTTTATATAAATGGGAAATATATTTGGTAGTCATTCGTTTGTTTGCAATGCAGCCAAATCCTTACAAATGCATGATGGATTTGCCGTGGAATGTTACACTTGGATAAAAGCATATATACAATAGGAATAAGTGATAATGAACCATTGGAATTCTGTGTACACAATTATCCAAACTCTCTTGTATAGATAATTTGGAATTTCAGTTGAGCACATAAATCATAAAGAATGCAAAGATCCTACAGGCATGGATTTTAACATAACTTATAGAAAACATAACCTTTGGCATGTACGTTTATTTATAGTGTTACTACATGCTGGAGTTGTTAAATCAAGTGCATGTACGGAATGTCAAGCCGTTACCTCCAGCCCTTCTGGTATAATTTATTTTAGCTCTTTATTGAGTTTGTAAATTACTATCTTGTGTGCATCAGAAATAAAGCATCTAAGAGCTCCTTTGATGGCTCAGTGGGTAAAGGAAGTGTGGAAGTGAGCCATACAGTCCAAGTAGGGTCCACGAGAAATCCCTATTCTGGTTCACCTAAGATGGCAATAGATTTTCTGCAGTCAGTCCCATTGTCTCTTGGTTAAAGAGGGGAAAATCAGCAAGCATTTTCACTCAATCTTTATTTATTGTCCTCTGCTGCAAAATGTGCATAGGTAGATGCTGGACGAGAAAAGGATTGGGTTCAGCTGTGATACCTCCCATTCTTGACTAGCCCTGCTGACAGTCACTGTTTAAAGGCCGTGCCTTTAGTCGACTAGGCCCCAAGCTGCGGAATTCCCTCCCTAAACCTCCCCCCCCCCTCGCCCTCCTCTTTTAAGGCACTCCTTAAAACTGACCTTTTTGACCAAGCTTATAGTCACCTGCCCTAATATCTCCTGCTTTGGTTTGGTGTCAGTTTATGTCTGATTACGCTCATGTGAAGCACCTTGGGGCTTTTTCTTACATTAAAGACGGTATATAAATGTAAGTAGTTGTCGTTAATTCAAAGTTACAACAAAAAGCTGGATCACCATGGTACTTAGAGCCAATGGAATGACTAAGAATCTCAAAGCAGTTTGTTATTAGATTCAGAAACATTTTAGTATACTGGTAAAAATTAAATTATGTACTGCTATCTCACCTAATCACACGTACTTTTTCTCCTTGAACTTTGTTAGTCGTGCTTTCCTCTATTGTGTCCAACCATACAGACACTTCTTCCTGTTCATGAGTTAGCTCCATTTATATTTTTTCATACTTTTAGAAACAGGATGTAAAATGCATGGCTGCTGCCTCTGTCTCATTTTATAACTTCCTGTTAGTGAGTTGGTAGAGAGTAATTTCATTGTTACCATTGTTCCATTGCCTTAGCAATGAGTGTCATCAGGATATTCTATCATGGGGAGACATTGCAGCCTACTTCAATGCTGTTCCCACTCAACATCAGCTGGTGTGCACATCCAGCAGGTTTTGCTGGATGATGATCAGGCGTGAGTGATTTTTCCCCTCCATACTGTGACCAATTGTAATACTGCTACTGCTATTCTGGCTGAGATCAGCAAAAATGCCAGGCATCTAAACTGGCACAGTCCTGCTCTGCACAGCTCAGTGACCATTTAAATTAGCTAGCTGGTAATTGGGTGTTTTGACCAGATTTAACCAAGGAAAATTGTCAGTGACTATATCAGGGTAATTTAACAAATGGAAGACTTGGAACCAGCCTTTAGGACATTCTCTGAGGGATTGTGATCAGTTTTATTCATTCTTACCCAAATGGAGTTCAACATGCATAGATGACCATATAAGCAAGTCTGACAATACTCTTGTCACTTCTATTGCTCTGCATAATTTAATGATGAAAGAGTGCAGATATTTGTATATCATCACAGCCGTTCCAAGGAAAAGAAATGTCTCGTATGTCCAAAGTAGCAAACTGTTAATTTATACTCATGTGACTTAACAGAAAAGTAACACTATATAGACATGTGTGTGGCTATTTCAACAAAATAGCATTAGCATATACAGAAAATCAACAATCCTGCCAAAGGATCCGATTAGTAACAGTTTGCTCTTTTGCGTTCAGCGTCACACAGTTTGCATTCGATCATGCACAGGAAATGGCAAAGAATGTACAATTACATTTGTCATTCAGACAATGCACAGCATTCAGTTAATTAATGTAAAATGCCATCGCTTTTTTTTTTGCAAAAGATCGCAATGAATTGTCATTTCAAAGCAATGATAACTAAGGTAATGTTTTTTGTTTCTCAGGAGAAATTGAAATTGGCAGTAAAAGAAGGCAACACTTTACTAATATGTATTAAGGAGCCACTTACTAAAAATCCTAATTATAAACTGAACTATGATGAACTGGAAAATATGGCTACCGTTGAAAGGTTAGTGAGAATCTTCAAACACCAGAACATTTTCTTTACTGCATAAACTGTCATATAAAAGCATGCGTCAAACATTTTAGTGATAAACCCTACTAAATCAGTCATTTTTTGTGTTTGAAATATAATTGTTAAATATTTTACAACTAAAATTGGATTTTCAAAGTTTCTTTGTTGTCCTCAGATGAAAATGATTCCATACCAGAAACATCACTCTTTACAACATTCATTTTTATTGAAGATAAAAGTCTACATATATTATTATATTTGTTTATCTTGCAACATTTACTACCTGAATTTGTATATTAACCACATTTCTATCAATAACTATAGCAAAAATTGCTAGACATTTCATAAGATTCCAAGTTGAGAAATTGCTAATTATCCCATCCAACTCAATCCATCATTCAGTCTTTGCTGAATCAGAAATTAATCTAAATTCCTTTTGAAATCTTGAACTGCGTCAGTATTTACTGTGCTAGCTGGCTGCTATTACATAAGGCATCATCAGGGCCTGGGAACAAGTTGCACATGTGACTGCTTGATAGAGAGTGGTCATTTGGGCAGATAGGGGAAACACAAAAATGTGTGGAGAAAGATAACTCTAAAAATACAAAGCGTTTAATTTTGAAGTGTAGTTTTGACAATCTTCAAATGAATTAGTGAATTTGTGGACTTGCTCACAGCAAACTGAAGAATACTTATTTAGTTCAGCATGATGGGGATGTGGAGCACAGGCAGGGCCGAACCTCAGACCCAGGAATGCAGTGGCGAGTAGACAGCAGATGGGTTGTGTGTGGGGGAGCATTCAAGGGGATAGGATGGAGTAGAAGTTGGATATAATACAATAGCACTTACTTGGGAAAAGGGCTGCTGAAATTTTTTGTAGTGATAGCCATCCTGTCTTTTCCCAGTGGTTCAGGTTTGACATTTGATTGGCAGTTGGATACTGGTTGATAGTGCTGTCAATGAAGGATGTCAGACTAATGAAATCTGAGAAAATAGCTATATAAACATTGATTATAGACATAAAACTTTATATCATATGTTTCTGTGAGGATTTTGCTCATAAGGTTGACTCAGAATCAGAATCATAGAATGCCAGAAAAAACATGCCATTTGGACCAGCAAGTCTATGCCAGTGTTTTTCTCCACGAGCCATATAGTCTAATTCCGCTCTCCTGCTTGATCACCATACCACTTAGAGTTGAACTTTTCAAACAGCTATCCAATTCCTTTTTAAAGAATTTATAAATTTAGGTTCATTAAAGGTAGGAAATTCCAAATTTTGACCATCCTATATGTAAATATTGTTTTTAAATATTTAATCCTTTTTGTGATTACTTTAGCTTTGTTCCCCCTCATTGCCACCTTGCTGACCAGTGGAAACAACCTATCAATATTTACCTTATCATAACCCTTTGTAACCGTGAAGACTTTTTTTGATATAAAAAGACAGCACATTTGATAAATGCATCTTCAAATTTGATATCACTAAGCAGCTCAATTTTTCTTCACACCACACTATAGCTCAGCATTTTCGATTTTGTTGTTTTTAAGCAAATGTTTTCCTCTCCTCACCTGATGGCACTAACTGTTACTGCAATTTGATTTAATAGGTACCAGCTGCCTCCAGGGCCTCACCCAAGTAGCCATTCTTGATGTGTGATGCCAGACAGTGTTAAAAGGCTACTCAAGCAATAGAGGCATCAAAGCCAAAACTGGTCCTGCCTTTACCTGATGTGCACACTTGTGCCCTTTCCAGCAGAAGTTATTGCACAGTGATTATCTTGACTGATTCTCCACCCTCACCCCCCTTCTCCCCACCCCCCCTCCCACCTCTGCTGTCTAATCCAAGGGTGCTAAGGCCAGTTAAAAAGTGCTCCAGTTACTGCCCACTCAGATTAGATAACAATACAAATCAAGAACCAAATCAAGGACTTTTTGGTCTTTACAGCTTGGAAATATACCAATTGGTGTTTTTACCTTCAATTGTACTTTAATTTTTTTTTATTTTTTTTAAAAAGGCTTTTAATGTTATTCATCTTAATTTTATACTTAACATTTTGTTTCAAATGGAATTATTTTAGAAGTATTTCATAATTTACAGTAGATTATTCTTTAATATCTATTGATGCCCAATTTGTAATTCTTTGGTATTCCCAAATTATGTTTGTGATAGGTTACTGATGCAATTGGATGAAACTGAAAATGCCTTTGACCAGTTTTGGTCCAAACACCACCTTAAACTAGAACAATGCCTACAGCTGCGACATTTTGAACAAGACTTTCGGGAGGTACTTTTCACCTACTACACAGCATATGGATTTTTTTGTGAAATTAATTGGTGTTTTCTGCAGATTTCAAATGTTGAATTACTTGCATCATCTTACTGTAATTAAAACATAATGCATATTTGAGGTTGAGACCAATTCTGCTTCTTCCTATTAAAAAATGATAGCATGTTAAATTTAAAGTAATATTTACATTCTATTTCATTCAGCACACTGTGCAAGAATAGCACAACTTAAGTTTTTTTGAATCTAAGACCAGTCATGATGTTGAAGGTAGATGTTGCAGCATGTAGTTTTGTACACCTACATTACTATTAAGTCCCCAAAAAGTTTTTCCTCAGCTAAAAGTTCTTTGCTTCTTCTGTCAGATCTCTCATGGGAGATTTTCAAGTCGGGCTCAAAACGGGCACAATATCAGCAGTTCATCCAAGGCCACCTGTTTTGGGTGGAAGTGCTGGGTTCCCATTTAAAGGCCTGTTTGAAAATTGAATCAGATGGGAAAATGATTATCAAAGGTCCTCACCAGATCTTTCTCTGGTCACCCATTTTTCAGCCGAGAAACAGGAGGCCAATCGTTAAAAAATCCCCCCTCCCCCCCACCATCTCTAAAAGTCGATGAAAAGTCTCCAGCTTCCACAATAGTAGTTAGGTTCGTCAGACAGATTATCGCACATTATGTTAATTTGACTGGCCTGTACAGGTTTCTGTGTTTCTTTTTCATGTTGTCCAGGAGGCTGAGGTGTCAATAGCAGTTGGAAACAGGCACTGAACCTCCAGAACAGTTTATACTAGGTTATCACTTTCAGGACATGCATAAAAAATAATGCTCTTTAGGTTGTATAACACCAGTAAGCAATGTTGCCTAGCCAACTACATAAAGAGCAAATAAAGCAGGTACAGGTACAAACAAAAACACTGGCATACAAAGGGCTAAGGCATTAATTTTAATTTTACACTCAGCAGAGAATATACACACCTGCGCTGTACCGTAAGCTCTGTGATACTGACATAGAATACATTGGTTGCATCAAAACAAAGAGCCTCCATGGCTGGGTCAGCATGTTTGCACCAACATCTGCCAAAAGGCTTTAAATACTGTGCAATATGTAGCAGCCCACTACATGCATATCTCTAAACTGTATATAGATCTCCCCTTCTATCTGATCGCTACCCTTTGTGCCCGATAATGTACAAGAATTGTGCCATTTCCCTTTCTACTTCTTAATTCTATTCACAAGGATTCTGTCTTAATGCAACCCCCAGAACATCCTTATGTTCTAGCACTACGATAGAATTCTTCATTATCATGACTACCCAACCCAATTTTTTCCTTCCCTATCTTTCCTGAAAATCTGATAACCAAGAATCTTTTGAAACACAAAAGAAAGTCTGTTAGACTTTTACTTCAATCCTGCTTTCTCACAACAATCTTAATCTCTGATGTTTGCCGTGGACTTTCAATTTCTTATATCTGTTCTTACTCTTCACATATCTAAAAGGAGTTTTTATAGAACTGCTTTACAGCCTCGGTCTGCTGCGAGCGGGCTAATACAAACTCCTCGACCTCCTGCACAATTTCTTGACTTCCTCTCTGTTAAGCAAAGGAAGCGGTGTAATGACAGAGTACATGAGGAAGGGGACACTGAGGAACTCATCAAAAGTCCCAGTAAATTTCTTGGATTTTCTTCCTGAATTGCGCGTAGTAAAATCATGTACTATTTCTCTTGGCAGCGCATGATTAAATTTTACATACAATGATATAAATCGGAAGGCAAAGTTACAAAAGGAAAATTCAGCAGAGTAGAAAAATTTCCAAATCGCAAATCAGTATCAGTCCATTATTTGGTCCTTTTCCTAGTCTCAGACATTTCGTTGATTCATCCTGTTCCAATTTAGTTTGGTTACATATGGGATCTTGCCTTTTTCCTTTCACTTGAGTTCACAGTTCAAATAAATAGTTACCCCAATTGATGAATGTTAATTTATTTGCCTTCATGTCGTTGCCAGAAATATGAAAATTTAATGTTTTAGGTGCATCGTTCTGCCAGATAAATATGGGCCCGCATTGCTCCGCCCATTGTCATTAGTAAGAGACGTATTGAAATACTCTGGTACCCCTTTCCTGACTAGTCAGAATAAAATCCATCATAGCAGCAAGGAAGATGCACACCATCTTTTCAATCTGAAAAGAATTTAACTCTCCATACATTTTTGAATTTAATCAGAAATTAACCAAATTTATGATTCCATCACATTATTCAAAGAGCAAGGGAGTTTCTCAGTGTCCTGGCCAACATTTATCCCAGAACCAACATCGCCAAAATATTTATCTCATTGCTGTTTGTGGGATTTTGCTGTGAGTAAATTGGCTGCCATGTTTCCTCATAAAACAACAGTGACTACAGCCACGATTTTGCTAACTTCGGCGGGTCCGTGGCGGGCGACGTTGGTGGCGGGTCCCGACCCCGCTACTGTCTCCATCCCAGCCTCTGAAATGAATTTCCCTAGATTGGACTGGTTAAGCCCACCCAGCGTGTCTGCCGGCCAATTAGAGGAATCGGGTCTGGTGATGTCATTTGATGACGCGTCATCAGCTGGTTTCCTTAAAGGGACTGTGTGCAAATTTATTTTGAAATTTGTGCTGTCAGTGTTCTACAGCATTGAGATGCTGCAAACACTGCACAGAGGTGCAGGGTTGCACCTAGATTCTCCCATGACTCCCTCCATGCGCTTATGGAGGGAGTCACAGCATGCAGGGAGGTGCTCTTCCCTTCTCATGGGCAGAAGAGACCTCACCAGATCAACACCACAGCCTGGTTGCACATTGCAGAGGAGGGCACAAGCAGGGATGTGGTCAGGAGGACCAGGCTGCAGTGGCACAAATGTTTCAATGATCTCAGTAGATCACGAAATGTTAGTACAAAGCCACACTCAACCTCATCCTGCTTTGCCTCTCATCAGATCCCCATCACTCTGCCTTCTCTACCCTACTCCTGCACATCCTTACTCTCACCAACTGACCTTGCACCTCCACCCATCCCTCTCGATCTACATTATCACATCCCCATCTCACTAGCCACCCCTCATACTTACCCTCATCCTAGTGCAATCATATCAACTAACAACACACAAGGGTAGGCACTTGGGTGTTTTATGCAATGTTCATGTGAAGTTTCTGTTAATGTGTTGTCAAACATTGAAATCTTTATTTCCAACACTTTCTGGTCTTGGACAGATTTGTGTGCACCTTTGGAAGTGGCTTAGTGCGTTGCACTGAATGGTGAGACATAACGGTACCACCCCCCCCCCCCCCCAACGGTGATGAGTGTGAAAGGAATGGCTTAGATATTGTGGGGATGCTTTATGGTATTGGGGTGGGGTGGGGTGCTGCCAACCTGGTGCATCATGTGGCAGCCAGAGTGTACAGCATCAAGTGAAGTAAATCTGGCCATGACGAGGTCATTCCTGGCCTCCCGGGCAACAATGTGTCCTGTGCAGCATCAGTTGATTGTGGAGAAGGTTGGTGGTGTTGTTGGTGCTGCTGGTGTGCCTGGTGATGCTGGTGTTGGGGCTGATCGTGGTGGGATTTTGAGGACCAAGGTGAGAGAGTATAAAGGGCACCATGCTGATGGAATAGATGACAGGTGAAGTAGAGATGACTGAAGCAATCTGTCAATGGTGAGAGAGGTAATGAGGTCAGACTGTATGGAGACTTGTGTAGAGACTTGCAGCATGGTGAATCTGTTGTGGAAATGTAGTGAGGAAGAGTTTGTGGCTGAGGGAAGATATCTCTAAGGTGGGAGCTTTTACTGTACATTTGAAGCTGTCAACTCAACAGCTGATTCAATGGTCACTGAACTCCTGCCTCAGTTTAACAGACATGGTCCACGACCAGCGTGGACCCCATGGGCGAGCTGTCAAATGCAGGTGAGCTGAAATTCATTCTTAAGTGGCTCTAAACAAGCCACAAACTACCTGGATTGGGTCCCCAGCTGTGAACCCGCCACTTCGTGTCTGGTCTGCTCAGCGCTGACGGACCCAACATTGGGGAAAGGCACATGGCGGCGGGTTCACAGCGGTGTCCAGACCCACTGGGGAAATAAAACACTTTCCCACCTGACCCACCACCAACCGCGCCCGCTGACCCCCCGGAAAACCCAGCCCAAAATTTCAAAAGTAGTTAATTGGCTGTGAAGCTCTTTAGAATGCGGGCATGAAAGGTTCTATATAAATGCAAGTTCTTTATACGACAAGCAATGTTAGGGGGATCCAATAGTACAGAATATAAATCCAATATTTCGACAATTTGTGGAACTATGTATATTTGTTGGGCCAGAAATTTGGGTCGGAGGCTTCCCGCGGGTGCAAGCCGCCAACCTGCACTTACCTAGCGCGCCAGCCATTGAGCTGTGGACCCGGGTGGGATTCCGATCCTGGGCCTGCTCCAACTGCTGGCGCACAGTGCTTGCGTATCCCAGGGGCGCAGTTAGTTCGAAGCGTCCCCTGGGATCACGTGGGCCATGGCGAGCCAATGGTAGCAGGGAATCTGTATTCATAGATTTGACAGGAAGACCTATCAAATCTATGAATACAATTCAGCCCCAAAACCTAACCAAAACTTCAAATAAATTTTTTAAAAATCACATTTTAAAAATAACTATAAATTACATAAAATAACTACAGTATTTTAAACAATAATTTAAATTTTTGAAAAAATTAATTACAGTTTCTAACAGGGCTAAAAATAAACTTACCTTTCTTTAAAGTATTTAAAAATAATAAACCTGTGGAAAAAATGTTTTTATTTTACTTAATTCACCACTTACCTTGTTAAAAGCAGGCCCTGCGACTGCTTTTTACAAGCGTAGCTGCTGGAGACTTACCCTCCCGGAAAAACCTGCAAAAAAAACGGAAGTTCAAGGCGTACGTGTTCGACCTGTGAACCCCATACTTCAAGGGAATGGAAGTTTTGGTTTCCTACGCATGCGCAGTGCATGCACGAAACCAGCACTTTCGTTGGGCCTACGCACGAGTACTCCATGCGTACTCACCCGTGGGGGCCCGAATTTCTGGCCCAATATTTCCAACCATGTATGTATGTTTTGGTTGCAACACATCCAGATCAGTAAAATTCCAACTTTTGATCTGCATTAAGTACAGATTTTGATTTTTTTCACTAACTTCTAGTACTGCAGCTTGGGTTTTATTTTAAAGTTACACTATCTGTACTAAAACTTGAGATGCACTTAACTTAGCTAACCATATAACCTTGTCTGAATGCTAACCATATGTTGTCTGAATCCAATAAGATCTAACCAGAGATCAATTTGGAGATCGAAACTCATGCAACAGGCTATTGAGATACAAGCAAATATTCAATGCCAATTTCTAAAGTGTACTTTTTGAGCAACCCATAACAATTTCTAAGTGTAATGACAAAATTGAAACGGGCTGGAAACTGGTTAAAGTTGCTGCTTGTTGCCTGTTTGCAGGTGAAAGTCATTCTGGATTGCCTAATGGAAACACAGGCTGCATTCACTGACATTGGAGACAGTATAACCTGTGTGGAACACCTCCTAAAGGAACTCCAACTGCAAGAAGAGAAAGCACAGGTAAATGACACTAAAATATCCTTTAGGCCTCAACAGATGAACTCCCTCCTCCACATTTACTCAAAGTCCTGTAATCCTACAACAAAACAGTGCAAGTCATTTAAACTTCCCCCGTACTACTTGTTAAGTCACTAAATTATTATTTAGGCATCCATCTGTTTCTGGTTGCAAATATGCTTATTTCATGTTCCAATCACTTCTTACATCCGCTAATGGTTCAGACTCCCACAAATGGGCTTCGCCAACCTAATTTCCTGAGGCTTTATGATATTCTCAAGCTGCCAAAAACATTAGTGACAAACAATGATATTTAGTGATGTTGTATCAAAGACCAGTGGTGCTCTCATGTGCATTTAGTAAACTTCCTTGATTTGCACTTCTTTCCAACTAAAAATATATTCAGTTTTACACTTGGCAACAAAAATCATAGTCTTGGGCAATTGGTAATAGACAGACAGAATGTTTAGAGCACTGATTAGCTGCCATTAGACTTTTTGCAAATACTGCATTGGGATATTTAGCTGAGAGTACCACTGGCAAGGCACAAATCCATCCCTCGCCATTACTTTCAACTATCTAATTTGACTATTTAAAAAGTAAAAACAGATTGGACATTTCAGAAGCACAGCTGGCGTATTTAATTGAAGGGGTCAATTTTCCAATTACACCTGGACAATGGGGAACCTCACCTGCTGCCAGTGCATTTTGGAAAATGATGCCCAATATGTTCTTGTCCAATATGTCCAGTGTAACAAATATAGATTCCCACTATTAGAAGAAAAACTTATTTTCAGTTATTGTGAAAAATGTATTTTCAAATGCAAATTAAATGGAATGACCTTTATGATAACAAATATACAATGCAGCCAGTCCTTTGTGATATCCTAAGGAGTGATTTCTACCATTGTGCATGTTAGAAATACAGGCTGCATTGGCAGGCAAATCAAAGACATCAGGAAGAATCTCCACCATTTTTTTTTTTTTTGAGGGGCATTATTGTTGAAGTCCTCTATTTCAATGCTAAAATAGCATGTACAGGAGAGTCTTACAAATAAGTTAAGCTTTTGTCCTCTAATATTGGCAACAGCATTTCTCGGTTCATAATCTATGGCTTGTTTCACTAATGATCTGTTCAAACAAATTAATTGTCCATCTCATATGTTATTGTTTTGTTATTTCATTTGTTAGATATCTTTCCATCTTTTTTTACAGGAATCATTAGAGAAAGCACAATTATTAGCTCTGCATGGAGACCAACTTATCCAAAGCAACCACTATGCTGTTGACTCCATCCGACCAAAGTGTAATGAACTCAGGCGTATATGTGATGATTTTACCAATGAAATGAAGAAAAAACATGACGTGCTTGGAAAATCTCTTGAAGTCCATAAGCAACTGGACAGCGTAATTTATCTGTTATAGTCTTCAACAATTGGTCACAAAACAAGCAACTGTTTATTGAAATTCTATTTTTAATTATTTTATTTTGTCCTTTAAGGCCAAGGAGTGGTGTGAAACAGGGATCTATCTCCTGGCATCTCAAGCAGTGGATAAGTGCCAAACACAAGAAGGAGCTGAAGCTGCACTCCAAGATATTGAGAAGTTCCTTGAAACTGCCAAAGACCACAAGCTTACCAATCCTAAAGAGTTCCATCAACAATTTGAACTGTTTCTTACTTCAGAAGTTAAGGTAAACTAGAAACATTGTTGAGCTGAATAATATAAAACATGGTGTTAAGTTTTCCAGAGTCATCTATTAATGAAGACAAAAAATAGTTTAGCATAAAAGAAAATTCGTGTTTTTTCGAAACATGTCTGAAAATAAATTTAGGATGTAGATTGTATCTATTTTTGAGAATATTAAGTCCAATGCAATACAAACCTATAGGATATTTTATTATTTTATTGTAAATGTAACATTGCAAATATATATAAGTTACATATATTACCCTTTAGCAGTGACCATCATCATTAGAACTCTTGGAAAGTTGAACAGTTGAAAAGAATTAGCATTACACTTAACATCCTGGTTTTCTTTTAATTGTTTGAACAGTGATTGTAGTTATAGAACTAGAGGAAGTGGCTTAGAGAAGTGAGCTTGATACTTTGAGGGAAATAACTGGAGATTCATATTGAGTTTCTTTGGATTGATCTGGAAGATTGAAAGGGTGAAAACTAGTGGTAGGGTAGATGTTGTTATTGGTCACCACAAAATTAAAAGACAGGTGAATGTTCTGCTGTGGGAGGTCATTTAAAAAATATAGTGCTAAGGCTCAGTTGTAATCATGGGAGATATTAATCTCCCTGACAGAATTGGACATGCAATCAGAATAATCAGTATGCAAGTGGGGGTTTATTGAAGTCCTTCGACAATCTTTTTTCTTAAGCAGCAGGTGAAGAAATCCATAGCAGAGATGGTAGTATTGGATTTATTCCTAATTAATGAGATGTGAGTAATGAGCCATATTGAAATAAGGGAACATCTGCAGTTTAGTGAACGTGGTGCTACTTTTAAGGCTGAAATAAGGACAGAATAGATAATAAAAACTACAGGAAACTCTTTTTTATCCGGCACTGACGGGACCAGCGTGGTGCCAGTTTATCAAAAAGTCCAGATTACAGAGAGGTATAGTAAAAGATACGAGAGCCCCATACACGGCCACAGATCCAGGCGTCCCTGTTGCATGGCAACAGGTGCAGGAACCCCGGCCACAGACCAAGCGTTCCTGTTGCACAGCAACAGGTGCAGGAACCCCAGTTACACGGCCACAGATCCAGGAACGGCCACTAATATGAAGTAAAACTTACCTGAACCTACTCCTGAATTTTGCCGGTTAACAGAGATTTCTGGTTATTTAGGTGCCGGTGAATCGAGAGTTTCCTGTATCAAGAAACTGAATTTGAAGAGAACAGACTTTGAGGGGATGAAATGCTTACAAAAGAAATGTGAAGAGCTAGTTAAAGGGAAGGATGTGGAGGGAAAATGGAATTGCTTTAAAGAAGTTCGTTCACATTGCGAACAAAAGAGTAAAACTGACATGGATGACAAAGAAAGTCACAAAAGGCATTAGGGAGATAGAAAGAGCGAGCATAGAAACATTTGAAATATACAGGGAAGGGTATGATAGGGATAACTTCAGAATCGAGCAGCAAAATGCTAAGAAAGGTCAAGAAGCACAAAGAGAGAGCATGAGCGGAACATATAAAGGCCAATAACAAAGTGTTCTTCAAATATATCAGGAGCAAGGGAAGGCTGCAGAGGGATGTTGTACCATTTACCAGTGGCAATGGGGAGTGTTTTGAGGATGGAAGAGAGGTTGTGGACAGGGAAGTGGCAGAATTCTAAGTCACTATTTTGTGACCATTTTCACCACTGAAAGGGAAGAGATGCCTAAAATAAGGAACCAGTATAATGGAGAGAGCCGGCTGGAAACCCTTAGCATCACAAGGGAAAACATGTTAGATAGGGTAAGAAAGCATAGAATAAACAAGGGTCTAGGGTCTGAATTATTCCATCCAAGGGTACTAATGGAATTGCTAATCAATGTGTGATAATCCAAAGTGATTTGGACAGACTACATCCATGGGCAGGGAGTTATCAGATGGAACTCAACACGGATAAGTTTAAAGTCACAAGATTAGTTACAAAGAATCAAGAATGTGGATTATATATTAAATAGTAACATGCTTGAGATAATAGAACAGGAGAGAGATCTGGGTGTTTTGGTGGATAGGTCATTAAAGCCATTGGGTCCATGTTCACAAGTAGTCAAGAAAGTAAAGATGATGTAGGGATGTAGAGCTAAGGATTGTGCTTTTTAAATTATAGTACCTGGTTCTGGTGAGAATCCACTTGAAGTAGTGTGTTCAATTTTGGTCTCCATTATAGAAAACATATTGGTGGGTTATGAGGCTCTGTACAACTGAGCATCACTTCCTCACTTTTGTATTCCAACCCCCTTGAGATAAATGACCAACATTCCATTAGTCTTTTTGTATATGTGTACTTGCTTTTAGTGATCTGTGCACATGGACACAAATCCCTCTGCTCCACCACAGCTCCTAATCTCTCACCATTAAGGAAATATTCCAAAATGTCTTTCTCGGATTCAAAGTGGATATCGTCGCACTTCCACACATTGAACTCCATTTGCCATAGTTGTGCCCACTCATTTAGTCTGTCTATGTCCCTTTGTAATGTCCTACTCCCATCTACACAACATATTGTGCCTCCTAACTGAAGACATTTCAGATTTCTAATCTACAGCTTGCCAATGACTTCATCCAGTGAGAATCCAAGCCATAATGATTAGGAAGCAGAAAAAATGAGCCAGTGCCACCTCCTGTAGATGTATGTTCAGTAAGAATAAAATTGGCACTCAGCTGTGATGCCCACAGAAGTTGAATTACACGCTGACATTAAACATTAAGGGCTAGAAATTCAGTAAGGTCCCGCCAGCTTTGCGCCCAGTTACCGCCCAAAGAGGGCTTCTGCGCCAATAGAGGAGTTTGCGCTGATATTCAGCGCAGCGGTAATGGCGGCGGTAGCCGGTAGCGCTGCGCCGATGACGTCATCGGTGTGCGCAGTGCCCCGGTTCCGCCCCGACCCCCATTTTTAGTTGCGGCCGCCTCTTCCGCAGCGGCCGCAAACAACGTTCTGCAACCGTGGCCGTCCTGCAGCCTTAGTGGCGCTAGTTAAAGCGGAGGTGCGGCCGGCTGCTTTTTCGGCGGCCGCCTGCCCGCACCTTCCCCGACCTCCTCCACCCCCCCCCCCCCGCGGCATTGCTGGCTGCTTTCCGTGAGCCCGGCACTTCTCCGTGGTGCCGGGCTCATTTGCCGGCACTATCAAGCAGCGATCTCCCCGTTGCAGGCACCTCCCCCTTAAGAGGAGGAGGCCTGCAGTACCGCAGCCTGCCGCTCCGCAGCGGGTGGCGCAGCGGCACCTACAGCGCTGAAATTCAGTTTCAGCGCCCCAAGCGGGGGCGGGCACACCCTGGAATAGCGCCCGGTTCCGACTTGGGGCGCAAAAACTGAATTTCTGACGGTCGCAACTGGCTCTGCGCGCAGCGCTAACTTTTGGGCGCAAGCGAGCTGGCGGGGCCTTACTGAATTTCTAGGCCTAAGTGTCATACATGAAGTATAGCTACTCGGATGAGGTTGTTCAAGATCCATAGCACAATACTCGAGCAAGGAGTAAAAATGAACAACTTGCATTTACATAGCACCTTTATGGCACGAATACTCTCCAAGATGATTTCAGAGTTGTAACTAATATTAGTAAAGAGCGAGGCCCAGTCGAGCTTGATATGGTCTAGCCAGATCTGGCATTGGATGGCTATTGTACTGGCCTCGCTAGACGTGCTCCTATCTAGTTATCCAGCAAGTTAAACACTCATTCAAATAATTCCTCGTGAAGCCGTTTCGCTGTTTTGAAGCTTTACTTGAACAAATTTGTGAAACTGTAAACAAAGACAAAGTATGTTTTGTACATAAACTGAGTACTATACATTCGATATTACATAAGATATAAACATATTTACAACAGTAGAATAGACTAATTGTATAACTAACTAACATTTGGACTAACTTCTGTAACTATCAAATATTAACCTTTTATAAACAGTGTTATCAAAATACTACACTGACAAAGTTGCTATCATGCTAATAGACAAAGATACTCTCAGATATTGCGCCTGGCCTAACAGGAGATCAGATTACATTGGATTGCGAATCCCTCATGGCATTCTCCATTACTCAAGTCAGGTTCTTCCTGGAATTCTACTTCCTGGGATTCTACTTCCTGGGTCACACAGGAAGAAAGGTAGAAAGGTCAAATGACCTCACAGATAGAAAGGTCAAATGACTTCTGCTGCACACACACACTGCTAACACATAACCACCACCAGAGGGTGCTATCTGCATGTAAAATGTCCAGAACAGCTATGCCAGTTGTGCTTAAGATTGTGCCCCTTGGACTTGAGGAAGCAAATATGAAGGTTGTACCAAGAGAAACAACCAAATAGGAGCCAATGAAGTTTTTATTGGGGATGAAGACATGAAAGGCGAGGTGACAAAGTGTTTCAGCAAAGCAACAGCTGCCGTGGTGCTGTGGCAAATGGAAGACCAGAGGCCAATCACAGTTGTAAGCAACATGGGAGCAGGGGGAAGAAAACAGGGGCAGGTGTATAAGTTAATGGGGTTGAAAGAGGGCGGTAAGGGAAACATGGAAGTGGGCAGAGATGTTATTTTTGGTGATGGAGAGCATGGGATTTGAGGGGTCATGGAAGATGACAAAGGTCAATTGGTCATGAAGATGGAGGAGGTGGTTTAGGGAAGACAGGAGAGTGGTGAATTCTGAGGAAAGAGGGCAAAGGGGATTGAGCTGGAGATTGAAATCAGAGAGGATGGGGAGAAAAGTCCGCTGTCTCTAAATTGTCAGATTGCTTTTCTGACATCCAGTACTGGATGAACAGAAATTTTCTCCAACTAAATATTGGGAAGACCGAAGCCATTGTCTTCGGTTCCCACCACAAACTCCATTCCCTAGCCACCGACTCCATCCCTCTTCCGAGCATCTGTCTGAGGCTGAACCAGACTGTTCACAACCTTGGTGTCACATTTGACCCTGAAATGAGCTACTGACCATAACTAAGACCGCCTATTTCCACTTCCGTAACGTCGCCCATCTCCGCCCTTGCCTCAGCTCTGCTGCTGAAACCCTCATCCATGCCTTTGTTACCTCTAGACTTGACTATTCCAATGCACTCCTGGCTGGCCTTCCACATTCTACCCAACGTAAACTTGAAGTCATCCAAGTTTCTGTTGCTCGTGTCCTAACTCGCACCAAGTCCCGTCATCCATCACCCCTGTGCTCGCTGACCTACATTAGCTCCCGGTTAAGCAGCGCCTCGATTTCAAAATTCTCATCCTTGTTTTCAATTCCCTCCAAGGCTTCGCCCCTTCCTATCTCTGTAATCTCCTTCAGCACCACAACCCGCCTCAGAGATATCTGCGCTCCTCTAATTCTGCCCTCTTGAGCATCCCTGATTATAAATCGCTCAACCTTTGGTGGTCGTGCCTTCTGTTGCCTAGGCCCTAAGCTCTTGAATTTCTTCCCTAAACCTCTCGGCCTCTCTTTCCTCCTTTAAGACGCTCCTTAAAACCTACCTCTTTGACCAAGCTTTTGGTCACCTGCCCTAATTTATCCTTACGTGGGTCGGTGTCAAATTTTTTGTCTTAAAATACTCCTGTGCAGCGCCTTGGGACGTTTTACTACATTAAAGGCACTATATAAATACAAGTTGTTGTTGTTGGCAAAAATTGGTGACAAAAGGCAAAAAAAAGTTTTAATATTGCATTTATTTCTGTTTCAGACCAATGTACAGACAATTCTTCAGAAGCTTGAAAATGTCCAAGAAATGTTCGAAAAGCGTCAAGCTAGTTTAAAGAAGTTAGCAGCCAAACAGACTCGTCCAGTTCAACCTGTTGCCCCACGTCCCGAGTCGTCTCCAAAACGGTCCTCGCCAAAACCAATCAGAGCACCTGTCCTCAGTAAGTGGCAGGAAATCCTTTTCCTCAAAAAAATGTGCAGAGTGATTGTGGTATAGTAGGGTAGAGTTCAAAATAAGATGAACTGAAGGTTTGTTTTATCAGCTTTATAGATTTTGACATCAGATCCTCACTAAACGATTGAGAAATGAAATTTAAGTGAAGCAACTGGTCTCTATTACATCCTACAGGGATCACGTCATCGGTATTCAACACAAGATAATTTTCTAGCAAATAAACAGTAATAGTTTTTATTTCAAGCCACGTAGCCCATCATTTCCTCACTAACCTCTTGTGGCTATGTAATGCTAATGTGAAATAATAAATATCTAGTTATTTTATAACTCATTGTGCCCGCATCAAAAGGATTTTTTTTTTATTGCAAACTACAAGAACATTTTTTGAAACTTTCTCTGGACTACAGGGGTGAAATTATAGTCTTCAACTTTACTGTAGCATCTATGTTCTATAATATATTCTGGACAAAACATCATCTTTACTATGAACCCTAGTACAAGTTTAATGTTATAATGGTAGTATGTATGATTATCAAATGTGCAAAAGCAATATTCCATAGTCTTTGCTGAAGCAGGGGATTGCCATCTGTTATTTTTGAGCACTGAAGCACATCAGTATGTCAGACCTTTTCTTTCAGTGTTTCACTCTAGTACAAGTTCCTATATAATCTACTGATGGGCTTACCTGATGTTTCAGATAGCAACTGCAAACATAGCTTAAAAAGCTTCTTTGAATTCTTCTTGCCGTTAGCTGTAATGTCTCACACTATAATCTGCTTGCTAATTCTAATGCACTCTCTTATTTAGCTATCATAACCAAGGTCCTGTTATGTTTCTCCCTTTCTTTCCCATATCTTTAATGAAAGTGAAAGTCGATTATACCCAAGTGAGCCCAAAAGTAAATGCAATCCATTCTTATCCGGAGTACTGTATTAAAAGCAAAAAATAGAATAAAAAGCACAATGTAAATGATCTAAATAAGAAAAATATCCAGCTGGATTTTGTTTTGGTACATGATCGCAGCAGGTGCAAAATGTTAATACAAAACAAAATCCTGGTGTTCCGTAGTGGTTCACCTTGAAATCAAATTCAGTTGACGTGGATGCTAAGTACAAAGTGTGAATCGTATCTTTTTGTAAGCATAATTACAGAATTTAACCTTTAAACAATTTCAACTATATAAATTAAATTATACTAGAACAGGTGTTCACTGATGATCCAGTCTATATCTTCACACAGCTATTATATTAAACAAAGTAATCATTTACCATGACAAGAGATAATAGCTTCTCGATACACTGTCCTGAGGGTTAGGTTTCACGGTACAGTCAAGCAGTTAGATCAAAAATAATGATTTTGTTGACTGTCATTTACTTCAATTTTCTAAACTCTAGTGTGCAACCATTACACATTTTCCTGATGTTGAACCGTTGGGGATATTTTAATGCTTGCAATGCATTAAGAGATTTTCCTTAAACAATAAAGTTTAAAAAAGAGATTTTTTACTTACTGGTTCAAAGTAGAAATCTGTATTTGGATGAGATATGTATGTTCTAGGGCTTACTTTTTTCCTGGATCTGAAATGGCAGTCCTATACTAGTTGTCAGTATCACTGCCGATAGAAGAATGCAAGAAGCTGAAGTAAAATACATTTTACTGAACTAGTCATTCGTTCAATTGTTTAATTTTTTTTTTAAATGCATGAATCTAATTAATAATAAATAAAAACAGAAAATGCTGGAAATACTCAGCAGGTCAGGCAGCATCTGTGGAGCGAGAAACAGAGCAAGAACATAAGAAATAGGAGCAGAAATAGGCCATTTGGCCCCTCGAGCCTGCTCCGCCATTCAATAAGATCATGGCTGATCTTCTACCTCAACTCCACTTTCCTGCACTATCCCCTTAATTTCCAAAAATCTATCGATCTCCGTCTTGAATATACTCAACGACTGAGTCTCCACAGCCCTCTGGAGTAGAGAATTCCAAAGATTCACCACCCTCTGAATGAAGAAATTTCTCCCCATCGCAGTCCTAAATGGCCGACCCCTTATTCTGAGACTGTGACCCCTGGTTCTAGACTCCCCAGCCAAGGGAAACATCCTCCCTGCATCTACCCTGTCAAGCCCTGTAAGAATTTTGTATGTTTCAATGAGATCACCCCTCATTCTTTTAAACTCTAGAACATATAGGCCTCGTCTACTCAATCTCTCCTCATAGGACAATCCCCCCATCCCAGGAATCAGTCTGGTGAACCTTCGTTGCACTCCCTCTATAGCAAGTATATCTTTCCTTAGAAAAGGAGACCAAAACTGTACACAATACGCCAGGTGTGGTCTCACCAGGGCCCTATATAATTGCAGTAAGACATCTTTACTCTTATACTCAAATCCACTTTTAATAAAGCTTGCTGTACCTGCATGTTAACTTTCAGTGATTCGTGTATCAAGGACACCCAGGTCCCTCTGAACACCAACATTTCCCAATCTATCACCATTTAAAAAAACTCTGCTTTTCTATTTTTCCTACCAAAGTGGATAACTTCACATTTCTCCACATTATATTCCATGTTCTTACCCACTCACTTAGCTTGTCTATATCCCCTTGAAGACTCTTTGCATCCTCCTCACAACTTACATTCCCACCCAGCTTTGTACCTCGATGACCTTTCGTCAGAACTGGAAAAAGTTAGAGATGTAACAGATTTTAAGCAAGTGTAGGGAAAGGGGGAGGGGAGGAAAGATCAAAAGGGAAGGTCTGTGATAGGATAGTAGGCAGGCGTGATGAAATGACAAAAGGTATGATAGTACAAAGGAAAAGGAGGTGGTAATGGGACAAGAAACAAAAGATGAGTCTAGAAGAGGTGTAAATGGGAATGGCAGAATCAACAGCTGCCATGTGAAAAAATAAGGGCAGAGGTTATGGTCTGAAATTGTTGAACTCGATGTTGAGTCCAGAAGGCTGTAAAGTGCCTAATCGAAAGAGGTGCTGTTCCTCGAGCTTACGTTGAGCTTTGTTGGAACAGTGTAAGAGGCCGAGGACAAAGAGGTGGGAGTGGAGCGGAAAAAAGCTCGTGGTCATGCTTACGGACTGAACGGAGGTGTTCCGCAAAGCATTCTAATTAACATGTGCTTTCCACGTTTCATCTATTATCTTTGTACCCGTTTATTAGTCAGTTCAACATCCAAGGTGAATGTGCTGCGGAGCAGAGTTTGAAGTGTAGGAATGTGAATTGTGGCATTATAACTTCTTAGCAGAAGGCTCAGCAGCCGACACAAATACAACCAACCAAAAAACTGCAGATGTTGGAAATCTCAGGAGGTCAGGCAGCATCTGTGGAGAGAACAGACAAGATTTTTAGGGTATGGACCTTTCCTCAGAAGTGGGAGATATTGCAGATGAACACCATTTAAAAAGGAGTAAAGCAAGCCTTCTCCATTGTTCCAATGAAGCTGGAAGAACTTGCACCGATCAGTCTATTAAGCACTTCGCTATTGACTAACAAATTTAGACCCTAATTATAGCTCCCACTTTGACAGCAGGTGCTAGCAATGTGGGTTGGATGTGTTAGCATTCCCCTCCCCACACCTATCAGAACATTATACTGGTGTTCCTTGGTGTCACTGCTTTTTTCTTTCACCAGTCCTGCTTTGCTTTTCCAGTTTTTCACTCTTCCTTTCTACCTGCCTATTCCCACTTCTTTAGCTATTCAAACACTGTGTCTCGTATACGTCTTTTACTTCTTTGGTTTCATCGTCGCTGGGTCAAAATCCTGGGACTCCCTCCCGCACAGCACTGTGGAAATACCTTCACTGCACGGACTACAGCGGTTCAAGGCGGCAGCTCACCACCACCTTCTCAAGGGCAATTAGGGATGGGCAATAAATGCTGGCCTTGCCAGCGATGTCCAGATCCCATGAACGAATATAAAAAAAAATTCTCTTAATATGCCTCTATTGTCTCCATCTAATATCACTTTTGCCATTTAGCCATCACCTGTTCTCTACTTAAGCACTTCACAGGTCATTCTATTTATTTTCCTGTGTGGGTGGTTTGTCTTCTTTTCTTCCCTTCCCTTTATCCTGTTCCTTTTTAAATGCTGTTCATCTGTAATGGCCCTGAATTTGCGGTCAGAGGCGTACCTCCAGAATACGCCTCCGACCCGCAAAATATTTCCGAACTTACCTCCTGGTTCCACAGCAACAGAGTTGGGCCTCAGGCCTCCAGGTTTATGCCTGCGTAAAGGCCCATGGATCGTCCCTGGAATCAACAGAAAATGCTGGCTGGGAAATGGGGATTAAAGAACAAAAGAGAGGTGAAGTGACATTAAGAGGTATTCAAAACGAGACGAGATGGTGATAGGACTAGTAAAGAAACAAAAGACGGCTCTAGATGAGGTGTGAAATGCGCTGGCAGAATGAGAGACAGCTGCCATGTGGGAGAGAAAAAAAGGGGGAAGAGCATTTGTAATCCTGGGTGGATCCGAAACACGAAGGGTGGAAGTTTAGTTGGAATCCACGTGGAATAAGTCGGAACCGGAGACAGTTGCTGAGGAAAATGATGTGGCTGTGAAACCGAGTCTTAGCAGATACCTGATCAAACATGAGAAGGGAAACTGAGAGCAATGAAGATGAACAAGGTTTCTGTTGTTATTTCGGATTTCCAGTATCTGCAGTATTTTGCTATCGTACTAGTGTTTGATTCACTGCCACACCTCTTCTAGGAATGCCTACCTTGAAGAAGTTCTGCTCTTCTCTTCGCTGGGATCTCCGTGTCTCATTCTGCCAGCGCATTTCACACCTCATCTAGAGCCATCTTTTGTCTCTTTACTAGTCCTGTCACCATCTCGTCTCGTTTTGAATACCTCTTAATGTCACTTCACTTCTCTTTTGTTCTTTAATCCCCATTTCCCAGCCCCCAAACTGGCCTTTTAATCTGTTTCATTTCCTGTGTTTTTTCAGTCCTGACACATTGACTATTTTCTCTCCATGGACGTTGCTTGGCCTGCTGAGTTTTTCCAGCATTTTCTGTTATTTCGGATTTCCAGCATCCGCAGTATTTTGCTATCGTCCCTGGAATCATGTGGGCAAGGTCCGCCAATGAGAAAGGAGGATTCCATTTACAAATGGAATCCCCATAAACCCTAATGGAATCCCGAAATAATTAAACAATTTAGACAATTGCAATAAAAATAAATGTTCGCAGTTTCAAATTTAATTAAAAGTCCCTTCAATACAGCAAATACAATAAAAATTTAATTTTTTGAAAAATAATTTTAAACATTTCAATTGGGTCAAAATTTGCATTAACTCATTTTAAGTGTTTGTGCATCATCTTTTATTTTGAATTTAAGATTTATATTAACCCTTACGCTGGTGAAAGAGGCCCAGTCCCTGCTTTTACCAGGCGTAAGAGTTTCATGGGCATTTGCTGGGCAAATAGCCCAACTCTGCAGCAGCATTTCTAGTCAGTTCAGTAGCTCTGTCAAGGCATACCTTGACAGCTCACAAGTTCCAGGTTTTTGCACATGCAGAAACCCGAAACTTGCGGGACCGCAAATTCCAGGCCAATTTATCTTCCAGTTCGGAGGATGGGTCCATACCAAAACTGGTTTGTCTGTTCTCTCCACAGAAGCTTACTCACCTGCTGATGTACAATTAGGACCTGATATCTGATGAGTATGAGTAGCTAATCCACTCCCAGAACTTGGCGAGTGCTCAGCCTGAGGCAGCACCTAGTCAGCCTTGGCTCAGTGGGCAGCACCCTCGCCTCTGAGTCAGAAGGCTGTGGGTTCAAGTCCCACTCCAGAGACTTGAGCACAAAAATCTAGGCTGACACTCCAGTGCAGTACTGAGGGAGCGCTGCACTGTCAGAGGTGCCGTCTTTCAGATGAAACGTTAAACCAAGGCTCAGTCTGCTTTCTCAGATGACGTAAAAGATCCTATGGCACTATTTCAAAGAGCAGAGGAGTTATCCTGGCCAATATTTATCCCTCCATCAATATCACTAAAGCAGATTATCCGGTCATTATCACAATGCTGTTTTGGGGAGCTTGTGTGAAAATTGGCTGTCGCGTATCCCAGGTTACAACAGTGACTACACTTCAAAAGTACTTAATTGGCTGTAAAGCGCTTGGGACGCCTTGAGGTTGTGAAACACACTATATAAATGCAATTTTTTAAAACATTTGGCAGTGTTGCACTGTTTGTGTTATTCTTTTCACTTCCGCCCTCAGGTAAGGGGAAAGAGCTTGCGTAAGCAAATGTGCTGCAATAAGGTGCTGCCCTATGTGGAGTGTTTTGCATATGCTTGTGCTGGGCGTTGGCTCAGTAACTTCCTCCTTCTGTGGCTCCGAAGCAATTTGTCATTCCTCAGCTGCGTAGAAGTAACCCACTCCCAGAATTTTGCGAGTGCTTATCCCAAGAAAGGATCTAGTACATTCGTGGAAACAATCTTGTCATCAGGCCAACTTACTTATTTGTGCAAGCTTGTTTTAGAAGGGAATCAAAAATACTGCAAACTGTTCATTTTCCAATGAAACCATTAAAAAAAAAATAGAAACATAGAAGATAGGAGCAGGAGTAGGCCATTCGGCCCCTTGAGCCTGCTCCGCCATTCAATGCGATCATGGCTGATCATCCACATTCAGTACCCTGTCCCTGCTTTCTCCCCATATCCCTTGATCCCTTTAGCCTTAAGAAATATATCCAACTCCTTCTTGAATATATTTAATGAATTGGCCTCTATTGACTTCTGTGGTAGAGAATTCCACAGGTTCATCACTCTCTGGGTGAAGAAATTCCTCCTCATTTCTGTCCTAAATGGCTTACCCCTTATCCTTAGACTGTGACCCCTGGTTCTGGACTCCCCGACCATCGGGAACATCCTTCCTGCATCTAGTCTGTCCAGTCCTGTCAGAATTTTATAAGTTTCAATGAGATCCCCTCTCATTCTTCTAAACTCCAGCGAGTATAAGCCCAATCGACCAAATCTCTCCTCATAAGTCATTCCTGTCATCCCAGGTATCAGTCTGGTGAATCTTCGCTGAACTCCCTCCATGGCAAGAACATCCTTCCTCAGATAAGGCGACCAAAACTGCACACAATACTCAAGGTGTGGTCTCACCAAGGCCTTGTACAACTGCAGCAAGACATCCTTGTTCCTGTACTCAAACCCTCTCGCTACAAAGGCCAACATACCATTTGCCTTCTTAACCGCCTGCTGCACCTGCATGCTTACCTTCAGCGACTGGTGCACAAGGACACCCAGGTCTCGTTGCACTTCCCCTTCTCCCAATCTATTGCCATTCAGATAATAATCTGCCTTCCTGTTTTTGCCACCAAAGTGGATAACCTCGCATTTATCCACATTATATTGCATCTGCCATGCTTCTGCTCAATCACCCAACCTGTCCAAATCATCCTGGAGTTTCTCAGCATCCTCCTCACAGCAAACACGCCCACCCAGCTTTGTGTCATCTGCAAACTTGGAGATATTACATCTAGTTCCCTTGTCTAGATTATTAATATATATTGTGAATAGCTGGGGTCCAAGGACCGATCCCTGCAGTACCCCACTAGTCACTGCCTGCCACTCGGAAAAAGACCCGTTTATTCCAACTCTTCGCTTTCTGTCTGCCAACCAGTTCTCTATCCAAGTCAATACCTTGCCCCCAATCCCATGTGCCTTAATGTTACACGCTAATCTCTTATGCAGGACCTTATCGAAAGCCTTTTGAAAGTCCAAATACACCACATCCACTGGTTCTCCCTTATCTATTTTACCAGTTACATCCTCAAAAAATTCCAGTAGATTAGTCAAGCACGATTTACCTTTTGTAAATCCATGTTGATTTTGTCCGATCCTGTCACTGTTTTCCAAGTGCTCTGCTATTACATCTTTTATAATGGACTCTAGCATTTTCCCCACTACCGATGTAATTCCCCGTTTTCTCTCTACCACCTTTTTTGAATAGTGGGGTAACATTAGCTAACCTCCAATCCATGGGTACTGTTCCAGATTCCATCGAATGTTGGAAGATGATCAGCAATGCATCTACTAAAAAACATTAATAAGTCATTTACAATTTTACTTTACAGCCCGTTCCCAAAGGGAAAGTGGAATAGTTTCAAAGGGATAGTGTTAAAGATTCAAAAGGAATTTATCCCTGAGATAGGTCAGAGACAGAATAAGAGTAAGACCAGTTTGGTTTACTAATAAACTTGCGAAAGGCAGTAGATTGAAAGAGAAAGCATACACAATTTTTAAATGTTCTGGGAAGGAGTAGGGTGGGGTTATGCTGATAGGGTTAGATGAAGAGGGGTGGGAGGAAGCGCATGTGGAGCATTATCACAGCATGGACCAGTTGGGCCGATGACCTGTTTTTGTGCTGCACATTCTCCATGTAGGATATGGAGATCCATATAAATAGGCTGAGTAACTGATAAGGGCTGCAAAGAAGGTTCACAAAGAAGATCTAGCTGGAAACATAAACCAGAACAGTAGAGCATTGTTCAAGTAGGTCAGGAGTAAACAAAGGGTGCAAAGTGGAGGTGGCCCACTAAAAATGGCAATGGGGAAGTGGTGCTGCAGTAAATGGGAGGCCGGGGGGAATAGTCTAAAAAGTGAATGCAGACTGAAAAATGTTTTTTTTTTTAATTTTTAAAAAGGGGACATATTGCGAAGGTTATTGAACTTTCATCCCATGAGAAATTGGCTTAAATGATTGCAAGTCCACTTGCGAATATTTTTCAAGTTCAATGGACCCATCTTCAAAAAAAAAAGGGCCAAGGGATGGAACCATCAAATGATAGACTTGTAAGCCTTCCACTGTTGGGAACGTGTTCGACAGTATTATGAGGGATAATATAAGGGAGCACGTTGAGGGTCATGAGCTAATCAGAGACAGTCAGCATGGTTTTAGGAGTGGGAGGTCATGCTTCACTAAATTCTTTGAGGAGTTGACAGATCTAGTAGATGGGGAGAGAATGGATGTCACACTGTACTACATAAGGTTCAAGCCCATGGGATAGATGGGAATGTAATAAAATTGATTACTTTGGTAGACAATGCATATGCAGGTAACTGGTTGGAAGCCAATTACCAGGGTAGTGCCACAAGATTCCATTTAGGACCACTGTTTCTAAAAATTAGGAGCAGTGGCAAAATGATGGCAAGCTCAATCAGTGGATTACATGAAAATGCAATGTTGAGAGATTTGGCAAAGGGAAGATTGATGTGGATTACGTGCTAAATGGGAATGCACTTGAGGTATCAGAACAAGAGAATGATCTTGTTTTTTAGTGGGCAGGTCAATAAAACCATCAACACAATGTTCTCGGGCTGTGAAAAAAGCAAACAGAATGTTGGGTTGCATACCAAGGAGTACAACATATAGATCCAGAGAGGTCTTTTTAAAACTATATTTGGCTCTTGTGAGCCCACATCTGGAGTGCTTCATGCAGTTTTGATCTCCCAATTTCAAAAGGGATATTTAGTTATTGGAGGAGGTACAAAGAAGGACTACACAGTTGATCCCAGAACTTAGGAGAATGATGTATGAAGAAAGATGGACTGCGCTGGGTCTCTTCTCTCAAAGAGAAACTGAGGGGGGAATAATGATAGAAGTGTTCAAAGTTAAGAATGGTTTCGACAAATTGGATCCAAGTAAACTTTTCTGTTGTAAGAACATAACATAAGAAATAGGAGGAGTAGGCCATACAGCCCATTGAGCTTGCTCCACCATTCAATAAGATCATGGTTGAAATTTTACATCAACTCCACTTTCCCGCCCTATCCCCATATCCCTTGATCCCCTTAGTGCCCAGAAATCTATCAATCTCAGTCTTGAACACAGTCAACAACTGAGCATCCACAGTGCTCTGGGATAGAGAATTCCAAAGATTCACAATCTTCTGAGTGAAGAAATTTCTCCTCATCTCAGTCCTAAATGGCCAAACCTTTATCCTGAGACTATGCCCCCTAGTTCTAGACTCTCCAGTCAGGGGAAACAGCCTCTCAGCATCGACCCAGTCAGGGGAAACAGCCTCTCAGCATCGACCCAGTCAGGGGAAACAGCCTCTCAGCATCGACCCAGTCAGGGGAAACAGCCTCTCAGCATCGACCCAGTCAGGGGAAACAGCCTCTCAGCATCGACCCTATCAAGACCTCTAAGAATCTTGTATGTTTCAATGAGATCACTTCTCATTCTTCTAAACTCCAGAGAATATAGGCCCATTCTACTCAATCTCTCCTTATAGGACAACCCTCTCATCCCAGGAATCAATCTAGTGAACCTCCGTTGCACCCCCTCGAAGGCAAGTATATCCTTCCTTAGGTAAAACTGTACACAGTACTCCAGGTGTGGTCTCACCAAAGCCCTATATAATTGCAGCAAGACTTCTTAGCCTTATACTGCAACCCCCTTGCAATAAAGGCTATCATACCATTTTGCCTCCCCTTGCTTGCTGTACCTAGAATCATAGAATGGTTACAGCACAGAAGAAGGCCATTCAGCCAGACGAGCCCATGCTGGCTCTCTGCAAGAGCACTTCAGAGAGTCCTACTCCCTCTGCATGTTAACTTTCTGTGATTCATGTACAAGGACACACAAATCCCTATGAATCCCAACATTTACTAGACTCTCACCTTTATTTAAAAAAAAAAAAAAAAGTTCTGCTTTTCCATTCTTCCTACCAAAGTGGATAATTTCACACTTCCCCACATTATACTCCATCTCCCACCTTCTTATCTAATCACTGAACCTGTCTATATCCCTTTGCAGCCTCTTTACGTCCTCCTCATAGCTTACTTTCCCACCTAGCTTTGTATCGTCAGCAAACTTGGATAGATTATACTTGGTCCGCTCATCTAAGTCATTGATACAGATTGTAAGTAGCTGAGGACCAAGCACTGATCCTTGCTGTACCCCACTAGTTACACCCTGCCATCCTGAAAATGACCCATTTATTCCAATTCTGTTTTCTGCCCGTTAACCAATCCTCAGTCCATGCTAATGTACTACCCCCAAGCCAATGAGCCCTAATCTTCTGTAACAACCTATTGTGTGGTACCTTATCTAATGCCTTCTGAAAATCCAAATATACTACATCCACTGGTCCCCCCTCATCCACCCTGCTAGTTACACCCTTAAAATACTCTAGATTCACTTTCATAAAACCACGTTGACTCTGCCTAATCATAGTGATTTTCCAAGTGCCCTGTTATCATGTCCTTAATAGAAATAAAAACAGAAAATGCTGGAAATACTCAGGTCAGGCAGCATCTGTGGAGAGAGAAACAGAGTTAACATTTCAGGTCGATGACCCGTCATCAGATGATCCTTAATAATAGATTCTAGCATTTGCGCTATTACTGACGTCAAGCTAACTGGCCTATAGTTCCCTATTTTCTCTCTTCCTCCTTTCTTGAACAGCGGGGTTACATTTGCTACCTTCCAATACACAGGGATGTTCTAGAATCTAGGGAATTAGAATAGTTACAGCATAGTATGGGGCCATTTGGCCCATCGAGCCTATGCCGGCTCTCTGCAAGAGCACTTCAGCTAGTGCCAATCCCCTGCCTTTTCTCCGTAGCCCTGCAATTTTTTTTCCCTTCATGTACTTATCTAATTCCCTTTTGAAAGCCATGATTGTATCTGCCTCCACCACCCTTTCAGGCAGTGCATTCCAGATCACAACCACTCAGAATCATAGAATGGTTACAGCACAGAAGGCGGCCATTCGGCCAGTCAAGCTCATAAAAACATTTTTCCTCATGTCGCCTTTGTATCTTCTGCCAATCACCTTAAATCTGTGTCCTTTGGTTCTCGACCCTTCCGCCAATGGGAACAGTTTCTCTGTCTACTCTGTCCAGACCCCTCATGATTTTGAGCACCTCTATCCAATCTCCTCTCAATCTTCTCTGCTCCAAAGGAAAACAACCCCAGCCTCTCCAGTCTATACCCATAACTGAAGTCCTTCATCCCTGTCCTTCATTCTTGTAAATCTTTTCTGCACCCTCTCTAAAGCCTTCACATCCTTCTTAAAGTGCAGTACCCAGAATTGGACAATACTCCAGTTGTGGCCAAACCAGTGTTTTATAAAGATTCATCATAACTGCTGGTTACATGCTCCTCTAATGTTCTGATTTATACTTTGTCCAACATTATGATTACTGTTAGGGGGCCTATAAACTACTCTCACCAGTGTTTTCTGCCCTTTGTTATTTTGTAGCTCCACCTACACCGATTCTACATCCTGATTTTCTGGGCTAAAATCGTTTCTCACTACGGCCTTTATCTCATCCTTTATTATCAGGGCTACGCCACCTCCTTTTCCATTTTGCTATCTTTTCTAAAAGTACCGTGGAATATTTAGTTCCCAACTTTGTTCACCTTACAACCACATGGCTACTAGATCAAACCCATTTATCTCTATTTGCGCCATTAATACATCTATCTTGTTATGAATGCTTTGTGCATTCATTTATAGTACCTTTAATTTTAACTTACTATTTTTCCCTGATGTGGCCTTAGTCACTAATGTCCTATTACCATCGTTAAATTCTCTGTCCCTTCCTGATACAATCTGCTCGATTTTACCCAAATCGCTACTCTTGATTTTCCTCTTCAGACTTCTAGATTTACCCTTGCCTGAACCCTCCCTCCCCCCTTTAGTTTAAAGCCCTATAACCCCAGTTATTCAATTAGCCAGGATACTGGTCCTAGCCCAGTTTAAGTTGAGTCCGTCCCAACGGAACAGCTCCCTCTTTCCCCAGTACTAGTGCCAGTGTCCCATGAATTGAATTGTATACAGAATCTAAGCAGAAGAACTTAACAGCAACAACTTGCATTTATATAGCACCTTCAACGTAGTACAACATCCCAAGACACTTCGCAGGAGCGTTCTCAAACAAAATTTGATACCGAGCCACAGAAGATATTAGGGCAGATGACTAAAAGCTTGGTCAAAGAGGTAGGTTTTAAGGAGTGTCTTAAAGGAGGAAAGAGGGGCAGAGAGGTTTAGGAAGGGAATTCCAGCGAGTCGGGCCTTGGCAGCTGAAGGCACGGCCGCCAATGGTGGAGCGATTAAAATCGGGAATGCTCAAGAGGCCAGAATTGGAGGAGCGCAGATATCTCAGAGGGTTGTAGGGCTGGAGGAGGTTAGAGAGATAGAGAGGGGCGAGGCCATGGAGGGATTTGAAAACAAGGATGAGAATTTTAAAATCGAGGCGTTGCTTAACCGGGAGCCAATGTAGGTCAACGAGCACAGGGTTGATGGGTGAACTCAAACAAATGAACTCATTAGCAAATTAAAGAGAACAAAAAGAAACTAGGAGATGAAGAGGATTTCTCTTTAAATTAAACTAAAAGGGTGGCGAGCATTGGCACAGACGTTGGAACAAGAAACCTTAATGGGCTTCAAGAAGAAACTAAGACAGATCCTCTTCAACAAATGGGATTCAGGGTTATTAGAGATGCACCAAGGGAATACTGTGGAAAGGTAGGCTAGGTGCCCAACGGTCATCTCTTGCCTGAAACTGTTATTATGTAACTATGTATAATGTTACCTTTAACATTGAAATAGTTGAAGGCTCATGACAAATCTGCTGACTGAGTTTATAGATACCTTTCTCTGAAACAATTTACTAGATCATTGCAGACTGAAAAGTTTAGTGGAGAGCTGGGTTCTGGATGCTGTAAAATAAGACAATGTGCAGTAATATGCATTAAAAAATTTTGGTCTACAAGTTCATTATTTACACCTATTATGTGCCAACGTAACAGATTAAAACATTTGATAACTGACCAGTCCAGGGGTCTTTTTAATTTTTTATATAAAAGTACAGTCAAGTGCTTCTGTCTCTATCCTTACATTTTTGTAATAGGGCACATCATTCCCCTTTTAACAATTAGCTTTTGTTTATTATCCCACAGCTCCCAGTAGAAGGAGTTTAGATAACATTAGCAATTCAAAGACACCTACAGAGACAGAATTAGCAAAGAAAAGAAATATAAGGAAACCAAAAGGAAACTTAAAGGTAAGTAACTACCAGTCAGTATTTGTATTGATTTAAGTCTCAATGTTATCACAATATTTACATGCACCTACATACATTCAAACATGCACAAGAGGACGGGATAAAATAAACAGTTTCAAGCAAAACAAACTTATTTGAACATAATTTATATTAAGGATCCACTTTGAGCAGTTAGCTACTGTAGAGGGGAAATTGCAATCTGATCCGGATTATAGCTACTACCAATGATTCAGTAAAATATAACGGTATGCCTTATTGCTCAACACAGTTCCCTTTGACTTAAATTTGCTGCTGTTTTGCTTCTTTTAGCTCTGTACCTAGTCATCGTCGAGCTGCAGGGGCACAGAGTAAAGGAAGTAAATGGAGACAACTCACCCATACTGCTTAGCAAGCATAAACCATTAAAACCTCTCGAAAAAACACAATGGTGTCTCACTTTTCTAACATTTTTGATGAAGAGTATGGCCAAATATATGTAGCTGTTCATTCCTTTCACTTTGTTTTTAAGGGAATTCACACTTGTTTGGGTGGCATGGTCTTTCAACCTAGAATTCGGTTAGGAATGTGGCTGGGAATAGATCAGTAAATAAGTAACTCATCGTATACAAGTAATAACCAACATTCAGAACACCAAGTGAAAAATTATAGTCTGCAAAACAAAAAGGTAGTGGTTCTGATGTTATATCATGACTAGAATTAAAGAAAAGCATTTTGAATTGTATAAAAACACTGTCTGGCCTGACACACACAATATTAAATGAAGTTTTCAATTCAGTACTAGCTATTCTGTATGATAGTAATATTTATGTATTTATTGCATTCAGCCAGAGTGAAATTATTTGCTGCATTCGTGACCTCTGAAGAATGCCCTGTGCAGTTACATGGCTTCTCACTCCCATCCCCTCCCTTTTATAGATTGAAGTGATGCATGAAGCCAGTCAAGGGGGATCCAGTCATTTTCAAGTAACGGCCGAAGAGAACCTGTCTACAAGGAGGAGGTAAGATATGTTACTGTTCTTTAGGTCTGTGCAGGAAGTCCCGATGTTAATATGCACTGCACACAATTATACATTTTCCAAAAGACTCCGTCTACCAATACTGCAGGTAGACAATCAAACATTTAATGGAGAGCTCTACCTTTCACAAACATTTAAAAAAAGGTTTTAACAAGTCATGCATCTGATTTAGGGAAAGAACTACCTTCTCAGCTTTGAACTTGCTATATTAAAAGGATGATAACATAGGTTATCACTTTTCTTAGTGGGTTTATGCCGCAGAATAATCTGTTATAATGATCCTGATATATTAAATGGTGATCTTATGTTATTAATGGTTTAAACGGAAGAGAAAAAGGGCTGTATAGATAGATCAATATACAGTAAAACCTGTGCATACACTTCCCTTACTGACAGTTCCAAATAACTTACAAGCTTGTAATAGATACAAGCTGCACCTTGAAACCACAGACTCACAAATTATGAACAGCCTTCACAGCACCAAGTCAGTTTGCAACTTAAAACACGGGACACGCAGGTAAGCACAAGGCGACATAGGGTGTAGAAAACCTCTTTTTACCCAGTATCCACAGCGGTAGAGAAACCGCTCTAGCTCTGGGATTGAATGCTTGCATGGCTCTATCCCAGGAAGAGTGGTTTCTCTGTCGTTATGGATGCTGGGTAAAGAACTTCCCATTCCACAAAAACTGGGAACTGCTGATTGGTGGGAGTTGGGTGCCCTAAAATTGTGGGGAAGGGCCCTGAAATTGCAAGGGACTGGAGAGTTGGAGGAGAGGGAGACTGGGGAGAGAGAGACTGGGGAATGGTGGCTGGCGGGTGCGGGGGGGAGAAAGAGGGAAACTGGGCAAAGGTGACTGGGGAATAGTGGCTCAGGGATAGAGGAAGACTGGGGAATAAGGGCTTGGGGGACAGATGGAGACAGGACTGAGGGAGAGGGAGATTGGGAATAGTGGCTCATGAAGAGCGGGACACTGGGGACGAGGGGCTCGGGAGAGAGGGAGACTGGGGAATGGTGGCTGAGAGAGGGAGACTGGGAAATGGGAGCTGGGGCGGGGGGGGCGGTGGAAGAGAATGGTTTCTCCTCTTCATCTGCTCACAGGTGGCCTCCTGGTTCTTCTCACATAACAGCTGCTGGCACAAAACCACAAATAGAGATGATCAGCTACAGGGGACCCAACCTTTACAAGGTAAATCCAACAACATTTGTAGAAGTCACGTGATCAGATGTCATGTGGTCAGAACATCATGTGAACAAATCTCCATTAATGCCTCCAATCAGAGTTGGCAACCCGACTCCACCAGTATGTCAGATACTGATGAGCTGCTAACAGCCTCCTACCACCGTCCAGCACTTCAAACATTAGAAGCTGCAGCACTCTGAGGGAAGGGGTCTGCAAAGCATTAATTCCAACTCCCCAATTTAGCTGGGATCTCCCAGGCACTCTGGCCCTACAGGAACCACGCAGGCTGCCAACATAGCAAATTTCAGGATCAGGACATCCCTCCCTCAATGGAAAAGGACCCCAGAATGGCAATGAACTGAGAAACCCAACAAACAGAAAATGAACTGAAATCACATCCCGCTGGCAGGGCCCCAGAATTGGGCACGATTCCAGGTGAGGGCAAAAAAAGGGAACACTGTAGAAGATTCAGCCAATCCCAGGATATTTGACTCATCCTGTTCACTGTACATACGATGACCATTTTGAAATTATGGACACCTGATGCAAGTTCCTTAGATGTCCCTAATTTAGAGGTTTCACTGTAAAAAGAAAATTGCCTATTTAAGTTCAGTCCTTTTGAACTACTGTCCCACATCTAACCTTTTCCCTCTCCAAGATCCTTGAATTCAGTCACTCAACTCCTTGCTTAACAA